>NW_016107691.1:1850705-1855651 GCF_001604975.1 Cebus imitator | reverse complement strand
AGTCTTGCTCGGTCACCAGGCTGGAGTGCAGTGGTGAGATCTCAGCTCACTGCAACCTCTGCCTCCCAGGTTCAATTGATTCCCCTGCCTCAGCCTCCTTGAGTAGCTGGGATTACAGGTGTATGCCACCACACCTGGCTAATTTTTTGTATTTTAGTGGAGATGGAGTTTCACCATGTTGGCCAGGATGGTCTCAATCTGACCTCATGATCCGCCCGCCTCAGCCTCCCAAAGTTCTGGGATTACAGGTGTGAACTACCACGCCTGGCCTAGAGTTTTATTTCTATATTCATGTTTACCTCCTTTTTAAATCAAAAGAATGGTAGTATGCTACTACACACTGTACCGCACCTCACTTTTTCCAAATGACAGTGTAATCTTGGAGATAGCAGGAAAATACCAAGTGTGTTATTAAAAAGGAGATGGGGCTGTTTGCAGTAGCTCACGCCTGTAATCCCAGCACTTTGGGAGGCCGAAGTGGATGGATCACTTGAAGTCAGAAGTTCGAGACCAGCCTGGCCAACATGACAAAACCCTGTCTCTACTAAAAATTAAAAAATTAGCCAGGCATGGTGGCATGTGCCTGTAATCCCAGCTACTGGAAGGCTGAGGCAGAAGGATCGCTTCAACCCATGAGGCAGACGTTAGTGAGCCAAGATCGTACCACTGCACTCCAGCCTGGGCAACAGAGCAAGACTCCATCTCAAAAAATATATATCAGTAAATAAATAATTAAAACGAGATGATAGTGGAGGAGGTTACACTAAGAATAGCACAACCTCTTTAAGGTAGAGTGAGGCTCAGATGCTGTACATTGACTATGCTGTGCCATTCATTCATTCTAAGACTGACATTTGAGAAATTATGCTAGTGGGGCACAGAGAAATAAGGAAGCGCTTAGTTCAGAAGGTGCTTTGTGGCTAGCAACTCCTAGGTCTCTCTTCACAACTTAGAGTACAAAGTACCAATGACTAGTATATGCTGTATTAGGGTTTCTGGAGATTGAAAATCAAGGCTCAGGCGAGGCAGGTGGATCACCTGAGGTCAGGAGTTCAAGACCAGCCTGGCCAACATGGTGAAACCTCATCTTTACCAAAAATGCATCAATTAGCTGGGCATGGTGGCACACGCCTGTAGTCTCAGTTACTGAGGAGGCTGAGGCAGGGGAATCTCTTGAATCCAGGAGGCGGAGGTTGCAGTGAGCCGAGATTGTGCCACTGCATTCCAGCCTTGGGGGACAGAGTGAAACTCTGTCTCAAGAAAAAAAAAAAAAATCAGAAGTCTGTACTATAGTTTTGGTCCAGCTTCCTAAAATTTTGTTTAGCTACAAAGAATGAAATGAGATAATGTATGAGAAAGCATTGGTAAACTGCAAAGTGCTAGAAATGCTGTAAGGTAACTTCTTTCACCCCTCTCTCCTCACTATTCTCTGTCCACACTGGTATTTCCCAAGGCATTATCCTTGAAACCTTAGTCTCTCAGTATGTCCTCACAAGAGGAAGCACTGCTAGGAAATGGTGCATGCCCCTACTGGAGATTGCAGAGTCACAGTATGCTTTATCTTTTTAAAGGCTATGAAACAGGCCAAACATATGTGGTAGCTCACGCCTGTAATCCAGCACTTTGGGAGGCCGAGGTGGACAGATGACCTGAGGTCAGGAGTTCGAGACCAGCCCAACATGGCGAAACCCCGTCTCTACTAAAAAACATACAGAAATTAGCTAGACATGGTGGCTTATGCCTGTAATCCCAGTTACTTGGGAGGCTGAAGCATGAGAATCACTTGAACCCAGGAAGTGGAAGTGGCAGTGAGCCAAGATCACGCCACTGCACTCCAGCCTGGGCAACAGAGTAAGACACTGTCTCAAAAATAAAAATAAAGGCTATGAAAGAATGGTGAAGACACCTGTTGGATCTAATTTAACTTTATACAAGCTGACTTTATTAAAATTTCAATCAAATTTTCAGCCTTTAATGGGGGAGGCAAATCTTGTTATCTAATGAGGAATGTGCTCGGGGAACAGCTGGTCTGTCTCCACTGTTGCCGCCTCTTTCTCACCTTCTTCCTCACTGCCCTACTAAAACTTCTCTCAAAAAGCATTAGTGAGGGGCCTCCAAACTGCCAAATCCCAGGTCCTCTTAGTCTTTAGTGTATTTGACATCTTTGGCACGTTTCATTCTAAAACCTCTCCCCTCTGACTTCTGTGTCATACTCTGGGTATTTTCTCGCTCTGACTTTCCTTAGTCCTTTTTATTCTTGCTCTGTAAATTCCATAACTTTTGACCATCACTCAACCCCTTTGAAGCTCCAGTCTCATATTCCATGTGACTGGCAGGGATCACCTGGGTCTCCCATACGCACCTTAAACTTGAGTCCAATCCAAAGTAAGCTTCGCATTTCCTTTCCCCAGACTTCCAAAACCTATACCACCCTCTTCAGTCTGCAACTCAGTTAACAGCAGAGCTCCCTACCCTAGTCACTTAGGTTGGAAACCTCAGTCATTTGATTCCTACTTGTCCCCTTCACTGTCCCCCTCTCCCCCAGCTTATAGGGGGCTAGGCCTGCAAATTCTGTCTCTGTAATAAACCTTAGGCCCCTATTTTCTCTTCAATTTCATTTTCACTGCCCTAATCGAGGCCCTCATCGAACCTTTCCTTTGGAACTTTACATACATCCCCTACACAATCACCAGGATTTTCTTGCTGCAGTACGAAACTGATCGTTGCTCTCCTGCTTAAAATCCTTCTAAGGCTGTTCACTTACAGAATAAAATAAAATTACCTAACATTTTAGCTGTGCTGGATAGCATGTTGTTCTGTTACATGCCATTCCTTTCCCTGTGTCTATGTTTTTGCTTATGCTCATCTGGATTTTTTTCCCACCTGACAGAATTGTACATAGGCCTAAAAGCCTAATTCAAAAAGACACTTCCATGGCCAGGCGTGGTGGCTCACGCCTGTAATCCCAACACTTTGGGAGGCTGAGGCGGGCGGATCACCTGAGGTCAAGAGTTCGAGACCAGCCCGGCCAATATTGTGGGTAGTCCCAGCTACTCAGGAGGCTGAGGCAGGAGAATTGCTCAAACCCTGGAGGCAGAGGTTGCAGTGAGCCAAAATTGCACCACTGCACTCCAGCCTGGGCATCAGAGCAATACTCCGTCTCCAAAAAAAAAAAAAGTCACTTCCTTCCCCAAGCCTAACGTACCTCCTAATAATATTTAATGGTGATTTCCTCTGTGATTACCCCTATAGAATAACATAGCAGTATGTTACTTAAGGGTAACACAAAGGGTATTTAACCCATTATGTTATGCTGTTTGTACTGTATGTGTCTCCGCTCTGAAAGGCTGTGAGCTCTATGAGGACAGGAACTATCTTAATCAATTGTGTATTCCTAGCACCCCACACAAGCACCTGGAATATAGCAATAATCAATAAATATTTGTAAATTGAATTGAAGGGACATTACAACATTGTAGTATAAATCACTTTGTAGCCTGTGATTGATCACTACTGCAAATCCTAAAAATGGAAGAACACGTATCTTTACTATTCAATAGAATAGCTTTATGGTTAAATCAATAGCATCATGTAACATGTGATAATGTGCGTTTATGCATTTGTCCAAATATTTGTAAGTTTAAGACTGACCATGATGTATATGGCTATTGAAGAAAACCACACATAATATGCATATGAGGTTTGAAACCGGCTCTGTTGCCTAGGGCTGTCTTTGTGCCTTGCCAGAATGCGGACCATGGCATGATTGGCTGGATTGTTTAGCCATCCTCATGGTAGCATGTGGAATAACTGGTTTACAGTTCATTTGTTTCATATGTAAAGACTGTCTAGCATGCAAAATTAACTGGAAACTGAGGAATTAGAGGCAAAGTTAGAAATTTAGGAGAGGTTAGATTTTTTTCTATTTTTCTATTTTTTTCAATTTGAACCATCAGGAAACAGGCTAATTACATGAAGGTCTTTTTATTTTTTCACCATAATAAATAGAGACAGGGTTTCACCATGTTGCCCAGGCTGGTCTCGAACTCGTGGGCTCAAGTGATCCTCCTGTCTCAGCGTCCCGAAGTGCTGGGATTACAGGCCTGAGCTACTGCGCCTGGCCGGTATTTTTTTAAAGGCAATATCCTTTTGTGCTCAAGAAATTAAAACACACACTGCACCACAAACTACATTTGAAGACTGTGCCAAAAAATGCCATGTTTTTTCTCATTTTCTTTCATCAGTAATTAATGATACCAACAACACTTATATGCATGGTTTATAGCAGTTGGCTATGGTCAAAAAAAGTTGGGCTTCCCCTATGAGACATTTGCAGATCTATTTTCTAGGTATACCATCAGTGGCAAATACTGCTTATCTTAAGATCTAACCTCACAGGGTGCAGTGGGTTCACACCTGTAATCCCTGCACTTTGGGAGGCTAAGGCAAGAGGATTGCTTGAGGCCAGGAGTTTAAGACCAACCTGGGCAACATGGCAGGATCCTGTCTCTACAAAAAATAAAAAAAATTAGCCAAGTGACTTCCAGTTGTGGTCTCAGCTGCTCTGGAGGCTGAGGCAGAAGGATTACTTGAGCCCCAGAGGTAGAGGTTAGAGTGAGCTGAAATTGTGCCACTGCACTCCAGCCTGGATGACAGACTAAGGTCCTGTCTCAAAAAAATAAATCTAACCTCCTCTTCCCTCTAGAAATATTCTAAAAGAAGGCTTATGATACAAATTTGAGATTCACGACTATAAAGTAATAGTTATGTGCTTCAAATGATACATAATAATACAGGGACTCTAGGGCAACCTGCCTAGATTCTTAAGAGAATGGAAATTTTCAACATACATTGGTAACCTGAACACAGTGATCCCCTCACCAGTATTAGAGAGTAGCCTCAGTGTCTCCCTGCTAAAGTCGTCTTTTTTTTTTTTTTTTTTTTTT
>NW_016107691.1:1845611-1850685 GCF_001604975.1 Cebus imitator | reverse complement strand
AGTGGCGCGATCTCAGCTCACTGCAAGCTCTGCCTTCTGGGTTTAGGCAATTCTCCTGCCTCAGCCTCCCAAGTAGCTGAGACTACAGGCACGTGCCGCCACACCAGGCTAATTTTTTTTGTATTTTTTAGTAGAGATGGGGTTTCACCATGTTAGCCAGGATGGTCTGAATCTCCTGACCTTGTGATGTGCTCACCTTGACCTCCCAAAGTGCTGGGATTACAGGCGTGAACCACCACACCCGGCTGAAATTGTCTTACATAAGAATCAAATATGGCTGGATGCAGGGGCTCATACCTGTAATCCCAGCACTTTGGGAGGCTCAGGTGGGTGGATCGCCTGAGGTCAGGAGTTTGAGACCAGCCTGACCAACATGGAAAAACCCCGTCTCTATTAAAAGTACAAAATTAGCCAGCCGTGGTGGCACATGCCTGTAATCCCAGCTACTCAGGAGGCTGAGGCAGGATAATTGCTTGAACCTGGGAGGCAGAGATTGTGGTGAGCCGAGATTGCACCATTGCACTCCAGCCTGGGCAAAAAGAGCAAAACTCTATCTCCAAAGATAACGAAGAATCAAATAAGGCTTTATTTACACTGCTGACAGGAAGACTGGAACCCCCTTTTCTTGCTGTAACAGCCAATCCTGTCCACTTATGATTCCAATTATAGTGTCATAAGTTAGAGAATCATAGGAATGTAAAGACAGAAAGCTGTAAGAGCAAGGCTTAAGACTCAGAATGTTTTGTTACTTCTTTAAGGCAAGAACTCCCCTGGAACAAGAAATTTTCAACCTCCTCCATAAGAACAAGCAGCCAGTGACAGACCCTTTACTGACTCCTGTGGAAAAGGCCTCTCTGCAAGCCATGAGCCTGGAAGAGGTAAGTGTGTCATACGCCCTTGAACATACCCAGGCATGGCACGCCTCTCCTAGCATTTGTCCTCTGACCCAGGTCTCACTGTCAATGTCATTTGTTGTAGGCAAAGATGCGCCGAGCAGAGCTTCAGAGGGCCCGGGCTCTGCAGTCCTACTATGAGGCCAAGGCTCGAAGAGAGAAGAAAATTAAAAGTAAAAAGTAAGGAGGCCCCTGTGAACTGGACTTGGGTTCCACAGAAGAAAGTCATGTGGCTCATCATGAATTCTTTGGAGTGAACCTTTGATGCGGCAACTAGAGTCATGTAGATGAGGTCCCAAACAGGAATGACTAGCCTCTTTTTTCCCACCAAAACAACCTCCTACAGTTTTGCCAAAAGGAGGAGTATTCAGTTACTTTCTCTCCCTTCCAAGGCATCAGAGTGGTTCTGCAGAATGAATTCAGAGCTGTTGAGGCCAGTAGGGCTTCCTTCCTGCCTTTTTGCCTCTTTGAAACTGAAACTTGTTCGGCTGGGTGTGGTGCCTCATGCTTGTAATCCTAGCACTTTGAGAGGCTGAGGTGGATGGATCACTTGAGCTCAGGAGTTCAAGACTAGCCTGGGCAACATGGCAAAACCGGCCAGGCATGGTGGCTCACGCGTGTAATCCCAACACTTTGGGAGGCCAAGGTGGGCGGATCACTTGAGGTAAGGAATTCAAGACCAGCCTGGACAACATGGCAAAACCCCATCTCTACTAAAAATACAGAAATTAGCTGGGCATTGTGGCAGGTGCCTGTAATCCCAGCTACTTGGGAGGCTAAGGCAGGAGAATTGCTTGAACTCGGGAGGTGGAGGTTGCAGTGAGCCAAAATCACACCATTGCACTCCAGCCTGGGTGTCAAGAGTGAAGCTCCATCTCAAAAAAAAGAAGAAGAAGAAAAATTTGCAAAACCCCATCTCTACAAAAAATACAAAAATTAGCCAGGTGTGGTGATGTGCACCTGTAATCCCAGCTACTTGGGAGGCTGAGGCAGGAGGATCGCTTGAACCCAGGAGGTGGAGGTTGCAGTGAGCCAAGATCACGTCACTGCACTCCGGCCTGGGTGACAGAGTGAGACACTGTCTAAACAAAGAAAAAGTTCTCCTCCCTTGAGCTATAGAGGCAGACTCTTTGAGCCGCAGAGGTCTACCTGAGGACTGTGGGTACCAAGAGTCTTGCCAGTCCTCTCAGGTCCCAAACTGACTCCCTACAGCCAACTAGCTCTGTGATGCCCATTCCAGCCCCCTGCCTTGGGAAACCCATTGGGTGATATGGGTACTTGTGCCTACGACATCACTGCTTCAGCTAAATTGCTAAACTCTTCCCTCCTACCCTCTTACCTTACAGGTATCACAAAGTCGTGAAGAAAGGAAAGGCCAAAAAAGCCCTAAAAGAGTTTGAGCAGCTGCGGAAGGTTAATCCAGCTGCAGCATTGGAAGAACTGGAAAAAATTGAAAAGGCCAGAATGATGGTGAGACTGCCTCTTGCCCTACCCTTACTGTTTTCAACCAGCTTTCCTTGAAAGGCACTAAAGGTCGAAATCTCACTCTTCTTTCTTTTTAGGAAAGAATGAGCCTTAAGCACCAAAACAGTGGGAAATGGGCCAAATCAAAGGCAATTATGGCCAAATACGACCTGGAGGTAAGAGACCCTTTGGGTGAGAGCAGATCTGGAATTGGAGGATGCTAGCAGAAGCAGAGTTGGGAAAGAGCCGTGAGGATGGATGGAAAACCAGGAATCTAAAAAAGGCATCAGAGAAATCTCTAAGGCAGAAAGGAAAATGACCAGGAACAAGGTGGAAAAGGAGAGATGAAAGGGAAACAGCATTGAAGGCAAGTCCAAAAGGGGAGAGGAGCTTTTTAAAATCTTATTTCACCTGTTGATTCCATAAGGACAAAGAATTTGCCTTCCATTTTATACCATAGCTATTAACACAGCATTGTATGTGCAGTTTAAACAGTAGGTACCAGTAAGAAAAACCAAGTCAAATTGAGAGGAGGCAGCTTTATGAAATGGACGGGGAAAGGTGTTATTGTGGTCACTAATGACAAGGCTCTCATGCTGTGACTTTCCTCCAGGCTCGCCAAGCTATGCAGGAACAGTTGACCAAGAACAAAGAACTGACACAGAAACTCCAGGTAGCCTCTGAGAGTGAGGAAGAGGAGGGAGATGGAGAAGAAGTGGAAGAGCTCCTTGTCCCTGATGCAGTGAATGAAGTGCAGATGAATGTGGACAGACCGAATCCCTGGATGCTCAGGAGCTGCACCCGTGACACCAAAGAGGCTGCAGCGGAGGAGGAGGACCCTGAGCAGCTGCCAGAGCCTGAGGCCCACGAAGTTTCTGAAAGTGAGGGAGAAGAAAGACCAGTGGCAGAAGAAGACATTTTGTTGAGAGAATTTGAGGAAAGGCGATCCCTTAGAAAAAGATCTGAGCTCAACCAGGATGCTGAGCCAGCAGGCAGTCAAGAAACAAAAGGTGAGCTGTGATCAAATGGAAAGGCGGACTTCCTAGTGCTATGGACAGACTACGGGAGAAAAAAATGTCCACCCACACACACACTGCATAGTGATTAGGCTCTGGGGACTTGCAAGAGTGTGTGCACTGGATCCCTGAGAAGAATTAGATTCATAACTATTTTTCTTCAAAGGCATTTAATAAGCAGTCATCTGCATGGCCATGCAATGTGTTCAGGCAAGTTTTCTGTTCTTGGGGGCTTACAGCCTTTAGAAAGCCATAATAACTAAACCATCCTCGAAGGCAGGGTATGAGTTAGTGTTCCTGGTACCCACACACCAGGGAGAAGTATGTGTGGTAGAATGGCGAATCTGAATGTCTGTTCACACCTATACAAACAGGTAGGTAGATTTTGAGGCACTGTGAAACATTCTAATTGCTGGAGTTTATTTGTTTGTTAGTTAAGTAGGAGTAGCATTTTTGGCAGTTCTTGATACTAGTTTATGTGTGTCTATATGGGGTGAGACTTTACAGAATGAATGACTCCACGGAGCTACATGGCAAATTAGAATTGTGACTCTATGCTCAGGCTTTATCTGTACGTTGTATTTTCTACGTGTTATCTTGAAGAGTTCTTATTAACAGCGTTAGCACCCGTGAGATTGGTCAGAGAGTTCTCATTCTGGCAATAAAACAGGACACTAAAAAGCCTGCCTAGGAAACTACCTACATTGAGAAATAATTTGGCTATTTGGACAAATTATCAGGTCTAGTTCAGTTCCACATAGGAATGCATTTAGATGATGGCAAAAATCTGGTTTTCAATGGCAAAAAATTATCTTTCCTACTTTTTTTTTGTTTAAGAGACGGGGTTTTGCTCTGTCACCCAGGCTGGAGTACGGTGATGCAATCATACCTTACTGCAGCCTAAGACCTCCCAGTCTCAAGCGACCCTCTTGGCTCAGCCTCCCAGCTCGCTGGGACTACATGCCTGTGCCACCATGCTGAGCTAAGTTTTTGTAGAGACTGAGGTTTTGCTCTGTTGCCCAGGCTGGTCTTGAATTCCTGGCCTCAAGCTATCCTGTCACCTCAGCCTCCCAAAGTGTGAGGATTACAAGTGTGAGCCACTGCACCCAGCCTCCCTTTTTTTCTCCTTTTTTTTTCTTCAGGTTTCCACATACAAAAAATTATTTTAAAAGAGTTATCATTTAGAGTGTGTTGTAGGGACCTTTACTTAAGGGTTTTGGCTGGATGTTTCTAGGATTAATAGTTGCAAGTAGTCACTTCTGAGGGAATTTTGGAAAGCAGCACAGCAGGCTGAGATTGTGGGGGTGTCTGTATATGATCACAGGACCCTAGTGGCTTCCTCATGAGCCCCCTCAACAACTGGCCATCTAGCTAAATGTGCAGAGCAATTCACTGTGATATGAAAGTATGAAAGATAGATTTGGGCCGGGCGCAGTGGCTCATGCCTATAATCCCAGCACTTTAGGAAGCCAAGGCAGGCGGATCACAAGATTAGGAGATCAAGACCATCCTGGCTAACATGGTGAAACCCCATCTCCACTAAAAATACAAAAAGCCGGGTGTGGTGGCAGGCACCTGTAGTCCCAGCTATTTGGGAGGCTAAGATAGGAGAATTACTTGAACCCGGGAGGCGGAGGTCGCAGTGAGCTGAGATCGAGCCATTGCACTCCAGCCTGGGCGACAGAGCAAGACTCCATCTCA
>NW_016107691.1:1832652-1845310 GCF_001604975.1 Cebus imitator | reverse complement strand
AGGCTAGAGTACAGTGGTGTAGCCTCTGCTCACTGCAAGCTCTGCCTCCCAAGTTCATGCAGTCCTCCTGCCTCAACCCCCAAGTAGCTGGAATTACAGGCCTGCACCACCATACCCAGCTAATTTTTGTATTTTTAGTAGAGATGGGATTTCACCATGTTGGTCAGGCTGGTCTCAAACTCCTGGCCTCAAGTGATTCACCCACCTCGGCCTCCCACAGTTCTTTGATTACAGGTGTGAGCCACTGCGCCCAGGCAGCCCCTCCAGACTCTTGATACTAGTGTTACTTGCTTAGATGTTGACAGTAGAAGTGTGAGCTACATCGACTAGATAAAGCAGCTGCTTCACCCCTTGGCTCAGCCACAGCAGATTATGAAATACTGCTTTAAGATATGAAGTAGAAATTCTTGAGTCAAGATAAAATCCTGGATAAAGTTTTTACAAGCAGTAAAGCATATATTACGACGAAATTACATTTGGAAGCCACATGTTAAAGTGGCTTCCTTTTTTAAAATTTGAAACTTAGGGCAGTCTTCCCAAGCAGGGTTTACTGCACAGGGAACTTAAGCCACAGTCCCAGTTATACAGTGAGTCACTGGCAAAACTGGGAATAGGACCTAGGATATCTTCTTTCCAACATGCTACTGGTTTTTTTTTTTTTTTGAGTTTTTTTTTTTGTTTTTCGTTTTTTTCTCTGTTTGAGACAGGACTTGCCCTGTGGCCCAGCCTAGTATCCAGCGACACCATCACAGCTCCCTACAGCCTTGACCTTCCGGCTCCAGTGATCCTCCCAGCTTAGCCTCCCAAGTAGCTGGGACTACAGATGCACACTGCCATGCCTGGCAATTTTGGGGGGGCAGGGGGGTGCTGGTAGAGATGAGTTACTGATTTCTTATGTGTTGCTCAGGCTGGTCTCGAACTCCTGGGCTCAAGCAATCCTCCCCACTCAGCTTCCCAGAGTGCTGGCATTACAGGTGTGACACACCATATCTGACATCTTACATGCTACTTTTAATTGCCAAACTCCATTGCCTGCTATAATTAGTGTACTCTCTAGGAGATCCGATATGCAGAATCTTCTTTTCCCCACTTGTCCTTGTTAGAATGCATTATGTGGTACCTAGCACTCACTGGGTGCTCAACAAATGCTTACTGACCAGGCAACATACAAACCTCCTTTTCAGACAGCTTTCATTCTTTTTCCCCCAGATTCTAGTAGCCAGGAGGTGCTGTCCGAATTGAAGGCACTGTCTCAGAAATTGAAGGAAAACCATCAGTCCAGGAAGCAAAAAGCAAGTTCAGAGGGGACTGTTCCCCAGGTCCAGAGAGAGGAACCTGCCCCAGAAGAAGAAGAGCCCCTGTTGCTACAGAAGCCAGAAAGAGTACAGATGCTGGAAGAGCTAGAAAAAGAAGAATGTTTTCAAAATAAGGAGGTTTCCAGACCTGTGTTAGAAGGGCGTTGGTCAGAGAAGACCCCAAATAATCACCCTGATGCCCCTAAGGAGAAGAAAAAGAAGGAGCAAATGATTGACCTACAGAACCTCCTAACCACACAGTCTCTCTCAGTGAAGTCTTTGGCAGTTCCCACAATAGAGATGCTGGTGAGCAAAGCCAGGGTCGTGGGCCATTGTGGGGGATCAGAGCTGGTTCAGAAAGTATCTTTCTTGAACAAGGAGTAATGAAGCTTTGTTTTGCTGGGGGCACATTTCAGCAGTTGAGAAGTCCAGCATAGTATAGGGTCAGGCTAGTCCCAGTGATGTTTTAATAGATGCAGGTATGTGGGTGCTGCCAAGACCACCATTTCCTAAATCCTGATCCACCAAAACTTCTCTGGGGTAACTCCAAAACTGCCCTCAGAGGAAAGAGGGAGTAACTCAGAGCTCTGACCAGATCCCAGGCAGGACAACTCGAAGGTGAGTCGTTGAGCTGTTGCCAAAGTTATATTCAGTGGGATCTCAAATGATCTAAGACTCCCCAGTTAATTTGAAACTTAAAGGGAGGCATCCTGGTACCTGTCTTTTCAAGGATATAAGCTAGAGGAAGCCCACAGTCTAGCCACTTAGAGCTCCTGCTGCTATCACAGGCCATTCCTTCCTCCACCCTGCAGCTTCCTTACTGAAAAGTTTAAAATTGTGTCATATGATAATGAGCTAGGGATATTTACCCTAGAGAGAAAAAAATTGGAGCATGATTGCCTACGATTGGTTTGTATCGCAAGACCATCATTATTCAGCACTTCCCCCTAGGGGGCGCTAAAATTCAAGCGTTCTAGCCATGAACTACAGCTCGTTGGCCAAGCTGTAGCTCTCGCTTGTTTCTTCCCAGGAAGATGAAGTGGAGAGAAACCAAAGGCAGATGATAAAGGAAGCTTTCGCTGGGGATGATGTCATCAGAGATTTCTTGAAAGAGAAGAGGGAAGCTGTGGAGGCCAGTAAGCCAAAGGACGTGGACCTGACACTACCTGGCTGGGGCGAGTGGGGTGGTGTGGGCCTAAAGCCCAGTGCCAAGAAAAGACGCCGGTAAGAACACAGAAGAAAGCCTGTCAAAAGGGCACCAGGTTCTCCCCCCCTCGCCCTTCAGTGTCCTCCCTTCCCTTTTGACTAAGTCCTTAATGCTCCTAGTCAGATGTCCTGTGGTTTTGCCTTCCAGGTTTCTCATTAAAGCCCCTGAGGGTCCTCCAAGAAAAGATAAGAATTTGCCAAATGTGATTATCAATGAGAAGCGTAACATCCACGCAGCGGCTCATCAGGTGAGAGCTTAGAGCTCTTTAGCTGCCTGCTCCTTACTGCCTGGCTCTCTTGCTTGAAAAGATTATTCCAATGATCGTGGTCAAGAGGAACGTGTGGTCTTGACCACAAAATCAACTCTCTTGTTTTCACTGAATGGCTATTAGATGTACCATTTCAGATAGACTATGCTGTTTTAATTACTGGCCAGTAAAAAAAGTTTAGAGTCAAGGTAATACTCAAACAGAGGCTATGAGGTTTGAGCTGTATCTTAAGAAAAATGAAGACAAACCGGTACTTGTTCCGGAGAATGAGAAGATTGTAAGTTGTGTCACATGATAATGAGCTAGGGATGTTTACAAGAGAAAAGAAAAGTTGAATGTGATTACAGTGTTCGAGTATATTGAAGGTTATTGTATGAAGTCACATAAAGTAGAAGTTAAAGGAGATAAAGAATTCAAGGCTGCTCTGGGAGCATGAGTATGAGTAAAGGGGACGCAGGAATGAGATTGGACTAGATGATCTTTATGTTCCTTTCAATTCTGAGATCTGTCCCCAGCCAGTATAATATTGAAATGAGTTACATCTTTTCCCCTGAAGAAATAAAGAACTAATGGGCACAGAACAGAGGTAAGATGATGTACATTTCAATAACATTCTGTTTGATCTTATTTTGTGAACCAATCACTGCAGAAACTGGATTGTAACCACTGCTGTCCCAATTAAGGATCTATAACTAGAAAATAGGCAGTTACGGGATAAGGGAAGGGGGCAAGGGTGCTTCGGTGGGCCAGGATTCCAGGTGATGGGCAGAGTATGGCACTCAATAAAGACCACCCTTTCCTTCCACGGGTCTTATCTGTTTGTTTTTTAATACAGTCATGGCAAACTGACAGAGTTTTCCAGGAATCTCCCCCGAATTTCATCTTTTTAATAAGTTGCTGCAGGTTCCAACATGCAGTAGAATAAAGTGCTTCAAGGTGCCTAGGGGGATCTTTTGAGACTGAATACTTGGTCCAGGTGTTCTCTCTCTGTTGCCCTGGTTGACAAGCACAGATGTAGCCATCAGCCCAAATAAGACATTCCCTTAACTTAAAGAAAATCTGTTTCCTTCGCTACTACCAGGACCATGTAAGTATAGGTAAGAGAGTACTTAGTTCTCTTGAGTATTCCACTGAATATTTCCAAAGACTACTGATTTGGGTTTTTTTGTTTGTTTTTTCAGACGGAGTCTCACTCTGTCACCTAGGCTGGAGTGTAGTGGCACGATCCCAGCTCACTGCAACCTCCACCACCCAGGTTCAAGCAATTCTCATGCCTCAGCCTCCTGAGTAGCTGGGATTACAGGCATGCACCACCACACGCGGCTAATTTTTGTATTGTTAGTAGAGACGGGGTTTCACCATGTTGGCCAGGCTGGTCTTAAACGCCTGACCTCAAGTGATCCGCCTTCCTTGGCCTCCCAGGGTACTGGGATTACAGGTGTGAGCCACCGCGCCCTGCCAAAGACTACTGATTTTTACATCCCCATTTTCTGCTTATATGTTTTTCCTCCTTTCACCATTGGGGAAGTGTTGAAAGATTTTTCTTTTTTTTTAGATGGAGTCTGGCTCTATCAGCAGGCCGGAATGCAGTGGCACGATCTCAGTTCACTGCAACCTCCACCTCCCAGGTTCAAGCAATTATCCTGCCTCAGCCTCCCGAGAAGCTGGCAGGCACCCACCACCACATCCAGCTAAATTTTTGTATTTTTAGTAGAGACAGAGTTTCACCATGTTGGCCAGGATGGTCTCGATCTCTTGACCTCGTGATCTGCCTGCGTCGGCCTCCCAAAGTGCTGGGATTATAGGCATGAGCCGCCACACCTGCCTAAAAGATTATTTAAATATCTGAAGGTAGTAATGTGGTGGAGTACCAGGCAAGGAAACAGGAGCTGTGGGTTCTGTTCTCCAATGCTGCTCCTCATTTACTTAGGTCCATCACTTCCCCCCTCTAAGCCTAATCTTCAGGCCAAGGGAGATGACCATTGCCAATATCTAGGGCCTTCCAGCTCTACACTTCTGTGATGCCAAAAGAAGATGAAGCTAAGTGTAACAGCCTGGTAGAGTTCAGGATTCCAGTTCCTTAAAACATCAATCCTAAGAGAGGGAAGGAGAAGACTGAGAGCATAAAGAGGGTAGAAAAGACATGAAATCCACAGGGATACACAAAGTTGTAGGTTCTTGCAGTCACAGTGTTATATAGGAAAACTCACTGTGGGACAACAGCCCTGGAGCTCCTACAGCTAGACAGGGACAGTGTCGCTTGTAATTCCAGCTACTTGGGAGGTGGAGGCTGCAGTGATTGGAGATCACCCCACTGCACTCCAGCCTGGGCAACAGAGTGAGACTCTGTCTCAAAAAAAAGGGGGGGGGGGCAGTGTCGGGGTGGTTTTTCAGACCCTAAATTGTTGAATAGGGGATCCAGAGCCAACTTAGTCCCACCCCCCCCACTCCCAGTGTCATCAAGCAGATTGGACTCCTAAGGGCAGATGGGAGCACTGGGATGCCTTGATCTCTCAGTCTCTTCACTTGCAGTCATCATGTGGAACCATGCCCTGTACCAAAACAGTGCCTGATGAGAGCTGCCATTCCAGTATACAACTGCACCCCAGGCCTGCCTCATAGCAAATCATTCTTCCTTCCTTCCCAGGTACGAGTGCTTCCATATCCATTTACCCACCATCGACAATTTGAAAGGACTATCCAGACCCCTATAGGATCCACGTGGAACACCCAGAGAGCTTTCCAAAAGCTGACTACTCCTAAGGTCATCACCAAGCCAGGCCATATCATTAAGCCCATAAAAGCAGAGGATGTGGGCTACCGGTCTTCCTCAAGGTCGGACCTCTCTGTCATACAGAGGAATCCAAAACGGGTCACCACGCGTCACAAAAAACAGCTGAAGAAAAACTGTAGATTGAGTTGCTAGAGGAGTGACAGCCAGGAGCCCTGACTCCACTTCCTTTGGTCCAGTTTTACTCTGCTACAAGGCAGATTCCAAAACTGGCTCAGCACCTTGCATGTAGGTGAGCCACATTTTAAAAATAAAGGCTTTTTTAATCTATTTATCTGGAGTATATGTTGTTGTCCCCCAGTGAAATCATTTCGTCAAGCCGGACACCTATGGACGCTCCAATATTGCATTTCTCGAGTTGCACTTGTCAGGGGCATCTCTTTGTCTTACCAAGGATTATGTAGTTGGTCCTAAATCAAAATGGAGAAAATTCATTGTAGTCTGTGATCTTAAATATATCACATCAGATATGATCCACCATTAATTACTGCCAACTTGAAGAGACAGGGTTAATTATGATAAAACATTCTATATTTTGACCTCTGAGCCTAGGAAGAAGATGTACAAACCCTGCAATTGGATTCTGTCCTAGACTGATCCTAAGACCAGCATGGTGCTGAAGCTGGGTTCTTTCCCCACAAGTCTAGCAACTGTCATTTTTTTCACATGTGTGAGCTTTCCCAGCTTGTACAGGCTGCTGTCTACAATATCATGTATATAACCTTTTCTCAGAAGACCGGGAGATTTTACCCTTATTTTGTAGATAAAGGTAGATGTGATTTCAGAAGTAAACCTCTATTGCTTTTCCTTCCTAACTCAGGGCCCGCTCCTCACCATTGAAAGTATAGTTTATTCAAGCGTTGCTTTGCTATATGACAGTTCACATGGGCTTCTCAGCTCTGAGGAGCTTGGTCTGCCTTTGGATGACAAGAAATATATGGAAAGATTCGCTGCAGCCGAGCTTCCTAACAAGGAATTTGGGAAACACCTTTGGTTTCAAAATGACACCACGACTGCACCTTGCCTCCTGCCTTGGAGGTTCAGTCCCATACCCAACATTTTTAAACCAAATTGGGTTCACTTTTGTGTCACAGGCCCCTCTAAAAATATGTTGAAATTTATGAACCGTCTCCAGAAACGTGCACACACACGCTTGCATGACATTTTACATACAGTTTCAGAGGCTTTTGAGACATTTGGAATCCCTGGGTCAAAAGCTGTACCACTACAAGTTTTCTTTTGCAGTCCCCCTCCCCTGGCCCCGGACAGTTACTGCCTTCTCTTCTGAGCACACCACTCTCCAAATCAGTTCCAAAATGTTTAGACCTCAAAGGTAGCTAGTCCCAGTACCTTTATACAAGAAACTGTTCAGAACAGTGATGTATCTGGTGTTACAACATTAAACTGGTGACTGAGTAGGGGACTAGAACCCTAGACTAACAGAAGCGAAAAGCCAAAGATAAATTTCTATGAATTTCCCAGCGGTCCCTTGTGGCCCCTACCATTGCTCATCCTCTTATGAAACAACCTGGGACTGGGAAGGGAAGGGAAATGAGTATGTTGAGCAGTGTTCAGTGCCCAAAGGGCATGCTTAAGTTATCCATCAGCTTGAGATTATCCACGATCCACTCGCTGGTTGACACTTAAGTCAGCAGCCAGTGGTAGGGGATGCGGCACCCTGCCCACTCCTGCCTCCGTTTAAGGGACCACAACATTATCTTGCACTCTTTTGAGCACAAAGCTGCTACCTCCGTCCCACCCACCCCCCAAATTGAAGCGCCCAATCAAGTGTCCCCGGTAAATGGCCAATCCCCGTCTACTTTCCCGGGACCCTCTTGAGCTCCGTTTGCTCCCCACTGCCCAGGAGTGATGCAAGCGACTCCATCCTTCAGAGGAGAGGCAGGTGCCAGAACGTGCTATAAACGACGCCCACTTCCAGCCTTCCAAGCCCCCAAACGGATTCGATTGTTGTTTCGTGGGGCTTTTTTTTCTTTTCTTCCTCCGAACCTCCGAAGTGTTCTCCCTTCCCATTGGCCGAAGCTGCCCCTTGACGCCACCCTGGCCTTGCTCGCTGATTGGTCCGTTCTGGATGTGCCCAAGCCTTTTTCCCAGGGTGTGGCGCCCCCCCGCCCCCAACAGGGTTCTGACCCCTGGCTCCTCCCTTCCCCCCAAGCCCCCCTCTCTGTTCCGAATGGTACCGCCCTGGCTCGGCTCCCCCAAGGCCCAGGCCGCTGCCCTTAGGGCCCCCGGACGGGGCGGGGCACGCTGGGGACTGGCAGAGGGCGGTGGTGGCGCCTTCCTGCCGAGCCCGAGGCCGCCCCCGCCACCCTTCTCCAGCCCTTGTAGGTCCCACTTTCCCCTGGGCACTTCTCGTCCTGCCTCGGTAGCCCCGTCCCGTCTGTGCAGCCCCCACCGTGGTCCTCGGGTCATCCCGAACAGCAGCGTTAAATCCCTGCCCTCAGCGCTGCACACACGCCCATCCGCCTTCACCCTTGGGTCTCCACAGCACCCCCTTTCCTCGTTTCGGCTCCCCCTTCCCCTCCCGAGCCCGCCGAAGCCCTGAGCCCCTTTCCTCGCGGAGTGTCCATCCCCAGGATCCCCGCCCCTGTATGTCGCCAGTCCTCCCAGCGGCCTCCCCTTCGCGGCCTCCCTTCCCCTTCGTGGCCAGCGTGGTGGAGCACTCCCGCCCCCCCTTTCTCCGTACCCCTGCGTTCCCTTATGTTGTCCCATCATGTCCCTCTCTAAGTCCCTCCCACACCGTGGCCCCCCCCGCGGTACACACACACACACACACACACACACACACACACACACACACCCCTCCCTGCGAGGCGTCCCCCGGCCCCCCTCCCCTACCCCCGCTCGTCTATGCCCCTCCCACCCACCCCGTCCTTTTGTCTCCTCTTTGGTCTCTAAGTCCCCCGCCCCTCCCTCGCTCCCGCCCTCGCTCCCCCGAGCACGCTCTTATCTTCCCCAGGTCCCGGCGCCCCGCCCCGCGGCCGCGCCCCGCGGCCCCCTCCCTTCCGCGGCCCCGTCTCCGCCCTCGGCGCTCCGCCCTCCCCCCCGCGGCTCCGGCCCGCCAGCCCGGCTGGCCTCCGGTTCCCGGCTCGCTCCTCCCGCGGCCGCCGCCGCCGCTCCCCGATCCACCCTTCCCGGGCCGGCAGCTCGCGCTCCCGCGCGCTCTCCCTACACACGCACTCCCGCCGCCGCGCTCCGCTCGCTCGCTCGCCCAGGCCCTGCCTCGGCCCGGCCCGGCGCAGCGCGCACCCCCGCAGCCCGCCCTCGGGGAGCCTCGGCGCCCACTGGCCGCCGGCACCTCGCGGACGGGCGGGCGAGCGGCCTGGGAGCGCGAACCCGGGCCTGGCTGGGTCTCCCCAGCTCAGCCGGGCCCTCGGAAGCCTCCCGGGGCGCAGGCGCCCGTCGGAAATGTTTAGGGGACAGGCCGGCCGAGGTTCCTCCAGCAGCCCAGGCCAGGCCGGTGCGCCCCGGGGAGTCGCCGCGACCTTTCCTCCGGGGATGACATGACCCAGAGCCTCCTCCCGGCTCCCGCCCCAAACCTGTGCCACCGACGCGCGACGCGCAGCTGAGACTCGCGGCTGGCGGGAGGAGGGCGGGGGACTGTCCAGAAAATGCCCGAGCTGTGAAGGACCCTTATTGCCGACCGTCAGGCCCAGAGAGGCGAGATCTAGTGATACGTCCTGGCCACCCAGGGAGAGAGGGTGAGCCCACGCCAAGCACCACGGACCCCCGCCTCTCCGCCCGGGGTTCTCCCCACCACACATCGCAGAGCCTTTTGTATAGACCCCGCCGGACCCAGAGTGAGGGACGTGGCTCAAGTCGACAGAAAATCCAGCCACATGCCAATAGACACTTTTTAGTCCTTTCGGGCCGGGCGCGGTGGCTCACGCCGGCAATCCCAGCACTATGGGAGGCCGAGGTGTGCGGATCACCTGAGGTCAGGAGTTCGAGACCACCCTGACCAACATGGGGAAACCCCATCTCTACTAAAAATACAAAAATTAGCCGGGAGTGGTGGCGAGCGCCAGCGGCCCCAGCTACTCGGGAGGCCGAGGCAGAAGAATCGCTTGAACCCAGGAGGCGGAGGTTGCAGTGAGCTGAGAACACGCCATTGCACTCCATCCTGGGTGGCAGAGTGAGACTCTGTCTCAAAAAAAAAAAAAAAAAAAAGCAATAAAAAGTCCGTTCCATTATGCCCAAGTTGACTGTGTTTCCTCGCCCAAATCTCTTCTCCCAAGCCCTCACTCAGTCTTACCTATTTACCCACCAGACTGGAAGCTCTTTGAAGGGGGCCCTGTTTGTCGCAGTGGCTCACTCAATGGATCCCTTGTGATTGGCAGACAAGTGGATGTATTTGTTGACTGCTCGCCTTTGGGATCTGTGTCATTATTGTGTGACTTAAGGTTGTAAACTCGGGAGGGCCAGAACCGGGTGGAGATTACTAGCTCGTGCCAGGCACAGCATGATGCCCAGAGGGATGGGCCATCAATGCTTTTTGAGACTGATGTAACTAATTATGCAGGAAGCAGATGCCTACCTCTTGATCCCCAGAACTGCCAGTTCCAGGGCTAAGTCTGAGTGAGGAAGAAACTAAGGAGCTGTCTTAGCTCATCCCCAGTTGGATGCCGACTTGCTGGGACTAGATATGGCTGCAGTCACCATCCGAACACACTGGGTAAACTGACTGTCTAGTTACTGGGAATGGTTTGCAGGGAGCCAGAAACTCGACTTTAACTCCAGTTTGCAACTGGAGCTGGGAGGCAGGAAGTAGCCAGGTTTTTCTGAGTGTGAAGCAAGCTGTCCCATATAAGGATAAAACCTGTAGTTCTTCCTCCATTTGCCCCAAGGTCGACCCGAAGCCTGATCTGCCAGGAGGAGGCTGCAAACAAACTGGACTCGAAGTCAACAGAGGAGGGGGAGAGTGGAAGCACTCCTTCCTCCCATTTACGGGTGCAAGATTCACCCTGTACTTTGCAGCAGCTCATTTGTAACCTGGTCGCTTTAGAATTGATCTAGCTCCCTGCCCACCTCACACCTCCACCTCCCGCCAGACAGGTCCTCTCTGTCCTTCCTCAGCCCTACACTGTCTTTGCCCAAGTCAGCCTGCTCTAAATGGACATGGTCAGTGATCCCAGCAGAAACTGAAGCAGTAACAATCGGACAGTGTCAAGAGACTCCGGCAGAGATGCCTCGGAGCGCCCGGCCTCCTCCTCTGCCTTGGCACAGATGTTCTTATTGTCCTGGAAAGAAATACCAAATTCCCTCCCCAAGCATGAAGCGAGGATACTCTGGGACTTAGCCCCCAAGGACAGAGTCGCCGGCCCAGTCCAGTTCCTCTGCCCCCTAATCAGACTGAAACGGTCACCATCCCTCTTCCCCATCTTAGCCAAGACTTGTCCCCCTCGCCCAGGAGATTATGGGGAGTGGGGCTGGAGCTGCATGAGAAGACTGCTAACTGTTCTACAGTCCTCTTTAGGGACGGTTAGCACATCAAAATACATATTTGGAAAATGCTCACAATTAACACTGGGAGAAAAACAGTAAACACAGTGTCACTTTGCCAGGCTCAACAGTTTTGTTTTGTTTTGTTTAAACGCTAATGGCCTCAAATGGGGAGCAGCATCCATCAGTTAAATAAACAAGCCATTAGACTGAGACTAGAAGTGTCAACACATGACTAATCTACTAATTGGGAGAAGGCATGGTGCAGTGAGGAGCAAGGCAGCAAAGCATGCTGGAGGCTGTGGAGTGGACTTGTTTCCGCGCAGAAGCACGTGGGGGTGGAGCTAACGAGGCCTGAGTTTGAGTCCTGCCTCTATCAGTTGTTAGCTGTATGGCCTTCAGTGAGTTATTTCATTGCCCTGATCCGTTGTTTCCCATTCTGTAAAATAGGGGCATTAATAGTACCTACACCACAGGGTTGTTATAGGAATGAACTGAGGTAATACAAGTAAAGTTCTTCGTGCAATGTAGGAGCCTGCTGCATCGTAGGTGTCTGATGGCTGTTGGTGGCTGTTATTGATCATAATAAAATACCTTATGTACAGTAGACACAAAAAAATAGATTAAAAAATGATTTGTGGTTGCTAGATATTAGCAATAAAATGGTGAACATGGTCCCCAGGCCCCCAACCAAATACAAGCAGCAAGCTTTTGGTGGGTTACTTTCAACTTCTTCAGGCTATCCCTTTAACCTGCAATTCACTGCAGCTTTTAAGGATGGACTGTCCTGCCCCAGGCTTGCTGGGCTCTGGGGTCTTCCCTCCTGGCACCTGCCTAAGAAGCTTGGGTTAAGCTAGCCCTCTCAGGTGGGGAGCAGCCAGGCACCGTGCTGGGCATCCGTCCACAGTTGTCCAGGCCCCATCTCGCAGAGGACTGCAGGCTGTTCTTGGTTGCCTCCTTCCTGTCGTGGTGGTGATCACAATATGGAGAGGAGCCAGACTGTGGAGGAAGGGAAGCAGGGAGAGGCACACAAGACTCCCAGGAGAAATAACTGTGACCTAGACAAAGTCCTTGGTCTTTGCTGCCTTGCCCAACCTTCTTGAAGCCCCATGTCTTCCCAATCACCTACTAAGAAGGCCTGTTCTCAGCCAAATGGAGTTTCCCTCTTCCCTTGCCAACCCTACACTCCTTCATGGACAGTCTCCTAGCCCTCTCCTTTCCTCCGTTCCTATTCCAGGAGAGTCTCTCTCTATCTGAAAGGTTGGTAACTTTAGAGAATTCCTTCTGTGTAAGCAAGGAGTTGAGCTGACAGAGGCTTAACATACCACCCCTTCCCAGGTCTTGTAATTGCATATGAGCCTCCTCAACTTGAAAAAATCTTTACGGTGCCTGAAAAGGAATGAAAACAGGTATCAGGGCCGGGCGTGGTGGCTCAATGTAATCCCAGAACTTTGGGAGGCCGGGGTGGGTGGATCACCCACCTGAGGTCCTGAGGTCGGGAGTTCAAGACCAGCCTGGCTAACATGGTGAAACCCGTCTCTACTAAAAATACAAAAATTAGCCAGGCATGGTGGTGCACACCTGTAATCCCAGCTACTCCGGAGGCTGAGGCAGGAGACTCACTTGAACCTGGGAGG
>NW_016107691.1:1829224-1832347 GCF_001604975.1 Cebus imitator | reverse complement strand
GGAGAATGGCTTGAACATGGTAGGCGGAGGTTGCAGTGAGCCGAGATCAAGCCATTGTACTTCAGCCTGGGCAACAGAGCAATACTCTGTCTCAAAAAAGAAAGAGAGGGAGAGGGAGGAAAGGAGGGAGGGAGGGAAAGAAAGAGAGAGAGAAAAGAAAGAAAGAAAGAAGAAAGAAAGAAAGAAGGAAAGAAAGAAAGAAAGAGAAAGAAAGAAAGGAAAGAAAGAAAGAAAGAAGGAAAGAAGGAAGGAAGGAAGGAAGGAAGAGAGGAAAAAAAGAAAGGAAAGAAAGGAAGAAAGAAAAGAAAGAAAAAGAAAGGAAAGAAAGAAAGAAAGGAAGGAAGGAAGGAAGGAAGGAAGGAAAGAGACAAATGAAGAAAGAAAACAGGTATCAGGGGACTTGTGGCCCTTTGACAGGCTCAGGTGGCATGGGTAGGAGTAAAGTTTTACTCTTCAGGGTCCATCATGCTCTATCCTGAACTTGAGGTTATCAACAGCCTCACGCCAACCCCAAGAGGCAACCTCCTGTACAGTTCTACATCTGGAGCAACCCTCCCCAGCAACCAGATGGGCTCTCAGGCTCCATTCTTCCCCCTCATCTCCCAGCTGAGCCCTGAAGTAGGCCCCCTCATGGCTCTGCACTTAACTAGCAAATAGCAGGTTAGCCTGATTAAGCCCTCTCCACTACTGTCTGTGGCCTGCTAAGGGGTTCTTGTATTTTCCCTCCTGCCACACCCAGCTGAACTACAGTTCTCAAAGCACATTAACACCATTCTGTTCCAGAGCCTGTGCTGTTGGCCATTGTTTTCTTTGAGCCTGGACCACTGCAACCAAGACACCCACCCTGTTCTCTGCAAATCAAACTCTTCCTCAAAGGACCACTTGACCTGTCCCTGCCTCTGGGAAGCTGCCAGTAGTACCCCCAGGTGAAGCCATGTTCCCCTTTCCGATGGGTTTACACACTATGTCTCTCTTTCAGAACCCCCATTGCAGGTTCCGCCTTGCATCAAAATGAGTGGCTGCCTTATTTATCTCCCACTGGCTAATGTAACCTTCTGGAGGCCAAGCTGGGCTTCTGCTTTGCTGCAGTTTTTGTTAGTTCCCAATCTGCACAAACAAGTAGATCGTAATGAGAACTCCCATCACTTAGACTCCACAGCCGCTAAGATTTTGCTACATTTGTTTCCACTTCATGTTTGTATTTTACTCTCACCAAAACAGTGTGTAGCACTGCCTTGAACAGCACGTGGAACAAAGAAGCCAGGACTCTGGGAAATGGTGGGAATTCAGGTTTGCAGAGCAGATTCCTGGGAGTGGCATGGGATGTGGAGGTGGGTACCGAATATAAAAAGTTGTCCATGCCTGAGTACCTACTATGAACCAGGTACTTTACAGGTCATCTCATTTCACCCTCACCACAACTTTATGGAGTAGGTTCTGTTATTATCCCAATTTTACAGATGAGGAAATGAGGTTCAGAGAAGGAAAGGGACCTCTCTAGGTCACCCAGATAGGCAATGGCACAGCTGGGATTTAAATCCAAGCCCTGTGCCCTTCTCACTGTGCCCTGCAGCCTGCCTCAAAGGGTGCCAAACAGGCTGCCACCTGCTCTGCTTCCATTTCACAGCGTACGAGACATGCTTTGTGCATACTTTGCAGAGTACTACGCATGCATACACACACATTCCCACCTGTGCAGTGACCTATGGGGTCACAAGGGGTCACACACTGATTTTGGTCCATAGGATGTCTCCTGCGTTGGGGGTGAGGGGGGTGAGAGGTCAGAGGACTGAGCCCAGAAGTTGAAGGAAGAGGGGAAACACCTCCCCCATGGTGTGTGAAGGTCACGTTCTCAACGGGAAACAAAGATTTTCTCCTTGCTCCCACATTACAGTTCATTCTCTTCAGATCCCCACAATGACCTTGCAACCCACATCCTCCTCTTCAGCCACGCTGTCTCCTCCCTGCCTCCCGCAACAGACATTACTCTTTGCAGCCTTTGTTCTTTTGCACCACGCCCCCCACCCCTCCACCTCCCAGCGTGGATTCATGATGTTCCTCCAGCCTGGGATGCCCTCCTCACCACTTTCTATATCTACATTCTCCAAGTACTCAAATCTCACCCCCTTCCAGAAGCCTTCCCTGATCCTGCCCACCTTCCAACCTTTTGATGTGGCCTGATTTTCTTTCACTTGAATATTGATGCTCTGCTCTCTCTCTCTCTCCTTGTTATCTAGTAGTTTCTTGTAAACTGTTTCCTTGACCACAGTATAAGCCTCTTGAGCTCACAATTTCAGCTACAGAAAAACAAAGGAGCTGGATGCGTTGGCTCATGCCTGTAATCCCAGCACTTTGGGAGGCCGAGGCAGGTGGATCACCTGAGGTCAAGAGTTCGAGTCCAGTCCAGCCAACATGGTGAAACTCCGTCTTTACTAAAAATACAAAAATTAGCTAGGTGTAGTGGCAGGCACCTGTAATCCCAGCTATTCAGGAGGCTGAGGCAGGAGAATCACTTGAACCCAGGCGGCAGAAGTTGCAGTGAACCGAGATCGCACCATTGCACTCCCGCCTGAGTGACAGAGCCAGACTCCATCTCAAAAATAAAAAATAAAATAAAATAAAAATAAAAATAAAGTCTTTCAGGAAAGACATGTGGTCAGCTGCCTTTTTCTTCCCATGATCCTCTTGCGTCCTCCATGTTACCTCTTGGGTTTCTGTCTTTGCTGCCATTGGCATCTTTTCTACAAAGACCAGGAGGTAAAAAGGAGATTCACATTTACCTTGATCGCTCCTTTTTTTTGTTTAGATTCTTGTCTTTCATTTGCCCAGGTGGGCCAAGGGCTAACTGGGGTCTGAAAAGCCTTAAACCACTATGAAGCTACTCTCAGCCTTTTCTAGTCTAAGCATTTATGGGAGGGTAAACAAAATCTATTAGGGCCAGGCGCGGTGGCTCACGCCTGTAATCCCAGCACTTTGGGAGGCCAAGGCATGCGTATCACTTGAGTTCAGGAGTTCGAAACCAGCCTGGTCAACATAGTGAAACCCCTGTCTCTACTAAAAATACAAAAATGAGTTGGGCATGGTGGCATGCCTGTAATCCCAGCTACTGGGGAGGCTGAGGCA
>NW_016107691.1:1826573-1827627 GCF_001604975.1 Cebus imitator | reverse complement strand
AAAAAAGAAAAAAAAAGAAAAGAAAGTGTCATCCTTGACCCTTGAAGGGAGGAGATTATATTGATTCACCTATATTCCACTCCACATCCCTTTCAAACACACAGATTTGCATGATGGGGGTAAGCGGGTGGAGAAATGGCTCACTGTCCAACACGGATCGGGACTCAGATCCTGGCCAGGGTTAGGGAGATTGATCTATGTATGAAGCTGAGGGATCCCTTGTGTCCTGGATTAAGATGAGATTCAGGACCAGGGTTAGAAGTCAGGGAAGTTGACCAGGGGCAGCAGTTCATACCTGTAATCCCAACACTTTGGGAGGCCAAGGTGGGAGCAGTGGTTGAAGCCAAAAGTTCAAGAGCAACCTGGACAATATAGTGAGACCCTATCTCTATGAAAAAAAAAAAAAAAACAGTCAAGGAAGTTATCTCTGGTTGGGGCATCCTATTCAAGAATATCTAGTAATGATCTCTGTCGGGAACCCGGTTTAACTGGGATCCTTTGTTCTATGAGGCAGTTAAAGGGAATCAGCCCTACGGGGCTTGTCCGCTGGTTCTGACTCTGACACTAATTTTCTGTATGGCATCAAGCAAGTTACTTCAGCTCTCAGATCCTCAGTTTCCTTGTCTAAACAATGGAGCAATCAGTCTTTATCTCTAAGGTCCTATCTAGTTCTGAAAATATACTACTTTGAGTCTATGGGAATATAATAAAAGTTATTCTATGGTCTGATAGAGTTAAAAATAAGACAATGTAAAAGAAAAGAATCTGAAAAAATGCAAAGTACCAAAGGTACATTAAAAACGATTCTCCTCTATTAAAAATATTATAGGTTGTGTACCATGACTCACACTTGCAATCTCAGCACTTTGGGAGGCCAAGGCAGGAGGATGGCTTGAGTTCAGGAGTTCAAGTTCAAGACCAGCCTGGGCAACATAGTGAGACCTTGTCTCTACAAATATGTGTGTGTGTGTGTGTGTGTGTATCACATGCTCATTGTAGAAGTTTTGAAAATACTGGAAACTTAGCTGGGCATGGTGGCGCATGCCTGTAATCC
>NW_016107691.1:1813855-1824696 GCF_001604975.1 Cebus imitator | reverse complement strand
TGCAGTGGTACGTTCTTGGCCCACTGCAGTCTCCGCCTTTTTGTTTCAAGCAATTCTCTTGTCAGCCTCCGGAGTAGCTGGGACTACAGCTATGCACCACCACACCCTGCTAATTTTTTGTATTTTCAGTTGAGACGAGGTTTCACCATGTTGGCCAGCCTGATCTCAAACTCCTGACCTCAGGTGATCCGGCCTGCCTCGGCCTCCCAAAATGCTGGGGTTACAGGCATGACTCTGCCTGCCTTACTTAGTTCCTACCCTTTTCCTGAGGCTGGCTTTTCACACTTGCAGTCACAGTGAGATGCCTCATAGCCTTCTGGCAAACCCCTTTTCAGCTTGTGGTCAAGTAAGGATCTGTAGTTTACAACCAAGAACCTAACTAGGCTCCTCTGGGATTTACTTGGGTAGAGGGCATCAAGCATTCACTTTTTTTTGGAGACAGACTCTTGTTCTGTCATTCAGGCTGGAGTGCAGTGGCACAATCTTGGCTCACTGCAACCTCTTTCTCCTGGGTTCAAGCCATCCTCCTGCCTCAGCCTCCTGAGTAGCTGGGACTACAGGCGCTCACCACCACATCCGGCTAATTTTGTATTTTTCGTTGAGATGAGATTTAACCATGTTGTCCAGACTGGTCTTGAACTCCTCACCTCAAGTGATCCACCTGCCTCGGCCTCCCAAAGTGCTAGGATTACAGGGTTAGCCACCACAGCTGGCCATGTTAACTTTTTTCTCCAAGTCAGATATCCCCAAACCATTGGTTAAATAATGCAGTATTTTTCCACTGACTTGAAAAGGGTGACTTTTTCCACTAAACGAGCTCTTGTCCTTGGGACTGTCCTATTGACTAGAATCCCATGCCTCTCCTAGAACCCCCATAGGTTTTCTATACCCTTCTCGGCAAGGAAAGTCTCATGTTCTAGAACTCCAGACTGCCTGCTTGGTACTGAACCATCTGGATATATAAACAGTCCCTGTCTTGAAGCTGGAGGGCTGCTTTCAGGAGCGTGTCTGCTGAGCTTCAGGCTTTCCCATAGCAAGCTATTTATTTGACAGTTTCAGCTCCAGTTAGGAGAACCTCAAAGGCATAAAAAGGGTTGACCTGGCCGGTCCTGGTGGCTCACACCTGTAATCCCAGCACTTTGGGAGGCAAAGGTGGGAGGATCACTTGAGGCCAGGAGTTCAAGACAAGCCTTGGCAACAGAGTGAGACCCCCGTCTCTACAAAAAAATACAAAAATCAGCCAGGCATGGTGGCGTGTACCTGTAGTCCCAGCTACTTGGGAGGCTAAGGTATGAGGATGGCTTGAACCTGGGAGGCAGAGGCTGCAGCGAGCAGAGATCACGCCACTGCACTCCAGCCTGGGTGGCAAAGCATGACTGTGCCAAACAAACAAACAAGAGGATTGATTTCAAAAAAAAAAAGAAATGAACCAAGTTAAAGCACTCACTCCCACCCCATCCCTTCATTGGCTCCCTATTATGTAATTCTCATTTTTAACCAACACCAGGAGAGAAGAGCATCTAGGAAGCGACCTAGAGACACAGGAGCTTGATCTGGGTCTCCTGAGGCCTGCTGGCGGCTACAGTGCTCACCCCTTGGTCTACTTTTATGTCCCCCATTATTTACTTTTTTGGTGCCATCAAAACTGAGTTTGCAGAGCAGTGCCATCTCTGGCTGGAAGGGTGAAAACAGGACTGGCCTCTAAGGAATCCTTGAGGAAGCCCCAGCCTGGGGTTAAGGGAGCAGGCTAGGGAGTGAGGAGAGGCAAAGATGGCCAGGGAAAGGAGAGAGTCCGCTGGGGCAGAGTCAGGTTGAGTTACAACATGGCACCACAAGGCCTGAGGATGTCTTGGCTGCCACTAAGTGTAAATGCAGACATCGGTGGAAATGCCTCAGTGAAAGTACGGATCCCAATAAATGTCTCAGGAAATAATTGGATCTGAATGTGGGGGATGGGGAAGAGGTGGCTCCACCCCGGCGTCAAAGGTATTGCTGGATGGTCAAGGGTTGCGGACAAAGGAGACAGTAGGCCTGGGAGCTTTTAAAAAGCAACAGGAATCTACACAATGGGCTATTATGTGGCCAATACACTGATGTTTACAAAGACCTTTTTTAATAACATGAGGAAATTCTTGTTACAATTTAAAGTTTAAAAAGGGCAAGCTATAAAACTGTGTATTGAGTTGCATCACAAACTATGCGGAAAAAATATGCACTTTTAAAAAAATGCTGGAAGGAAGTGCACCAAAATGTTAACAGCAGTTGTCTCTGGATGATAGTTATGTTACAGTATACCTGCAAGACAGTAAGGGCTTATTAAGTCCCAGGTTCTGTGTTTCATTCTACTTACATAAATTATCACCATGGGATGAGCACAGTGGCTCACTCTTGCAGTCCCAGCACTTTGGAAGGCTGAAGCAGAAGGATCATCTGAGGTCAGGAGTTCGAGACCAGCCTGGCTGAAATGGTAAAATCCGGCCTCTATTAAAAATACAAATATCAGCCAGGCCTGGTGGCATGCACCTGTAATCCTAGCTACTTAGGGGGCTGAGGCAGAAGAATTGTTTGAATCCAAGAGATGGAGGTTGCAGTGAGCTGAGATCGTCTCATTGCATTCTTGCCTCAGCAACAAGAGTGAAATCTGTCTCAAATAAATAAATAATCACCATGTCTTTGCATAATGACCCAGTGGGGCAACCACTCCCACTCCCACTTTATAGGTGAGAAAACTGAGGCTCCCAGAGACTAACATGCTAAAATCCACAGAGCTCAGAAACGGCCTTATTGCCATTATAGATTAAAAATTATTTTTTATGGGCTGGACGAGGTGGCTCACACCTCCAATCCCAGTACTTTGGGGAGGCCGAGGCAGGTGGATCACTTGAGGTCAGGAGTTCAAAACCAGCCTGGCCAACATAGTGAAACCCTGTCTCTACTAAAAATACAAAAAATAGCCAGGCATGGTGGCAAGCACCTATAGTCCTAGCTACTCAGGAGGCTAAGGCAGGAGAATCGCTTGAACCTGGGAGGCAGAGGTTGTAGTGAGCCGAGATCATATCACTGCACTCCAGCCTGGGTGACAGAGTAAGACTCCATCTCAAAAAAAAAATTATTTTTCGTAATCTGAGTAACTTGGGAGGCTGAAGTGGGCAGATTGCTTGAGCCCAGGAGTTTGAGACCAGCCTGGGCAACATGGTGAAACCCTGTTGCCACAAAAAAATTAGCCGGGCATGGTGGCATGTGCTTGTTGTGGTCCCAGCTACTAGGGAGGCTGAGCTGGGAGGATCACCTGAACCCAGGAGGTTGAGGCTGCAGTGAGCCATGATAGCAACACTGCACTCCAGCCTGGGTAATAGAGTGAGACCTTGTCTCAAAAAGAAATTACTGGGCCGGGCGCGGTGGCTCAAGCCTGTAATCCCAGCACTTTGGGAGGCCGAGGCGGGTGGATCATGAGGTCAAGAGATCGAGACCATCCTGGTCAACATGGTGAAACCCCGTCTCTACTAAAAATACAAAAAATTAGCTGGGCATGGTGGTGCGTGCCTGTAATCCCAGCGACTCAGGAGGCTGAGGCAGGAGAATTGCCTGAACCCAGGAGGCGGAGGTTGCGGAGAGCCGAGATTGCGCCATTGCACTCCAGCCTGGGTAACAAGAGTGAAACTCCGTCTAAAAAAAAAAAAAAGAAATTACTGCTGGGCATGGTGGCTCACACCTATAATCCCAAGATTTTGGGAGGCCAAGGCCGGTGGATCCTTTGAGCTCAGGAGTTCAAGACCAGCCTGGACAACATAGCGAAACTCCGTCTCTACTAAAAATACAAAAATCAGCCAGGTGTGGTGGCAGGCACCTGTGGTCCCAGCTACTCAGGAGGCTGAGGTGGGAGGATTGAATGAGCCAGGGAGGCAGAGGTTGCAGTGAGCTGAGATCGCACTGGGCAACAGAGTGAGACCCTGTCTCGAAAAAATAAATTAATAAAAAGAAATGACTACTTTTTTGCTTCTCTCTGTCTTCTAAACTTTGATAATAAACATGAGTTTTCTGCCTTTTCCCAACAGTCCCTTTCCTCGTCTAATGAAACCTTCTTGTATTAGGAATAAAAGGAAGCATTCTCTCCCCCTCCTTAGAATTGGTGATCTCTGTCTCAGTAGAGCTCGGAGCCCCTGGTGGGGAGGTACTCTGTCCCCAATCCTGAGCACAGAGGGGCACACAGTGATGTTGAATAGAGGTTTAAAGAAGAAGGGACTGAAGGAAGGAATAAATGAGTAACAGTAACAAAAAAGTTGATGGTGATGATGCTACTGGCTTGTGTACACAGGTGTTTGGTGAGGGAGCAGTCTTTCACTAGAACGTTGAGAAGGGTGCTCTTAGGTCTACAGCCTTCCTATGAGACTTTGGTCCCCTTGCCCTGGGCACTCAGCCAGTAATTTCTCAAGTGATATTCCTAGCCTTGGGGACCCTACATTCTGGGCTGCCACCCAGTGGGTTTGTAGCTGCCATGTTCCTCTCCCCACTGAAATATCCCTGTGTTTGTCAGGCTCCAACTCCCGGCGCAGCCCAGTGGCAGCCAGAATGGAGAGTGGTCTAAGTTCAGGGAGAGGCTAGACCCTCAGGGCTCTTGGGAAGCCCCGTGTGGCGAACGGGGAGTTGACTGAATTTTGCAAACTACAAAGAATAACGTGGCCAGGTACAGTGGCTCATGCCTATAATCCTGGCGCTTTGGGAGGCCGAGGCAGGCGGATTGCTTGAGTCCAAGATGAGCCTGGGCAACATAGCGACACCCCATCTCTACAAAAAATACAAAAATTAGCCGGGCGTGGTGGTGGGCACCTGTAGTCCTAGCTACTCAGGAGGTTGAGGTGGGAGGATCACCTGAGACTAGGAGGTCGATGCTGCGGTGAGCCATGACTGTGCCACTGCACTCCAGCCTGGGTGACAGAGTGAGAACCTGTCTCAAAATAAATAAATAAATAAATAAATAAATAAATAAATAACAGATGAAGTAATTCACACAATTAAGATGCCGACAAGAAAGAACCAGGATGCCTAAGAACACTTGACCTGCTCATGAGAACCTAGAATCTGGATTTGGAATCCCTCGCCAGGCTGTCCAACCCCAGTGATTCCAATTGTGAGCCCATGTGTGTGACGAGAGAGAAGGGCAATGCCAAGGCAAACCTCTCAGTGTCCCTGGACCATACTTACTGAGTGGGTGGCCACCTTCTATCCTTGTGGGGCAGGGGGACAGGGGACAGGATACTGACTTCATTTCCTTCTGGCCCGTATTTCCTCAATGGAAAAAGCAGGCTGAGGAAAGTTTTCATGGAACTGGTAGCACTTTGGAAAAGCATAGCCAATTCCCAGTAATCAGCACCAACGATGGGCCGAGCAGTAGGGTTGCAATTAGATCAAGAAAAACAATAATGTTTACGATCCAATTTGTTTTATTTATTTATTTATCCATTTATTTATTTTTTGAGATGGAGTTTCGCTCCTGTTGCCCAAGCTGGAGTGCAGTGGTGTAATCTTCGCTCACTGCAACTTCCGCCTCCCAGGTTCAAGCAATTCTCCAGCCTCAGTCTCCTGAGTAGCTGGGATTACAGATGCCCGCCACCACACCAGGCTAATTTTTGGATTTTTAACAGAGACGGGATTTCACCATGTTGGCCTAGCTGGTCTCAAACTCCTGACCACGCCCGGCCCCAATTTGTTTTTGTCGTTGTTGTTGTTGTTTGTTTTTGTTTTGTTTTGTTTTTTTTGAGACAGAATCTTGCTCTGTCGCACAGGCTGGAGTGCAGTGGGGCAATCTTGGCTCACTACTGCCTCTGTCTCCTGGGTTCAAGTAATTCTCCTGTCTCAGCCTCCCGACTAACTGAGGCTACAGGCGTGCACCACCACACCTGGCTAATTTTTGTATTTTTAGTAGAAACGGGGTTTCACCAGGCTGGTCTCAAACTCCTGACCTCAGGTGATAAACACCTTGGCTTCCCAAAGTGCTGGGATTACAGGCCTGAGCCAATGTGCTTGGCCCCCAATTTGTTTTAAAACAACAGATTTACCTTTATAATTAAGAACCAATCCAAGTTCCTGTTAGAAGGAGTCGGCCTTTGCTCCAGTCTTTCTTCCCAGAAGAATCCTTCCACCTGCCCCTACAGCCCTTGGGTTCCAGAGCCAGCCTTCAAGGCTGCTCAAATCCTACTTCCTCCAAGAAGCCTTCCAGTTCCTGTCATTTCTCCTTTCTCCATACTCCCTCTGGCATTTTGCTAGCTCAGTCTTTTCCACTGTCAGCCTTTTCTATCTGTGACCTCCTTTCCCTCTAGAGTAAAAGCTTCCAGAAGGCAGCTCGGTCGTTTGGCATATCTCAGCAGCCTCTCAGACCTAGCACTGTGCTTGGCACAGTGGACTCCTCTCCCAGACTAATTTGTTGTTGTCCAGTGAAATAGAAACAGTGGAAAGAGACCTACCCAGGGCCCCAACTCCCAGAAGGCTTGGAGTGCAGGACTGTAGGGTTTCGAAGATTCCAGATTCCAGAGGCCCTGGGGAAGCCCCCTGTGGATAACAGGGAATTGCTTGTATTTTGCAAGCTAAAAGGGGGTATTAACCAGGCCCAATTACAGCCTGATTTGTCGTTCCAGGAGTGGGGAAGCGTCAAAACTAGCTGCCTGGGCCGAGTGAGATAGAATAAAAGGCTCCTTCGGCCGGAGGACAGGCTTTCTGGCCCCCTTTCGGTCACTGGACCCCTCCAAGTGTAAGAACAGAGAGTTGAGGCTGGGGAAGAGAAGGAAAGGGAGGAGGAGAACCGGGGCCGCCCTCCCCTCCTCCCTCCCGCTCCTCCTTTCTCTCGCGGTCCACGCTGGCCTCCCTTTTGGGCTCTTTGTCGGTCTGTCCATCGGCTTTCTCTCGCGCTGGTTCTCCGGCGCGCTCGCTCACTCGCCGCTCTCCTCTCTCTCTCTCTCTCTCTCTCTCTCTCTCCCTCTTCGGCTCACGTGACTGCCTGCTCTCAACGGCTACGATCACCTCTTCCTGAGGCAGCACCTTTCGGTTGGTAACAGGAGACACTCGGGTGTTGGGGGCAGGATGGGTTTCCTTCCTCCGCTTTTTCCTCCTGGCCTTCTCCTGCAGTTCCAGCCGCTCCTCTCCGGCGCGGCCTCTGGCCCTCCACCCCTCCAGCCTCTCCCAGCCCCCATAGTGTTAGCTCCCTTTCCTCTCCCCTCCGCCGGTAGCAAGCCCACTTTGGGGAGGGGGCTTCAGCGCAGGGGACAGACAAAAGGGTCTGAATGGACCCGGGGGCACCCCTCTGCAGCTCCTCACCACCGCCACTTGGCCCTTCCCTCCTCGGGCAGAGGGCAGCTCCCCCCTCCCCTGCCCAGCCAGAGGTCTGGGGAGTTCGGGCCCCGAAGCATCCTTTCCGGACCTCGTTCGCGCCAATCGCTCCGCCGCTGGTGCTGAGCCTCCGGGTGCTTCGAATACCAAGGAACGCACTGGGCATGGGTGGGGGACACGCTCCGGGGGGCGGAGGCAGCTTTCTCGGTTCCCAGGCTGGAGAACAGCCTGCCTAAGGGAGGACACTCGGTCCCCGTCGGAAGGTTCCCAGTCCAGTGGGGGTGACAAGATCTCCAACCTCAAGGAGCTCCAGGTCTGACTGGAGAGACCCAGTCTCTCTCCCCTTAGCAGTTCAAACGCAACAGTAAGGATGAATCGAAAAGTGGGATGAGAGGCCGGGCGCGGTGGCTCAAGCCTGTAATCCCAGCACTTTGGGAGGCCGAGGCGGGTGGATCACGAGGTCAAGAGATCGAGACCATCCTGGTCAACATGGTGAAACCCCGTCTCTACTAAAAATACAAAAAATCAGCTGGGCATGGTGGCACGTGCCTGTAATCCCAGCTACTCAGGAGGCTGAGGCAGGAGAATTGCCTGAACCCAGGAGGCGGAGGTTGCGGTGAGCCGAGATCGCGCCATTGCACTCCAGCCTGGGTAACAAGAGCGAAACTCCGTTTTAAAAAAAAAAAAAAAAAAAGAAAAGTGGGATGAGGGTGCCCTGCAAAAGCAGAGCTGGCCTGTGTCTTCGTGAACTTCTGGCTGAACCAGATTATTTCTGGGCCATGTTGCCCAGTACTTAGCAAGCTGCCCTTCCCATCCTACCAACCCTTGCCACCAAAAGTTGGAATGAAAACTGAACTCTTGGCCTGGCGTGGTGCCTCAGGCCTGTAGTCCCAGCACTTTGAGAGGCCAAGGCGGGTCGATCAACTGAGGTCAGGAGTTCGAGCCTGACCAATATAGTGAAAATCCGTCTCTACTAAAAATACAAAAAAATTAGCTGCCTGTAATCCCAGCTACTCAGGAGGCTGAGGCAGGAGAATCGCTTGAACCCGGGAGATGGAGGTTGCAGTGAGCCAAGACTGTGCCATTGTACTCCAGCCTGGGCAACAAAAGGAAAACTCCATGTCAAAAACAAAAGAAAAGTGAGCTCCTTCCCATTCCTTACCAGGGTAAGATTTAAACAAGGCCATGGAAGATCAAGGTTATCCAGTAAATCAGACAAAACATTTTCAAAGCAGCCTCAGTGTAAATGCACTCTTTGCTAGGGTCTAGAGCCATGCCACTAGCCTGGCCCTAGATGCCATGTGTATGCATTTTAGAGTCTACGGAAGGGCTATTTCCCTGAGTCCCCCCCTCCCCTCTGGTCACTTAATACCATTTTAGTCAATAAAGCTAAGTCCCCTCAGGGGATATGCCTGTGGCCAGAGCCATACTTGCTGCACCTTCCGAAAAGCCCTGGCCAATCCCAGAACAAAAGACTCAAATGCTGGGAGGGGAAGAGTAATAGAAAGAATTCCATCTCTCCAGTATTTTAGGTAGGGACTTGAGCTGAGAAGGGCCTCAGGCTTGACAGGGACCACACAGAATAGTACTGGCTTGCAGCCCAACCTAATGAGAATGGCCACCACAATGACTATTTATTGAACCCTTACAAAGTGCCAAGTACATAGCACACTAATCCCAATAACAGTCTTATATAGTAGGTACTATTATTATGCCCGTTCAACAGATATGGCAACTATGGCTCAGAGAAGGTAACTTGAAGAGATCACACAGCTGGTTAGTGGCAGAGCTGGGTTTGGAATCCAGGTCTGGCCAACGCCCAAGTCCAGGCTTCTCATCGCTATACTATCCAACCTCTTTCCCACGAGGAGTGATTCTAAAACTCTCGTGGAAGAAACAGAGATAACCGGGCCAGGACACAGTCTTGCTGGAAACTGGCTAATACCAAAATGTGGAGGGGTCAGCAGGGGCCCAAAGTCACCCTGCTGGCTTTGTAAATGCCATGGATTCCCACAGAAAAGTCCAGACTCCTAGATTCTTAACCTAGAATGCAAAGGAGACATCCTATCTGCCCAGCCCCACAGACACCATCCCACTTCCGGTTTCTGTCTTCTGGGTAGCAGTGAGCTTTGCAGGATGCCAGGCCAAGGGTGAGCTTCTTGGAGGCAGTGTTGTGGGGGTGGGCTTGATAATGGACCCCCGCTGCCCTACCCCCAGTCTTCCCTGGAGGGAGGACAAATAGGCCCATTGATTCGAAACTCTCCCAGAGGGCATTAGAGTAATGACTCTGGACTGTGTGATGCCTACACCCCCTTTGACCTGCTGACTGACCCCTGCCCTGGGAGGTTCCAAAGGCCACAAATCTCAGTTGCTTGTGGGCCATGTGGTTTGTGGCTGTTTGTAGTTTTGGAGGGGAGGGAGAGACAAGGGGGGTAGGAGACACTGCTTCTCAGTGTGCTGGGCTTCCCAAGAGTACTAGCAAGGGGTGGGCAGGGCCCCTTCTAAACTGTGCCAAGACACACTGCAACTACTGATACGGGCTACATCATTTATTTTTGAAAGGAGCAGGGCTCCTGGCTCATTTGCATAAATGTTTGCACTGCCTGCTATATTTTGGTTTGGGAGAAGGGCACCAGGGCACATACATAACAGATTTGTAACCAGCCAGCCTGATCCTGCCCCTGGCCAGGCGCGCTAAGCAGCCAGCCAAAGATGGTCCCTCACCCTTTGTGTCTATTTTTGAAAGCCCCTCTTAAGTGCAAAGCCCAGCACCAGGGATGGGTAGCAATAGAAAGATCTCGCCCGGAATAGGGTGCTTCTAAACCAGGTGTGTAGATGGATGGGTAGATAAGCCAGCACTTGACTCGAAAGAGGGCTGAAGGGGCGTGGTGGCTTACACCTGTAATCCCAGCACTTTGGGAGGCCTGAGGTGGGAGGATCACTTGAGCCTAGGAGCTTGAGACCAGCCTGGGCAACACAGAGAGAACTTATCTCTACAAAAACATGTTTTTGAGAATTAGCTGGACATGGTGGTGTGCAGCTATGGTCCCAGCTACTTAGGAGGCTGAGGTGGAAGGATCGCTTGAGCTCAGGAGGTCAAGGCTGCAGTAAGCCATGATCCCTCCAAAGCACTCTAAGCTGAGCATGGGGTTGGGGGGAAGGAAAGGAAAAAGGCTGGAAGTCTGAATTCCTAATTTATATCATTCAACAGACACATTTATTGTCTTCTATGTGCCAGGCATTTTAGTAGGCACTGAGGTGAGATGATAAATATTGAGGCCCTGTCTCCATCATTGAGGTACTCCTAATCCAGCACAGGTGACAGAAACACAGTCACCTAAGTAGCCCTAGTGCAGTGTGCCATCAGAGAGAATAATTGAGGACTGCTAAAGTAGCACTCAGCTAGTGGGGTGGGGGTCTGAAGAGACTTGGTGAGGGATACGGTTGCTTAATCTGAGTCTTACGCATCGACCCCGTTTCCATTCCCAAGTTGTGTTTTGTTACTTTTTTTTTTTTTTTTT
>NW_016107691.1:1810706-1812865 GCF_001604975.1 Cebus imitator | reverse complement strand
AAAAAATCCCAAATCTCGACCCCCTTTGGGTAGGAGGTTAACAGTTTCCTTAAGTTTTCTCCAGTCTGAGTAAAGAAGGACTTCATTCTACTCTTCCTCAACTATCCCCTGGGGGCTTCAACGGGGCGGGAGAAGGAGGCCGGGGGCCCAGCCGGCTGCTCTGCCCCTCCAGGATTTCCTGCACTCGACGCGGCGAGGCAGGCTAGAACTTCGGCCTCCGACGAAGGCAACTCCGCTTCCCTTTAAAATGCAGCAACTCCAGGCCCCCGCCCCCGCCCCTCGGGCCGCCTCCTCCCCCTCCCCCTCCGCCCCCGCCCCGACCCCGGCTCCTCCCCGCGCCCTCGGCGTGGGGGCCTCCTTGCCACCTGCCCGCTGCCCATCCCACATGCAAAGCGTGACCGCCGGGGAAGGAAGCCGAGCGCGCGCGCCCACACGGGCCCTGCGCCGCGGCGACAGCGAGCAGCTCGCCTACTCCGTCCGTCTGCGCTTACCCAGCATGCACTTCCAGGCCCCGAGCTATCTCTGAGCCGCAGCCCCGGGGTCAGAGCGGCCGGAAGAAACAGGAAGTTTGGGACGGTCCTAGTCTTGGGGCTGGGAGTCCTAAAAGGCAGGCCCTGAACTCCGCGCTGCCTCTCCCTTCCCCCGCTCCCTCCCTCTGGCGGACTTCCCTGGGGTCCGTTTCGGGGGCTGGCCTGAACTCCGAAAATCCAGATGTGTTTGGGGGTCATTCAAGGCACACTCCCAGGGTTCCCTTCGCGGTAGCATCTCCTGGCTTTATGCATCTACGGGTGTGAGGGGAGGTAGTGCTCCCGCCCTGCTGGGGTGAGGTGGTAGTCCCCGAGGGGGCATTGGCTTCTGCCCGTCGAGAGGGGGAAGGACGCTGGATGGGGGTGGAGGCTGGGGGGCTGGAGATTTGCCTCCCAAGGCGAATTCCTGGGCGGGTAGAGCAGTGGTTAGAACCTGCGGCAGAGTCCGGACTTACTGCCCCTCCTTCCCCCTGCCAGTTAGCTTTGATCGCATCTTCCCTCCACATTGACTTAGGCTGCCCCAGTATCCTCAGCACCACCTCACAGACCTGCGATGCTCCTCACCAGGGGCACCGAGCAAGGGAGCCCCTTTCCTAGTGCAGCGAACACAAAGAGCAAGCCCTGTGGAGAGTGATCTCCATTTGCACACCCCCTCGGCCAGGCAGGAAGGACTGGATTCTCACTTCCCTTGGCTTCCCTCTCAGTCCCCACCCTACCTCAGCGTTAGCTAAACCACTTACCCAGGCAACCTCCACTGTCCCCATACGAGCCTCTGGCTGGCCTGTGGCTGAGAGGAGTATAGGTCACGGTTGATCCCAGTGGGCCATTTTGATCCCAGTGTGCCATCTGGCCAATCCTTTTCGGCTTGTGCAGACTAGCCTTTTGTGTGGACACACTCATGCTACAGCCTCACACTGCCAGCCAGGGACTTCTCTCTTCCCGCTCATTAGAGATTTTCAAGTTCTCCTTGATGCCTTCGACGTATTGCATCTTCCTACATTTGCTGACAGGACATAGTGGGGAGTGAAGAACTAGGAAGAATATTTTGGAAGTGGAAAACTGAAGATTAAAACTCATTGGCTGTAAAGTGATTGTAAACTGAGTTTCCATTACAGACACTCCCAGGTAGAATGAATCGAGCTTTCTCCTGACCTCCCAGAGATTAGGATTGATACCTCTATTATCATATTGTATTGTAATTACTTGTTGACATGATTCTCTCCCCCATAGACGGGGAGCTCCTGGAGGGCAAAGACTATGCCTTATTTATCCCTAGAGCTCTCTGCACAGATCCTTGCTTACAAAACAGATATTGAATACATGTACTAGAAATGGAAGGGGATTCAATGAGATAACCTTCAAGATCTCATTCAGCTCTAATATTATGTGATGCAACTTAAACTTGCACCTACAGATGTTTTCACATTCACGTAAATACACAAAGCAAATACACAAAATACCATCATGCCAAAGTCGGGATGTCACTCCTTGGAAAGTGAACAGATGTTACATGATGCCAAGTAAATGGCCTTTTGAAAGTTGAATCTCCAAACCTGAACATCTGAAGTGTCGACAGGCAACGTCACAACTGCTTGGGCTGATTGGTTTTTTTTTTTTTTTTTTTTTTTTTTT
>NW_016107691.1:1802197-1810611 GCF_001604975.1 Cebus imitator | reverse complement strand
CCTGACTTTTTAAGCAGCCACAGCCCTACATAGTAGAAACAGTGAGCATTTGAGCTTCAAAGGGCCCTCTGAGATGCTCTGGTACAGGTCTTTTCATTTTACAGATGAGAAGTTCCCTAGTCCAAAGTCAGACAGGAGCAGAAATGTCAGTCCTGTAATTCTTGACACTCGGAGCTTGCACATGTGTGACACGTTTGTATGCAGACACCTGCCTGAACCTGCACACATGGCTGCTGACATGCATAGACATGGTTGCATCCCCAACCATGTGTGCCACCACCACACAGGAGTGCACCCTTCCCCCAAAACTTACCAAGCAAGCGAAGATGGCCCCATCCCCATGTAGGGGGAGGCAGGGCTGGCTGCTGCTGATCAGAGAAGGAAAGGCAGGCGTCACCAGGGCTGGGCAGCCCTTGTCAGAGTACAAAGGGGACTGAGAAGCCCACAGGTTGGCAGCTGTCACTGAATGTGCTCGGCTCACCCAGCTCCCTTCGGCTCTTCTACGTCTCTCGGTCTGCAGAGGGCGAGGAGAGGAGACATTCCCAGCTCATTCCAGCGAGCTGTGTGCACACTGCAGGCGTGGTATGTGAGCAAGCGGTGCGCTTCCAGCTGCTGTCTTACACTTTGAGGGCTGACAGGCCGCCCCCTCCCCCCTAAACAAAACTGTGGAGTGGGCCGCCCTCACCCACTGCTGGCCTCTCTTCACATGGGCATGATTAAGGCAACCAGGACTGTGGCAAGCCCTTCTCAAAAGGAGAGAAATGATGGCTTTTTCTCCACCTCTCCTGACCGCTTTTTCCTAGGGGTTCTCCTCTCTCAGAGTCACCTGAACTGGAAACCTACGCAGAGTTAACCCCCGACCTGCCTTGGATAGCCTCACTACGGCACACTCTTGTAACACTCCGGCGGAGAGTTTGCACCCTAATCATGGGTGCCTGCTCATCTTTCCCCGTTAGGGTCCTCTCTCCCACCTTCACCCCATTTAATACCATCATCCCTGTCTTACGTTTGTATCATGGTTCACAGCTTTCAAAGCATTTTCTCGTACATGTCTTATTTTACCCTTACCACAAGGCAAGTATTAGTAGCTTCATTTTAGACACCAGGAGGCTGAAACTCAGAGAAGATAAGCAAGCTGCCCAAGGTCACACAGTTGATACATAGAGGTAGGGCACAGCTACAGTCTCTATCTTTGACTACAAATCACACTCTTTGTCCACTCTGCCACCCTAATGCCCAGTTGATACCCAGCTCCTCCAAAGGAGGGGGCTGTCAGCCTGCTTGTTTTTCTTTTAAAAATTATTTTCTGGCCGAGCATGGTGGCTCATGCCTGTAATCCCAGCACTTTGGGAAGCTGAGGCAGACGGATCACTTGAGGTGAGGAGTTGGAGACCAGCCTGGCCAACATGGTGAAACCCCATCTCTACAAAAATGCAAAAATCAGCTGGGCATGGTGGCGCGGGCCTGTCATCCCAGCTACTCGGGGGAGCTGAGGGAGGAGAATCACTTGAACCCAGGAGGCAGAGGTTACAGTGAGCCAAGATTGTGCCACTGTACTCCAGCCTGAGCAACAGAGCGAGACTCTGTCTCTAAAAAAAAAAGTAAAATTCTTATTTTCTTTTTTATTCATTTTAGAGACAGGGTCTTGCTATGCTGCCCAGGCTGGAGGGCAGTGGCAATTCACAGGTGCAATCATAGCACAGCGCAGCCTCGAGCTTGTTTTTCTGCTTCTTTTATACTTCCAGAACACCTGATGTAGGACTGGCTCTGTACACGCTGGGCATTCCCAGGCCTGGGTAGCCAGGCAGACTGATGGTACAACCTGCCAGCGAATCCCGGAAACTCCAGGACAGGAGACGCCTGCAGGCTAATGGTGGTGTGCACCACCAGAGTCTTCAGCAGCTCCCGGCCCTTCTCTTATCTGCCCTAAGTTGCTGGGACAGAGAGCCGAGCCAAGGCAGAGAGGAGAGCACCCCTCCGTGTAGACCCCAGCTGTTCCCTCCCCCTCTCCACTGGGGCTTCAGCGTGTTAGGAGCTCATGAATAAAGCTAATATTGGAACTAGTCATATACTAGTCGGAGAGGGGCTGTTGTCTAGATCCTCCCTTGCAGGGACCCGTTGTACCAATAGAATGCCCCGAAGCCCCAGCCCTCTCCTGGTGGTTGGCTCGAACTAAGGCGACCCCCCTCCGCCCTTTTATGAGTGTCAGCTGATTTCCCTGGAGAGCGGCCCCACTAGCCAGCGCCCCCAACCCGCTACCGGACTCCCTCACTATACCTGGGCCCCGCCCCAACTGTCCTCAGGGGCGGGGCCAGCCCTAGGGCAAGCTGGAGCAGGAAGTGGTTGCAATTACACACTCCCGCCCCGCACTGACTACCACTGCCAGAGTGACAATACTAACTCGGCCAGCCCTAAACCTCAGGGCAAGGGCTAGAAGAGGGCTCAACCAGGGAGCTCCTGGGCTGGAACGAAGCTCTTTTCCTGAGAGAAGGGAGTTTCCGAGGTTGGGCTAGATTGGGAGCCTCAACGGATTGCTGGTCACATCCACGGATGAAGGGGGGGGTCGTGGGTCTCCGTTCCCACCCCAGCATGGCAGTCACTCACACCGTCATCTCTTTTTAACCTGGCCACTGGCTAACGCAGATTTTCCCAGCTGCTTGGGCCCCCTGCTCGCAAGTGCCAAGACAGACAGCTCTGATCCCTCCTACCAGGAGAAGCAGGGCTTTGATCCTCTACTCCTGCCAACCACCACAGCATGGTGGTTTTACATCCCCTACTCCTCCCTCGTTTCTCAGGCATTCCCATCTGGGACAGCTCTGGGCCAGGTGGACGGTGTGACTAGAATGGCCACAGCTATGGGCTGAGAACCGTGTAGAGAGAGGGATGGATGGGGTAATTTGAGAATGTTTGGCTGGGATGACTTCAGAACTCTCTGGGTTGGGGTTGGGCTTTCACTGAAAGCATCTTTAGCTCAAAAAGTTGGGGCTACATTAGAGGAATGGAGGTAGAAGGGGGCTCAATGAAGAAACTGGACAAATGAAAGATGATACTTTAGGCCTGGCACAGTGGCTCACTCCTGTAATCCCAGCATTTTGGGAGGCTGTGGATCACCGGAGGTCAGGAGTTCGAGACCAGCCTGGCCAACATGGTGAAACCCCATCCCTACTAAATACAAAAAATTAGCTGGGAGTGGTGGCGGCTGCCTGTAATCCCAGCTATTTGGGAGGCTGAGGCAGGAGACTCTCTTGAACCGGGAGGTGGAGGTTGTAGTGAGCCAAGATTGTGCCATTGCACTCCAGCCTGGGCAACAAGAGTGATGCTCCATCCCCTCCCCCACAAAAAAGATACTTGAGTATGTGAGGGAATGGGGATGGATGAGTGAAGCAGGTTTTTTAAAAGACCTAGAAACCCAGTGGATACAGTGGGGACTCCTTTTTTTTTTTTTTTTTCATTGAGACGGAGCCTCACTCTGTTGCCCAGGCTGGAGTGTAGTGGGGTGATCTCGGCTCACTCCAGATTTTTGTCTTTTTGAGTTTTTTTGAGACATTGTTTCGCTCTTGTCACCCAGGCTGGAGAGCAACGGTGCGATCTCGGCTCACCATAACCTCCACTTCCTGGGTTCAAGCGATTCTCCTGCCTCAGTTTCTCGAGTAGCTGGCATTACAGGTACTACTGCGCCGGGCTAATGTTTTTATTTTTAGTAGAGACAGGGTTTCAGCACGTTGGTCAGGCTGGTCTTGAACTCCTGATCCCAAGTGACTCACCCCCCTCAGCCTCCCAACGTGCTGGGATTAAAGGTGTGAGCCACTGCACCCGACCCAGAGTTTTGTATTTTTATTAAAGACGTGGTTTCATCATATTGGCCAGGTTGGTCTCAAACTCCTGACCTCAAGTGATCCGCTTGCCTCGCCCTCTCAAAATGCTGGGATTACAGGTGTGAGCCCTCATAGTGGGGACTCCTTTCTCCCTTCCCTAGCATCTTCTCCTGCAAGCCTAGATTCCTACGTCTGCACCTTGTGAAGCATGAACTTAGCGCTTGCCTCCCCAGCTTCAGAGCCCTATTTCACATACTCCTAATAGCTCCAGGGAACCCTCCTTTCCTTGTTCTATTGAAATTGCTCCCTTTCTCCCATGCCAGGCCTGCCCCATTTGCTGAGGTGGGCTGGGGCTCACTTTGGGGCTGCCTAAAGAGGAGGGTCTCCCCTCCCCACTCTGCAGGAGTCAAAGGCTTGGGCACCCTAGCTTGGAGGGCTAGCTGGCCAGCAGCCCTTTTCTCCAGGGTGCCAGGCTCCCTGGAGGCTGGGAAGCTGAGTCATAGGCAACTTCGGGCTCCACAGACAGCACAGCAAGAGAAAGAGGGATGAAGAAAAATAAAAGGGTGAAAAATAATGGTTGGGTGCAGTTGTTCACACCTGTAATCCTAGCACTTTGAGAGGCCGAGGAGTGGATTACTTGAGACCAGGAGTTTGAGACCAGCCTGGCCAACATGGGAAAAACCTGTCTGTAATAAAAATACAAAAATTAGCTTGGCGTAGTGCTACTCTGGAGGCTGAGGCAGGAAAATCAGTTGGACCCAGGAGGCAGAGGTTGCAGTGAGCTGAGATGGCGCCACTGCACTCCCGCCTGGGTGACAGGGTGAGAGAGACAAAAGAAAGAAAAGAAGAAAGAAAGAGAGAGAGAGGAGGGAGGGAAGGAGTGGGGTAGGGAGGGAGGGAAAGAAGGGAAGAAGAAAAAGAAAAAAACCCCACCATGATGTCAGTCTGTTAGCAGAGGGCCTCCTGGTCCTGCCTCAGCCTTGCGTTGCTCGCTGGCTCACACTGGAGATAGAGATCACAATCAGAAGATTATCTTTGAATATGAAGGACGATGACAAGACCCAGGATCAAATAAAAGAATAGGGATGGAAGTGTTTTGTAAACTATTAAGTTGTGGACAGGTGAGAGAGATTACTATTCTTATAAATATACATTATCAAATTTCATTTTTATCCCTTGGATCTGGTTTATCTAATATTCTGCTTAATACAGGAGCATGACAGAGCCAGGTTAGCCCTGGGGGTTTGGAGCTCCAGGTGAAGCCTCGTGTGTGTGTCTGTGTGTATGAGAGAGAGAAAGAGACAGACATGTCTTGCTATGTCTGTACCCTCAATACCCAGAATAAGCCAGAGAAAGGAGCTCAAGTGCTCACTGTCTGCCCATTAAATGCCTGATGGAATACAATCAGGGAAGGGCACGGCAACCCTTTGGCCTCCTCTGTTGCTGCTATAGTACTGATTTTGTACAGATGGGTCCCAGCTCCTTTCAGCTGCAGGAATCACGTCCTATAAATTCAGTCTCCCAAGAGCTGATGAGTCCCTGCAAGTCTGTGGCAGCAAGTCGCTGTACCCCTGGATGTCCCTGTCACAACAAGAGGCTTGGTGTTCAGAGGCTCAGCACACAGCCAAGGCTATTCACCCCACAGGTTATTGCTATTTGAGTCTTTTCAAGGGCCTTCAGGATCCTGCAAAGCCTCGGAACCGTTCTGAACATCAATCAACAAACAAACGGGGTCATGGATGGGGAAGCACTTTGTGACCCACAAAGCCCTATACGAATGTAAAGGATTAGTGCATTGTATTGCAAAAAAAAGCATTCCGATTCTTTGAGGATTGTAGTTATTTGGGTTTTGGCACACAGGAGTCTACTGCATTATTAAATGCGTGTGTGTGGGAGCATGTTCAGGGTTAGGATCCGCACATGGAAACCTACCTGGCCAAATGACACATACAAAGGGTCACGTAGACCACACAAAGCCAATATTGGTGAGTTATCAAGAATTCCCGGCCCCTCTCTTTTTCAATATGCTTTTATATAGGTGCTCTCGTTGGACTCTCCCAACACCGCTATGCCACTGTTAAGTTTCCCTGAGTTGAGTTTAGTCAAATAAAGTACGGAGTGCGCTTGGAGGAATCTACTTTTGAGATTTGCAGGTGCTGAGAACTTTGTCTTGGAGAAATTTTCAGGCAGAGAAAAGCATGGTCTGTGTAGGTCCTGGCAGGACACTCCAGACCCATGCCAACTTCCCTCCATTCTCTGTCCCCACCGAGCAGCTCTACAACACCTCCATGATGACCTCCAGACCAAGAAGAAGACTCTCTTTCAGTCAGATATTCAGTCAACAAACACATACTGAGGGTTTTCCTATTGGTGCCAGGTTTTCTGCTAGATCATGCCGCTACAGCGATGAAGAAGTCTTCACTGCTCATCATTCACCCCTCGCCTCTCCAGCCACAGATTTCGTGGCATCTCTCCTCTTTCCAGGCTCTCATTGATGTTCATTTTATTCTGCTAAGCGAAGGCAGGGCTAATGGTTTTGAATCCAGCCTGGTTATTCGGTCTCTGATGGAGCAACAGGGGACACTTTTGGAGAGGGCAATGCTAAGAACATCAAATGGAGCTCTCAGATATGGGCTGTGGGTATCCCAAAACTCCAGAGGAGATGCAAGCCTATTTGGTTTTGTTTTGTTTTTTTTTTTGTCCACATCCTTAAAAATTCAGGAGATAAAAATCATATGATCGGCCTTGTATTGAGACAGCATTCTCACCTCAGCTCCAGGTCTGGAATGCCTCTCTGGTAAGTCCAGCACAAGCTGTCACATTTTGGAGGGGGAGCTGTTAAGGGGCTGTGTCTTTTTGGTCCCCAAGACATAGCCATGTGCACCCTTAGTGGTGAAATTATTATTAATATTTTTTAAGACAGAGTCTTGCTCTGTTACCCCGGCTGGAATGCAGTGGTGCAACCTCGGCTCACTGCAACCTCTGTCTCCTGGGTTCAAGCAATTCTCCTGCCTCAGCCTCTTGAGTAGCTGGGATTACAGGTGCCTGCCACCATGCTTGGCTAATTTTTTGTATTTTAGTAGAGATGGGGTTTCACCATGTTGCCCAGGCTGGTCTCGAACTCCTGACCTCAGGCAATCCACCCACCTCAGCCTCCTAAAGTCCTGGGATTACAGGCGTGAGCCACAGTGCCCGGCTTTAGTGGTGAAATTCTAGTTAGCTAGAATACTCAGGCAGAATGACATATCAGATTTTGGAATTTTCTTATATTTGTTTTTTGTTTGTTTGTTTGTTTGTTTTGAGATGGGGTCTCACTTTGTCATCCATGCTGGCGTTTTGTGGTGCGATCACAGCTCACTGTAGCCTCATCCTCCCAGGCTCAAGTGATCCTCCCAGACTGCAGGCACATGCCATAATGCCTGGCTAATTTTTGTATTTTTAGTAGAAACAGGATTTTGCCATATTGCCCAGGCTAGTCTTCAACTCCTGACTCAAGACGTCCTCCTGCCTCGGCCTCCCAAAGTGTGAGATTACAGGCATGAGCCCCTGTGCCTGAATGGAATTTGGTTTGATTTTTTTTTTCTGTCTTTTTTTCTTTTGAGATGGAGTCTTGCTCTGTCGCCCAGGCTGGAGTGCAGTGTTGCAATCTTGGTTCACTGCAGCCTCCGGCTCCTGGGTTGAAGCAATTCTCCTGCCTCACCCTCCTAAGTAGCTGGGATTACAGGCACCCACCACCACACCCAGCTAATTTTGTGTGTGTGTGTATTTTTAGTAGAGATGGGGTTTCACCACGCTGGACAGGCTGGTCTCAAACTCCTGACCTCAGTTGAGCCACCTACCTCGGCCTCCCAAAGTGCTGGGATTATAGGCATGAGCCACCGCGTCCAACCTGGATGGAATTTTTTAATTAAATTTTTTTTTCTTTTAGTGACAGGGTCTCATTCTGTCACTGTCACTCAGGCTGGAGTGCAATGATGCGTTCATAGTTCACCAAAGCCTGAAACTCCTAAGCTCAATGAGCCTCCCTCCTCTGCCTGCTGAGTAGCTAGGACTACAGGCATGGGCCACCACGATTAGATACAGGGTCTGTCTATGTTGCCTAGGCTGGTCTTGAACTCTGAAGCGCTCAACTTTGAAGTGATCCTCCTACCTCCACCTCCCAAAGTGCTAGGATTACAGGTGTGAGCCATCTTGCCGGGCTGGAATTTTCAAATTTACTGAAGGTTAACCTCCAAATCATTTTTGTTTTGTTTTGTTTAGCTGCTTGGTGTGAAGAATCTAATTTGCATGAGCTTTCTTTCTGGATTGTCAGTAGAGTCTACTGAGCAACTTGACAGAATCTCTCTTTGTTGAGTGAGTGTCTTGCAGGATTTGCAATCAATGGATCCCAAACTGGGATCCAACCCATAAAAGTCTGTAGGAAAGCCTATAAATTATGTTTGGTATTTCATAAAGTCTAGTGAAACCATACATGAACCTGCATGAAGCTTCACAGGTTAATGACAACATCAAGTGATTTTTTGCTTTGGCTGGGATTAAATGACTTCAGTGTGGCTGGCTCAGGCTGATCTGATGTTCTGATGCAGTTTTTTTTTTTTT
>NW_016107691.1:1798940-1801107 GCF_001604975.1 Cebus imitator | reverse complement strand
CACTCTTGTTGCCCAGGTTGGGGTGCAATGGTGCAATCATGGCTCACTGGAACCTCCGCCTCCTGGGTTCAAGTGATTCTCCTGCCTCAGCCTCCCAAGTAGCTGGGATTACAGGCCTGTGACACCATACCCAGCTAATTTTGTGTTTTTAGTAGAGACGGGGTTTCAGCATGTTAGTCAGGCTGGTCTCAAGCTCCTGACAAGTGAGTCACCGGTCTCAGTCTCCCAAAGTGCTGGGATTACAGGCATGAGCCACCATGCCTGGCCATTTTATTCTTTTTAATTAAAAAAATTAAATATAGAGATGGAGTCCTTTTTAAAATTCTATTTTTTAATTAATTTATTTTTATTTCAATGGACTTTTGGGAAACAGGAGGTGACTGGCTACATGAAGAAGTTCTTTAGCGGTGATTTCTGAGATTTTGGTACACCCATCACCTGAGCAGTGTACACTGTATCTAATGTGTAGTCTTTTATTCCTCATCTCCATCCCACCCTTTTCCCTGAGACACTGTATCCAATGTGTAGTATTTTATTTCATTTTACTTTATGATGAAGTCTTGCTCTGTCGCCCAGGCTGGAGTTCAGTGGTGCGATCGCAACTCACTGCAACCTCCACCTCTTGGGTTCAAACGATTCTCCTGCCTTAGCCTCCCTAGTAGCTAGGACTACAAGCGTGCACTACCATGCTTGGCTAATTTTTGTATTTTTAGTAGAGACAGCATTTCACCATGTTGCCCAGGCTGGTCTTGAACTCTTCACCTCAAGTAATCTACCCACCTCGGCCTCTTAAAGTGCTGGGATTACAGGCATGAGCCACTGTACCTGGCCAATGTGTAGTCTTTTAACCCTCACCCCCTCCCACCCTCTCCCCTGAGTCCCTCAAGTCCATTGTATCACTCTTATGCCTTTGCATCCTCCTAGCTTAGTTCCCACTTACAAATGAGAACACATGATGTTTGGTTTTCTATTCCTCAATTACTTCACTTAGAATAATAGTCTCCAGTTCCATCCAGGCTGCTGCAAATGCCATTATTTTGTTCCTTTTTATGGCTGAGTAGTATTCCATGGTAATATGTATGTGCATATATATGTGTGTGTGTGTGTGTGTGTGTGTGTGTATATATATATATATATATATATATACACATTTTTTCTTTTTGAGACAGAGTTGTGCTCTGTCACCCAGGCTGGAGTACAGTGGTGTGATCTAGGCTCACTGCAACCTCTGCCTCCCGGGACCAAGTGATTCTCGTGCCCCGCCTCCTGAGTAACTGGGATTACAGGCATGTGCCCCCATATCCGACTAATTTTTGTACTTTTAGTAGAGATGGGGTTTTGCCATATTGGCCAGGTTGGTCTCAAACTCCTGGCCTCAAGTGATCCATCTGCCTTGGCCTCCCAAAATTCTGGGGTTATAGGCATGAGCCACTGCACCCAGCTTGTATGACTTCTTTTCCTCTGGGTAGATATTCAGTAGTGGGATTGCTGGATCAAATGGTAGTTCTACTTTTAGTTCTTCAAGGAAACAGGTGGAGTCTTGCTATATTGCCTAGGCTGGTCTTGGACTCTTGGCCTGAAGTGATCCTCCTGTCTTGGGTTCCCAAAGTGCTGGCATTAGAGGCTTGAGCCACTATGCCTGGCCTATGATTCAATTTAAATGTAATATTCAGAATAGGTAAATCTAGAGAAACAGAAAGCAGATCAGTGATTTCGAGAGATTGAGGGGAGGGGGAAACAAGGAGCAACTGCCTGACAGGTAGGGAGTTTCATTTTGGGGTGACGAAAACAATTTGGAACTAGAGAGGTAGTGGTTGTACAGCACGGGAATGTACTAAATACTAGTGAATTGTACACCTTAAAGTGTTTTTTTTTTTAATTTTTTTTTTTTTATTTTTGAGACGGAGTTTCGTTCTTGTTGCCCAGGCTGGAGTCCAATGGCACAATCTCGGCTCACTGGAACAACCTCTGCCTCCCGGGTTCCAGCGATTCTCCTGCCTCAGCCTCCGGAGTGCCTGGGACTACAGGCATGCACTACCACGCCCAGCTAATTTTGCATTTTTAGTAGAGACAGGGCTTTCTCCATGTTGGTCAGGCAGGTCTTGAACTCCTAACCTCAGGTGATCCACCTGCCTCAGCCTCCCAAAGTGCTGGGATTACAAGCGTG
>NW_016107691.1:1794469-1797222 GCF_001604975.1 Cebus imitator | reverse complement strand
ATTCTCCCGCCTCAGCCTTCTTAGTAGCTGGGACTACATGGACATGCCACCACGCCCGGCTAACTTTCTGTATTTTAGTAGACACAGGGTTTCACCATGTTGGCCAGGATGGTCTCCATCTCCCGACCTGGTGATCCGCCTGCCTCAACCTCCCAAAGTGCTGGGATAACTGCCGTGAGCCACCACGCCCAGTCTTAATTTGTTTTTTTAAATTATCTTCTTTCTTCACAAAACGGACAATTCCTGTGGCGCGCTTGCAGTTTATTGAGCAAGAACAGACACACAAGAATACACATAAACACACACCCTGCATGCACGCATACTGCCCCCACACACAAAGACACACACACACACACACAGAGAGAGAGAGAGAGAGAGAGAGAGAGAGAGAAAAAACTGAAATAAGAATGGTATCTTAACTGAGTTATCTTAGTTCGTGACACTATGTGCTTACTCTGCTGTTAATGCTGGAAGCTCTATGCCGGGCCATGTGGAAGACATGGGAAAACGTGGCCCTTGCTATCTAGATATTTACAAATTCTAAGATACAAGACACTGGGGTGTCTGTGGGTGATTGGTTTGAAAAGCGTGGTGTAGGGGGACAGGCATGCTGGGCAGGACTTGAGGGGACTCATGCTCCCACTGCTCCTGGTGAATGCCTACTTGTCAGTCAATCCCAAAGTATTCATGGAGGGCAGTCTGCGCAAATGCTGCCAGGCATTATGGGGAATGCTGAGTTCTATAACAAGGTACCTGCTGTCAGATGGGGCGGTCTAACCAAGGCACAGGCACAGAAGAGCACACTACATGCTAAACTGTGCAGTATTTACCTATGGGGACCAAGAGTTCAGGGACAAGAGGATGTCTCAGAGGCGAAGGCATTAGCTGAAAGCTTCACGGAGGTGGGGCTCGAAGGATTTGGCCAGGTGGAGGGTACATGAAATGGATCAAGCATGATATAAGCAGGTTCTGCAAGGCACCTCAGTCCCTGCTAACCTCCCTATGCCTGTACAGAATCGCTACCACAGCAAGAGAAAAGCAGCACCCCAAATTCAGTGGAATTTGGTGAGCACCCACTAATACGGGCCACTGAAATGGTTGCTATTCTCAATATCCTTTAGCCTCTTTGGGGCAAGAGGTAATAATTTTGCTGAAAGTTTTTGCTAAATTTTATTCTACTCTCCTTGCCAAAAATACATCTCTTTTTCTTTATGTTCAGGTTGTGGGTTTTATTCCTAGGCTTAAGTGAAGCAGGTCCTCTGAAGTTCTGAACTCTAAAAATTCCTTATATATTTTTTAACTACTATGGAGCATCTACTAGGTGCCAGGCACTGTTCTAAGTGCTTACCATACAAGAATTCATTTGATCCTCATAACGTTTTCTTCTTCTTCCTCTTCTTCTCTTTCTTCTTCTTCTTCTTTTTAATATACAGAGACTGGGTTTCACCATATTGCCCAGGCTGGTTTCAAACTCCTGACCTCAACTGATCCGCCCACCTTGGCCACCCAAATTGTTAGGATTACAGGCGTGAGCCACTGCGCCTGGCTCTTATAAGGTTTTCAGGAGGTACTTTTTAGCCCCCATTTCACAAATGAGGGAACTGAGACTCAGAGACAAGAATGCAAGGCAATAGCGCTAGGAAGTGGTGGAGCCAGTATTCAAACGATGTCTATCTAACTTCAGAGAGTGTGTGCTTAACCACTGAATGGGAAAAGAAAGACTAAAAGAGACCAAGACTTTAAAATGAGTCTTTGGCAAGAAGGGAAGTCAAGTCTGGGCCTCAGTTTCTTCACTGTAAAACAAGTGCCTACTCTTTGCCAAGGTGGGAGGTCTTGTGGGGAGACGAAGGAGGCTATGATACACAGATGAGAAATACTGAGTCCTTTCATCCAAGGAACTTACAATCTAGTCAGAGAGATAGAGTGTAGAAGTGCTAACTAAAGGGACAAGCTAAAAACTGTAGGCGTACCCTAGAGGAGCAGTCAACTTCCTTAGGGAGAGTGTGGGCGTCAGGGAAAGGGGCATGAGAGAGTGGTCTTTTGTTTGTTTGTTTGTTGTTTGAGACAGAGTCTCGCTTTGTTGCCCAGGCTGGAGTGCAGTGGTGTGATCTCAGCTCATTGCACCCTCTGCCTCCCAGGTTCAAGGGATTCTCCTGCCTCAGCCTCCCAAGTAGCTGGAATTACAGGGATGCACCACCACACCTGGCTAATTTCTCTATTTTAAGTAGAGACGGGGTTTTGCCATGTTGCCTAGGCTGGTCTCGAACTCCTGACTTCAAGCGATCCACCCACCTTGGCCTCTCAAAGTGCTGGGATTACAGGTACGAGCCGCCATGCCTGGCCTCAAGAGCTGTGTAACGGTTGAGTGAGATTTCTTTTTTTTTTTTCCCCATTTATTTATTTTATTGCATTTTAGGTTTTGGGGTACATGTGAAGAACATGCAAGATTGTTGCATAGGTACACACGTGGCAGTGTGATTTGCTGCCTTCATTTGCTGCCTTCCTCCCCATCACCTACATCTGGCATCTCTCCCCTTGCTATCTCTCCCCAGCTCCCACCCCCCACCGTCCCTTTCAATAAGCTGAGAAGGACATATAAAAAGCTGTGGGAGGAGCCAGGTACAATGGCTCACACCTGTAATCCCAGCACTGTGGGAGGCGAAGAGGAAAGGATTCCTTGAGGCTAGGAGTTCAAGACCAGCCTGGGCAACACAGCAAGAACTCAAGAACTCATCTCTACAATTTTTTAAAGT
>NW_016107691.1:1786405-1794410 GCF_001604975.1 Cebus imitator | reverse complement strand
AAAAAAAAAGCTGAGGAAGCAGAGCTGACAAAGTGTATGTCTTATCCAGGGAATGCCGACGGGGCTAGTCGGATCAGAAAAGAGGGTTTTATGAGTGACATGGAAGGAAAGGAGGCTAGAACTAGAACAGGGAGGGCCCTAAAGGCTAGGTAAAGGTTCATGGACTTGATTTTGTTGGCAGTGGCCAACCATAGCCAGTTTTGCAGAAGGGTAGACTTCTTAGAGTCCCTTCCACCTTTAGCACTGCATGTTTGATTAAGAACTTTGTTGGCTGAGCGCAGTGGCTCACATGCCTATAATCCCAACACCTTGGGAGGCCAAGGCTGGAGTATCGCTTGAGCCTAGGAGTTCCAGACCAGCCTGGGCAACATAGCAAGACCACTCCCCAACCCTGCCTCTAATGTTAAAACAAAAAATTAAAAGAACTTTGTTTAGAGCCTAGGAGTCTCAAGGAAGAGGGGACTGGTCAGCAAGCTGAAGGGCTTGACCTGGTGAGGCCTCTGGGGCGATTTGAGCCCCTTTCCTCATTTTCACTCCTTTGGCTATAAAATCCAAAAAGGTTGTTGGTTGTTTACAGAGTTCAGTTTAACGGACATGCTGTCTCCCTGTCCACACCTGGGGCTCTAAGAGGGCAGAGACCGGGCCATTTGTTCTCTGGGAGCCAGTAAATACTTAGTCTCCAGTACTCTGTAGGCTGCTGGAATGTATCTACTGTAGGGACCCTGCTTACAACAAAGGCTTGTAATTTGCCAATAGCAAATAGGGGCATGGACTCCTCCCCAACCCTCCTTGCCCTTTAAAATAAAGTGATACGCTATAGATCTCAGGTGTAAAACATGGTCACTCTTTTCTGTAGCTTGCAGAGCTCTTTCTGTCTCTCCCCTGCCATCCCCCACCTACCCCGTTCCCTTTCAAGGCAGGTAACTTAGAATGAGCCCTTTGACAATCCTGAGATCCTAAGTTCCAAAATTAAGTTCACCTTCAATTGATTGAGGTGCAGGGAACAAAAGGACAACTAGAAGCTTCAAATTTGCTTCATTCTGATAGCTCTAAAGATCTAAACCACTGGGATTTTTGTTTTGTCATAGGGCTGGGCTGTTTTACCAGAGAGACAAGGCCTCTGATTACAGAACAAAGCAGAGAATTAAACTAATTACCTACGGATTCGGTTAGAGGTTGGTTTGGAGCCTAAATTACCTTGGGACCCCCCCCCACCTTCATGTCCTGCATTGTCTAGTAAGTTTCAGGAGGGCAGGGCCCAGACCTGTGCCACCCTTAGGTCTCTGTGCTACACCTAGCGAGGTTGGTGATGCTGACACTGATAGTAACTCCTGCATGGTCGGGTGCAGTGGCTCACACCTGTAATCCCAGCACTTTGGGAGGCTGAGGCTGGAGCATCACTTCAGTCCAGCAGTTCAAGACCGCCTGCGAAACATAGCAAGACCTCATCTCTGCTAAAAGTAAAAAAATTAGCTGGGTGTGGTGGTGCATGCTATAGTCACAGCTACTTGGGAGGCTGAGGCAGGAGGATCGCTTGAGCCCAGGCGTTTGAAGTTGCAGTGAGCCATGATTGCACCACTGTACTCCAGTCTGGGCAACAGAGTAAGACCCTGTCTCAAAACAACAACAACAAAAATCCAAAAGCTCCAGCATGAATCCAGTAGTTTATGGTATATAAAACACTTTCCCGGCTGGGCGTGGTGGCTCATGCCTGTAATCCTAACACTTTGGGAGGCTGAGGTGGGTGGATCGCCTGAGGTCAGGAGTTCAAGACCAGCCTGGCCATCATGGTGAAACCCCATCTTTAAACAAACAAACAAACAAAAAACACTTTCCCATCAATACCTCATTGCTCACGGGATGTTTTTATGAGGGAGGTAGGGCAGGTACATTGATGTCCATATTTAAGAGGTAAAGAGAAGACCCAAAATACAGTACCTGGCATCAGGCTGGCACTACTCAGTCAAATGTCAGGGATTGCTTGAGGTTCCATTGCTAGCTATGGATAAGGCAGGACTAGGACCTTTTCTTAGAACTTTCCCAAACAACCCTCTTTCCATTCCACCAAGCTGCCTCTCTGAGAGTCCAGACCTGGGTCAGTAGACATTACTGATGAGAGAAATAATTAAGAAAAACAGGCCAGACGTGGTAGCTCACGCCTGTAATCCCAGCACTTTGGGAGGCCGAGGCAGGCAGATCACAGGGTCAAGAGATCAAGACTATCCTGGCCAACATGGTGAAACTCCGTCTCTACTAAAATACAAAAATTAGCTGGGCGTGGTGGTGCACCTGTAGTCCCAGATACTCGGGAGGCTGAGGCAGGAGAATTGCTTGAACCCAGGAGGCGGAAGTTGCCTGAAAAAAAACTATTTTGGCATGACATGGGGGCACTATACCATACCGAAAAAAACCCTGGATATAGAGTTAGGACTACTGGGGTTGAGTCTGGGCTCAGGAACTCACTAGCCATGTGGCCTTGAGCAAGCCACTCATAGATGCTCATAGACTCAGTTTCCTCAATTACAATATGGAGAGTTATAGTGAGAAACACATGAAATAACACAAGTGAAAGAGCTTTGTAAACACTCTGATGCTATACAAAGGTAGGTATTATTATTATGGTTATGTTGTGGTTCTAACCTCAAATAAAATAATCATTAATATCTACATTCTTCACAGGGTTTCCCACAGCTCTCCCCACCCTGCTCCTTGGTTTCCCATCATCTCCTGTAGGGCAGGAAGCCTGGCCCCCAACAGGAAAGGGCTCAGAGGAGCGAGAGCTTCAGCCAGGAAATAATCATCTTGCCCCAACCTTAGTTTCACCAGACAAATGAGGCAGCCAAATGGTGAGACACAGACTAGTGCGAATGGAGATGTTCAGGATCTGCTTCGGCCTCAAACCAAGGAGGAAAGTAGCCCTAGCACCCTAAGGGCTTTCAAGAAGTGGAGAGTTAGTAATTTCTGGGTTAATTAAAAGCAGCGATGACAGTAAACTCTTTCTAAATCAAAGCAGAATTGGTGGGGTCTGTATCATCAGGCCCCATGGAGACGATTTTGAGTTCATATATTGATTGGCTTAAACAGATCATTTCCAGACCTTCACTTTCCCCTTGATGCAACTTAGGCCAAATATTTTTTAAGGTAGGGGTGTGTGTGTGTGTGTGTGTGTGTGTGTGTGTGTTTATGCGGTGTGCAGGGAGTGGGGATGAGGTGCATGAAAGGTTAGTAGGGGCCAAGTAGAATATCTTGAGGAGAGGTTCCCAAAGCAAAATAGAATGGCCAGCATCACATCCACGTTGCTGGCAATAGGTTTTGAGGGTGGTGAGGACAAGCAAGAGGGGTCCTAGAACACCAGGCCTCAGGCCACAGCAAAGCCACTGCAGCCTTAGATAACTTGCTCCAATGCTCACCCACATCCCTCACGCCAGGTGAGGGAGACATACCAGGCAAGTCTCAACTGCCATCTCCAAAGTACTTCTAAAGGAGAGAAGACACATCGCAGCTGAGAGATGGAACCTCTGGGCCTAGGAGAAGGGAGGTGGGGTGGGGAAGAGGAGGAGGAAGACATTAATCCAGCAGGGCTTCCTTCTAGTCCAGATGACCCCTCTGACTTCCTCAGCATGGACAAATATATAATAAATAATATCAATATATCTGCACATAAAGACTTTTTTCAAATTCCTGCTATTCATTTCAAATTCCGTTTACAAAGCACTGAATCCTCCAGGAACTGCTGGGCACCTCCCCTAATACCCTCTAGGCTGAGGCAATGCCTTTGAAGTCCCTATCAGGGGCTCAGGGCTACAGCTGCTAAGAAACACCCTAAGACTGAAAGCAAATCGGCCGGCAGCTTCAGCTCCTTCGCAAGCTGCTGGCTGCTCTCTTCGGAGTCAATGTAAAGTCATCAGAGTTCGACTGTGGACCGCAAGCTTCTCAGCCCTTCAGTCCCAGGGATGGCCTGGGATGTAAACACACACGAGGGTTTTTTCCTTTGGCCAGGCAGGGAGTCGTTAGGGTAAAGGGTAAAGGTCAAGGGGGCTCGGATAGGTGACTGAGGAGCCCAAGGAAAGCTGGCAGAATCCGAGTCCTCTAGAGCTGGGCTTTTGGCTCCGAATCGTGCAGGCTTCCCACTTTACAACAGACCTTTCATCCCCTTCCTCCTTCTTCCTCCCTTGGGTCTCGCGCTCCCTCCATCTCCAGATGCCTCCACGCCCAGGTGGGGGCTGCCTGCTGAGGGTGGCCCAGGGGGTTTGCAGCTGGGGAGGTTGTCACAAAGAGTGGGCCGCCCGGGAGACAAGAGGCGAGGTGGCGAGCCCCGGCATTTTCCTTTCCCCAGCACCTGTCCCACTTCGGCGCCCGCCGGGGCTGGGGCTGCTCCCGCGGGCGGCCTCGGAGCCTGAGCGCCAGAACCACGCACTGAGGTCGCCCAGGGTGGGGACGTAGGGGACCGGGGGAGGGGCGGGGCGTCCGGCCACCGCACGCAAGACCCTTCGCGTCCCCCCAACATACACTGAGGCTAAACAGGGGGAAGAGAGTCATACAGAGCACGAGCGAAAACGCTCGTTCTCCGACTCGAACGGCGCGTTGTTCGACCCCCCTTCCTGGAGCCGGGGGCTGGCCAAGGAAGGTGGCTCAGTTCTTCCCCCGTGGCCAGTGCGGGGTCTGCGGCTGCCCGGCGAGGTTCCGGCTTGCCCGGGGCTGGCAGGGGGAGCCCCGAGAACTGCAGGCCCGCCCCCCCTTCCTCCTCCTTCTTCCCCTCCTCCCCCACGTGTCCTCCCGGAGCCCAGCGGCCTGATCCCGGCACCCCCCCCCCCGCCACCTCCCTCCTCCTGCTTCACCCGCTTCCCCGGCGGCGTGGAGAAGAGCAAAGTTGCAACAGTGGCAGGGGGCTCTGCCCAGGTAAAGGGGGCGCCGTGAGGCGGGGGTGGTGGGGGAATGGTGCGGCCCTGCGGCGGGGGCGGGGGGAGGATAAAGAAACTTGCTTCCCGCGGCCCCCACCCTGCGTGGGTTCCGATCTTGCGTGGAACGAGCCCTCGTGGCGAGTCGCGGCAACACTGCCGGGACCGAGGCCGGCACCTGGATCTGGACCCGGACCGCGCGCTTGGGCCAGCTCGGCGGGCGCAGGCAGCGGGCCAGGCCGGCACCCAGGCAAGGGCGGGGTAGGTGGCCGTACACCGGACCGAATTGGGGACTCCGGTGGCTTGGGCGCGGGCCGAACCGGGACCGGGCCGAGTTGGGTGGCGAAGTAGGACGTGGATTCGGGGGCGGGGCGCGGCGGGAGGGGGAAACCAGGCCTGGCCGGACTGGCCTGGGCGTGGGGGCGGGGGGCGAGTTCGGGGCACTTGCTGGGCTCAGGACCGAGCGGTAGGGCGGGGCGGCGCTAGGGGCTGGGCCGGACCCGCAGGGAGAGGGCGAGGGGAGGGAGAGCGGGGGGTGGAGTAGGGGCGTGGAGTTGTGAGCGGGGTCTGGCTCGGCCGGGGGCGAAGGTAGATCGGCGGGGCCGCGAGCGGAGGGAGGGAGGCCCGCGGCCGCGCGGCGGCAGCGAAGGCCAGCTTCCGCGGAGTTTGTGCTCGGGCTTCCCGGGCTCCAGCCGCCTCACGCGCACAAATGGGGCTAGGGGAATGAGTGGTAAGCAACTCCGAGTGTTAGACGGTGATCGGGCAGCGATTCCGGGAAAAGCGAGGAAAGACACCGTCTACGATTTGCCGCACCCCCCACCCACCTCTTAGCATCTGGATTCTGTTCTCGTGGGGGGGCCACGGACCCTCCCTGCCACGATCTTTTTACTCTCCAGCACTCCTATCGTCTTCCCCCGTCTTCAGCCATCTGACTTTCCTAGGGGTATGTGTTTTGGGGGGTGGACGGCGACGGGGGGTATACTTTCCTTCTCGCGGCGGCAACCTGGTTCATATCTTATTCCTACAAGGTAGCGTCGCTTCAAGTCGCGTGGACATTGGGGCTTAATTTACCCCCCCACCCAAGCGATTTAATGGCTTTTAAGCAAAAGGACGAATACCTGGATTTCCACGGCAGGGATGAGGTTTGAAAATTGGGATTCACCCCCAGTTCACTTCCACTACCAACCCCTCTTTCTTGTGAGCCACTTCCACGGGTATCCAAACCTGGGGGGGAGGGGGGACGGGAGTATTAATGTGCTTCTCTATTTCTACACAGGGTCGGCTTCGCGAAGGACCGCTAGCCTCGGAGGGAAAGTAGAAACCAGTACAACTCAGGTCGCCCCCACCATTACTTCGGTGAGGGGGCAACGCTAAGAAGGGGATACTGGTGGGTAGGGGCCCAGTATAAGGGAGGGGGCTGGGTAGTCATCCCCAGAGGGACTCCGTGTCTTGGCGGGGAGAGAGAGAGGCGAGCCCCGGCTTCAGGGGAGGGGTTCCGGGGAGGGAGATGGGGGGGTGGCGACGACGGTAAGGGGGGCGGGAAGAAGGGGGAGTCACGCCCTGCCTGCAAGGGGAGCCTCCCTCAGGCCCCTGGGAGAAGGGGACTGAATGCGTCTGTTTTGTGCTGCCGGGCAGAGGAGATCTGGGGTCTCCAGATTTGCACACTGGATCGGCACCAGTGGCCTGAGAAAGTCAGGTCTGGGCATAAGGTGGAGAGCCTTGGAAGAAAGAGAGAGAACCCCTTGGCCCCGACTCACTGACCCTCTCCCTTCCTCAACCTCCCCTTTTGAGGGACGTCGAGGTGGGGGGGGGGGCGTGGGGCTCCTGCAGCCCCGCAGATTGAGCGCCTCCGCCTCTCCCGGGAGTCTAGCTTTTTGCCCGGCTTGCTGCAGCCACTGCTGCCTCCCTCTCCAGAATCCGCTCGGTCTTCTGAGCGATCCCCTCCTCCTCTCCTCCCCTCCCAGTGTCACCGGGGCTGCTTGGCTCTGCCCCCTTCGCCGCCGCTTGCTCCCTGCTTTCGTCCCTCCCTCTCTTGCAGGCTCCCTCCCTTCGCCTCCTCCTCCCCGTTCCCCCCAACCCGCGTAGGCGGCATTCTGGGAGTTGTAGTCCGATGGCGCGGGGGTTGGCGCCGCCTGCGGACCCAGCCGGACTCCACTTCCCGTCGAGCCCTGCGACCGGCACCCACTCCACCAGGCTTCGCTCGCACACAGACACACACACACACCGCTCTCCCCCTCACTCTTTCGCTCGCCGCGGCTGCTGCCAGTGTGTGGCTCTGTCTCTCCTCCGCTTTGCTGAGCCCTCCCTTCTTCCTCTCAGTTCCTAGAGTCCGACCGCCGCCGCCGCCGAGAGAGAGGAGAAGGAGGTCGGTGGTGATAAGGGGCGGAGGGGGGCATCAGATCTGGGCAGTATTAGGCGGGTGACGGTTAAGAGGGAGTAAGAGGGAGCCCGGGTGGCGGCCTGAGCCTCCCCGCGGAGCCGACCCGGGAACAGGTGCGTCTTTTTTCTCTCTCCCCCAACCCCTCCACCCCTTTTGACTCCCCGGCTTTTTCGTATCCCCCCACCCGCTTCTTTCTATCTTAAGCCTTTCTCCAACCCTGTCCCTTCTTCTCCCTGCGGCCGCTCGGCTTGCCCCCCGGGGGCGCCGTCCTCTTCGTGTCCCCGGACGTAGCGCTCCCTGGAGCTTGCTCTGTCTTCGCCCCTCCCTTCGGGACAGCTCCCCTCCACTTCCCACCTTAGTACCCCATCCCCTGCCTTGCCCTACCCCCTCCTCGACCCCCTTCTCTCTTAGCCAGGTGAGTCTTGTTCGCCACGATCCGAGAGAGTCTTCTTCCCGGCTGGGCGGGGGTCTCCATGGAAACGGGGGTCGGTTGATCCTGGGGGGGAAACCATAGGAATTACCCTACTCCTCGGAAAGGAAGGTGGAGGCTATGGTCTTGTTAACTACCTGACCCCAACCCTGGATCCAAGGATCCGACGATCTTCGCGAAGGGAGGCTGGCTAGCAGGGAAGGGCGAGAAAAGGCTTGTTTTTTTTTTGGGGGGGGGTGTCCGTGATGAAGTCTTGAAGAGACCAGGAGAAAATACCCTCCAACCTCAGAGGGGAGG
>NW_016107691.1:1784029-1785745 GCF_001604975.1 Cebus imitator | reverse complement strand
TGCTGCCGCCGCCGCTGCCGCCGCCGCCGCTGCTGCTCCTGCTGGGGCCGCCGCAGCCGTTGCCGCCGCCGCCGCCGCCGCCGCTTCTGGGCGGGGAACGGAGGCCAAAGAGAGTCCCGTGCCGGGGCAGAGGGCGCAGGCGGCGCGCGGTGGGGAGGGGGCCGTCCTGGGGGCGGGGGCAGGCGGGGGGTGGAGCCCCCGACGGGGGGCGGTACGAGCCGGGACGACGACGACGAGGAGCCCCGGGGGCCGGGTGCATGGAGGACGAGGTGCTGGGAGAAGGAAGGGGGGTGTGGGTCCCGCGACGGGCCTCGTGGGCTTGGCTCCTCGAGGTTCGGCTTCGGGACAGAGCCCTGCAGGGGAGCTAAGAGGCCGGGGAAGGGATAGGGAGGTGAACTGGACGGTGGAGGGGGCCCTCTTCGCCGGGGTCCCGCCGAGAGGAAGGCTGGGCCAGAGGGACGTCCGGGGCAAGGCTGGGAGGAGCCGGCCGCACCTCGGCTGGGGATTTCGCGTTATGGAGGTGCGGGAGCCCGTTGTAGGGAAAGACGTGGTCTAGGGGAAAGGTGGGAGGGAAACACTGCAAACCCGGGAGGCCAACAGCACAGGCCCGTGGGGGTGCCCTTCTATTCTGCTTGCACCTTCTCCCTCCCTGAGTGGAAGCACTAGCACTATGTTTTTGTTTTATTGTTTTGAAATTTTCAGTGTTGGCTGATGGAAACTGTCGATGGGGTGATCATCATTCTTGGTGTCTGCTGAGTAGATGGTAAGGACAGGCATCCTTTGGCAAGCAAGCACCTAGCCTAGAGTTTAGAGGCTCTTTACACGAGTGTGGGAAGGGGGCCCGGTAACTTTGTGCCATAGCTTGGCTACTCTTAAGGCAGTTTGGAGGTCATCCCTCTGGTACAGAGGTGGAGTACAATTGCAAAAATCTTCAGTGAGACTTCTGGAAATGAGTTGTAGGTTAGCGTTACAGTGGGTTAGCCCTGTGCTTCTTTGAACTTAGAAGGCTCTTCATCAAAAGCACGCCGTTGAGTTACATGGGAAAATAAATGTGGATGCATTTGGGGTTGGGTGTGGATTAGGTTGATAGTAAAATTTCAAGGTTGGAAGGGACTTTAAAGGTCATCTACTTTACTGTTAATATGTCTTGTTCTTGAACGTTGGAATTGAGGAAGCTTTATTATGGGGGAGATGGTAGTTGGCACAGTGGAGGATGTTTGTTGCAGAGTTTAGGGTACTTTAATTGGATGGTGATTTCACCAGTGGTACTAAAGATGACAGTATGTAGGAAAGAAATTTGGGGGATTCCATTGGGGATTAAATGGGATAACCTAATTTTAAGAATCATCCCGGGGCTCCAAATAGAAGCAAAAGGCTGGGGAAGAGCCTGTACAATTTCAAGGGTGGTGAAAAGTTAGTAGTAAAGACTGAGGGAGCTGGGAGGAGCAAGGGGCTTGGTAAGTCAAGAGAATCTGAAGGTTGATAGTGGAGTTTAGGGACGTGGCCATCTTGACTAAGTCATGAGGATGTTGTTAGGCGGACATCTTTTGACAGGGCAACTTAGGCAATTGCCCTTGGGGCAGATGTGAGGGATGAAAGGCACAGGCCTTGGGGCACAGACCCTGACTAAATTGACCGTAAGAGGGCTGATCTTGATACCAGCTTTGCAGCAAGGGCAGGTTTCTTTTCTTTTCTTTCTTTCTTTTTTTTTTTTTT
>NW_016107691.1:1774838-1783590 GCF_001604975.1 Cebus imitator | reverse complement strand
TTTTTTTAGGATAGGCCAATAAGGAAGGGACAGCAAATCACGTTGGTGCAGGACAAAAAGAAAAGCTAAGGCCCTGGTGAGCTCTGCTGCCGGAGTCTGCATCCGGCAGAGTGGAGGGACATCCATAAGACATGATGGCTGCACCAGGAACACTTATGTGGGTCTGGCTATTTTGATTTGCCAGGAAAGGGTAGAGAAAGAGGGAGGATCGCTTTCTCAATGACATAGACATTCTTGGGAAGAAAAGGGGTTCCTCCAGAGGGCTCTGCTTTATTTATGATGCAGTTCATGAAATAGAAAAAAATGGGCCAGGTGCGGTGGCTTATACCTGTAATTCCAGCAGTTTTGGAGGCCGAGGCAGGCGGATCACTTGAGGTCAGGAGTTCAAGACCAACCTGGCCAACATGGCGAAACCCCATTTCTATTAAAAACACAAACATTAGCCAGGTGTGGTGGGGGTGTGCCTGTAATTCCAGGTACTTGGAAGGTGGAGGCACAAGAATGTCTTGAACCTGGCAGGTGGAGATTGCAATGAGCCAAGATCGCGCCACTGTACTCCAGCCTGTGCAATAGAGCGAGACTCCATCTAAAAAAGAAAAAGAAAGACAATTTTAGTCTGGATTATGGGCTGTAGGGAGGGGCTTCTTTGACAGAAACAGAATTATGAGAAAAAAAGGACTTGGACACTAGAAGGCAGGAAGGCAAGAAAGAGAAGTCAGGAAGAGGGTTGGTTGAGCAATGAAAGGAAAAGAAAGGTGATCATTCCTGGTCCCAAGGGCCAACTAAGGAAAAAGTCAGATCTTGAAATCTCCAAGACAATGTTTTCCACAGCAAAGTTTGAAGAACTCTTAAAGCTCTTTACAGTTTCATGCTGGAATCACTAATGTTGGGGTAGAGAGAAGGAAGATCTGGGGTAAAAGTAGGGTTGGGGAGAAACTGGCATTTAGAGAGAAATACAAGCATATTTATCCATAAGGAAATAGGAAACTTAGAGATTATATACAGGTTAAAAAGGCAGAATGTGAGAAAAAAAGAGGGGAATTAAGAGCCAAAGGAGGAAGATGTTTACTCAGATGTCTTTTAGAGCTGGTGTTAGGGAACGGAAAAGCTTGCCTTTGATAGCCACTGCCCTGGGAGGGCCTGGGAAGCAGAAGTTAGCTGGGATCCAGGCCTTACACATCTATACATTAATTAGGAAATCTAGACTAAAGTAAGGATACTGAACGTGGGGAGGGATTCACTGTCCTAAATAGAGTGGCCTTGAACGAAGGAAAAAGTGGGAATACACCAGTGCTTCCAGTGTGCAGGTGGGAAGGATCCTAGGTATTGGATGCGAGTGATGGAAATTTCAGGGTGAAACTGGATAAAGAACAGTGAGTGGCATGAGAGCCTGTGGGCCAGAATTGGAGGGTGGTGTTAGGGGCATGGAACAGAGGCTCTAATCAGGGCTTGGACTGCAGGCCAAATGGAGTAATTCATTGATTCTGGGCTGATCTAAGCTTGGGATGAAATAGAATGGTCAAGGAGAGTAGAGAGCTGTTCTTCAGGGCCAGTCAGCATCAGAATCAGAGTGAAGAAACTCGAGGTCAAGTTTGGGTGGGAAAGTGAACACTGGAGTGGAACGGAGAGGGTGCTGGGGAAAGTGACACAACTGTTGGGGAGAATAGGAAAAGGGAGAAGTCACTGATGATTACATATCCCGGAGGGAAGACCCTCGGCCTTTGAGTTTTCAAAGAGAAGGGAAGTTTCTTAAAGCCGGAGTTTGAATTAGGTGTGAGTCCATGCTTGCCAGAATGTTTAGTGTCAGGATGGCCAAAGAGGGAGGTAATATCTACTTTTCAGCCACTAGGATATTAGTACAGTATTTGATATAATTTCACATATGAACTAGGCTTTAATAATACCCATTTTTGAATGGTTATCCTTAAAATAATATAGAAACGGTTCCCTTTCTAAATTAAATCATTCCCTTTCCCACTGTTCATAACTTAAAAGCAATCTTTTATGATAAGAACTTTCTTTGGTGAACTGAAGTTTTATTCTGGTCAAGAGTACAATTTAACTCTGTGTTTCTATCCCCACAATTCAAATATGCTGTTCCAGTTTCCTTCTTTTTTATTCTAAGCAGAAGCCACCCTTTTGCCATAAAGCATAAAAAAGGATTTTTTTTTTTTTTTTTAAAAAGTAACTTCAGGCTGCATGTCAAAGTCATATTTTCCCTGGTCAATGGATTTTGATGAATTTGAATAGAACTGATGTCTTATTTGTAAAATGTGGTAATTTTCAGAGTTACTCATCACAGTATGTGAGGTAAGATACCTCTTCATTTGGATTTTAGGAAAACCTTAAGCTAAAGGTCTGTGAGGAATCCAGAGTACCAAGGAGCGGGGAAAGCTTTGTGTTTTGGGCTTCTTTACCGTCGGTCTGCTAAGAAACAAAATTTGGTTACCTCATTACTAAGGTATGCCTAGAAATCATAGCCTTAGTGCCATTTAAGGATACAGTTGCGTTTTGTTACAATGCTGATGTCCAGGGACAAGGAGAACAAGCAGATTTTTGTTTTTTTCCAAGTTTTGTGGAGAAGTGCACTGTATGTGACTGATCACAGAGGTGAGTTGATGCACTCGATACTTGAATCCATGAGAGAATTATCTTCCGATAATGAGACTTTACTCAGTTTAACTTGGTGGTACCACACCCCAGTTAGTATAGTACAGTGCTTCTCAAACTTGAGCTCATCAGAATTACCTGGGGGGCCTCTGAAGACAGACAACCTCAGGTTAGAGCACTTGCCCTTCTACTTCCTAGCTGTGTGGTAGGAGGCAAGTCACTTAACTTTCTTCACCACCCCCCCCCCCCCCATGAGAAGGAGTCTTGCTCTGTCACCCAGGCTAGAGTGCAGTGGCGTGATCTCAGCTCACTGCAACCTCCGCCTCCTGGATTCAAGCTATTCTCCCATCTCAGCCTCCTGAATAGCTGGGATTACAGGTGCCCACCACCATACCTGGCTAATTTTTGTATTTTTAGTAGAGATGGGGCTTCACCATGTTGACCAGGCCGGTCTCGAGCTCCTGACCTTAAGTGATCGTGATTTCCCCATCTCAACCTCCCAAAATGTTGTTGGGATTACAGGCATGAGCCACTGCACCAGGCCTTCAGTTAACTTTCTTTTTCTTTCTTTCTTTCTTTCTTTCTTTTTTTTTTTTTTGCGATGGAGTCTTGCTGTGTCACCCAGGCTAGAGTGCAGTGGTGCTATCTTGGCTTATTGCAACCTCTTCCTCCCAGGTTCAAACTATTCTCCCACCTCAGCCTCCTGAGTAGCTGGCATTACAGGCACCTACCACTATACCCTGATAATTTTTGTATCTTTAGTAGAGATGGGCTTCACCATGTTGGCCAGGCTGGTCTCGAACTCCTAACCTGAAGTGATCCACCCACCTCAGCCTCCCAAAGTGTTGGGATTATAGGAGCAAGCCACCGTGCCAGGCCTTCACTTAACTTTCTTTTTTTTGAGACAGAATCTCACTCTGTTGGCCAGGCTGGAGTATAGTGGCACAATCTCAGCTCACTGCAACCTTCGCCTCCCGGATTCAAGCAGTTCTCACGGCTTAGCCTCCCAAGTAGCTGGGATTACAAGCACCCGTCCCCATGCCTGGCTAATTTTTGTATTTTTAATGGAGATGAGGTTTTGTCATGTTGGCCAGTCTGGTCTCCAACTCCTGACCTCAGGTGATCCTCCCGCCTCAGTCTCCCAAAGTGCAGGGATTACAGGCGTTAGCCACCAGGCCCGACTCACTTAACTTTCTTGAGCCTCAGTTTTCTCATCTGTACAATGGAGATGATAATACCAATTTCACAGGGCTGTGAGGGTTACACAAAATGATGCCAGGCCCATAGTAGGTGCCAATAAATGGGAACTATTATTATATTATTATCTAATTTTTCTTTTTCAATTGTATTCTATTATGTTATAGTAAACATGGAGGCAGCATGAAAACTATCAACAACTCCTGACTGGTTCCCTTATATCTTGATTCTCTGTCCTCTTTCTCCATATTCCTGTTGTATTAGTACACATTTAGCATTTACAATGTGCTAGGAAGAAAGAGCTTGACTCATCACTGCATCCACCTTTGAGGTGGAAGTGGCGACTTCTTTAACTGCTATATTGTAACACCACTCAATATTTCAGGACAGGAACTGAGGCATGTACATCCAGTTGAAACTTTAGGGGATATTTTGGGCCATGGGTGACATTTTAAAAAACCATTGCTTTTTGAAAACGGCTGCTGTGTTTATTTTATTTTTATTTTATTTATTTATTTATTTTGAAACCAAGTCTCACTCTGTTGCCCAGGCTAGAGTGCAGTGGTGTGATCTTGGCTCACTACAACCTCTGCCTCCTGGGTTCAAGTGATTCTTCTGCCTCAGCCTCCCGAGTAGCTGGAACTACAGGTGTGAGCCACCACACCCAGCTAATTTTTATATTTTATTTATTTTTTTTGTTTATTTATTGAGACAGAGTTTTGCTCTTGTTGCCCAGGCTGGAGTGCAATGGTACAATCTCAGCTCACTTCAATGTCTGCCACCTGGGTGCCAGTGATTCTCCTGCCTCAGCCTTCCGAGTAGCCAGGATTACAGGCACCCACCACCACACCCAGCTGATTTTTGTATTTTTTTCTAGTAGAGATGGCGTTTTGCCATGTTGGTCAGGCTGGTCTCGAACTCCTGACCTCAAGTGATCCATCCACCTTGGCCTCCCAAAGTGCTGGGATTACAAGTGTGAGCCGCTGTGCCTGGCCTATTTATTTATTTTTGAGACAGGGTCTGGCTCTGTTGTCTCAGCCTCCCGAGTAGTTGGGACAGGCCACCACGCCCAGACAATTTTTTTTTAATTTTTATTTTTAGTAGAGACAAGACCTCCCTATGTTGCCCAGGCTGGTCTCAAATGCCTGAGCTCAAGCATTCCTCCTGTCTTGGCTTCCCAAAGTGCTAGGATTATAGGCATGAGCCACTGCGCCTGGCAGAAAATATTCTTTTTATTTTATTTTTGTTTTTGAGATGGAGTCTTGCTCTATTGCCCAGGCTGGAGTACAGTGGTGCGAACACGGCTCACTGCAGCTTCGACCTCCCAGGCTCACGTGATCTTCACACTTCAGCCTCCCGAGTAGCTAGGACCACAGGCCCGTACCACCAGGCCCAGCTGATTTTTTAAAAATGTTTTGAGCCAGGCACAGTGGCTCACACCTATAATCCCACAACATTGGGGGGGCCGAGGCTGGCAGATTGCTTGGGCCCAGGAATTTGAGACTAGCCTGGACAACATGGCAAAACTCTACCCCTATAAAAAATACAAAAATTAGCTGGGTGTGATAGCCACATCTGTGGTCCTAGCTTCTCTGGAGACTGAGGTGGGAAGATCGATTGAGCCCGGGAGATCAAGGCTGCAGTGACCTATAATCACAACATTGCACTCCAGCCTGGGCAACAGAATAACACTTTATTTCAAAAAATTGTTTTTTTACTTTTTATAGAGACAGCATCTTCTCTATGTTGCCCGGGCTGGTCTGGAGGTCCTAGACTCAAGGGATCCTTCTGCCTCAGCCTTCCAAAGTGCTGGGATTGCAGATGTGAACCACCATGATGGCCAAGAATATTCTTTCTATTAGGTTGGTGCAAAAATTATTGCAGTTTTTGTCATTACTTTCAATGGCAGAAACTGCGATTACTTTTGCACCAACCTAATATAATAGTCTTGGGGAACCTATGGACTGGTAGCAGGATGATTCAATAGTGCGAGTCTGAAACTCTGAGGCAGAGGCAGTGGCTCAGGCCTTTCTTTTTTTCAGCAAAGATTCACAAAGTTTATACCGTCTGTTAGGAACAAAATATTTTACAGTGTCACAGTGACCCACAAAGAATATTGTTACTTTGGACAACTGAAATAATTCCATATCAGGGTTGAATTAAGTGGCAGCATCATTTTTGTTAGGGCAGTGAGCTTCCAGTCCTTATTATAGATATTCCACTGCTGGCTTGAGCTGGGTCCTGAATACTGCCGTTTCCTGAACTCGCTGGCGAAGGCATCCTGTGCCAGCAGGCAGCTTCATTGCCTTCCTCTCCTCTCGGAGCCCCTTCTTCGCTATCCTGCTTATCAGATACCCGAAGTTCTGGTCAGGTGGCCTCAGGGAGCCCATCTGATTGGTTCTGTGGGTCCCACACCTCCAAGGACCCCCATGCCCTTCATGTGATGCTTAACCCTTTGTTTATGCTCATTCTCACCTGGGCAGCAGGTAGCTAGCAGACCCTCTCTCACCTTTCCTTCACCCTTCTTCCACCTCTATTTGTGCTCCTGTAGCAGCCTTGCCCATGAAGTATTTCCTGTGGCTCCAGTGATAATAAAGTACTTTGGGAGGCCGACGTGGGTGGATCACTTGAGTCCAGGAGTTCAAGACCAGCCTGGGCAATGTGGCAAGACCCTGTCTCTATAAAATAATACAAAAATTACCTGGGTTTTATGGTGCCAGGCATGGTGGCATGTGCCTGTAGTCCCAGCTACTTGGGAAGCTGAGGTGGGAGGGCCGTTTGAGCCCAGGACTACAGCTACAGTAAGCTGTGATTATGCCACTGCCCTTAACCCCGGGCGACAGAGTTGAGACCCAGTCTCAAAATAACAACAACCACTCTTTGAGCTAATACTGTTTAATGAAAGCTATATAGATATACCTTTGAATGAGTAATGTATATAAAGTTAGTTGAACCCATAGCTGAGTCTGTTCTATTGTGAGAGAATAGAAAGAATAACCTGATAATGATCTTTCCAAATATCTGTGTATGTAGTCCAGGAGACTTATAAAAGCAAAAGTTGGGTGAGGAAGAAATGTCTTTTTTAAAACAATTTTTATTTATATATTTATTTATTTGGAGACCAGGGGCTGGCTAATTTTTGTATTTTTTGTAGAGATGGGGTTTCACCATGTTGCCAAGGCTGGTCTGGAACTCCTGGGCTCAAGTGATCTGCCTGTCTTGGCCTTTCAAAGTGTTGGGATTACAGGCATGAGCCAGTATGCCCAGCCAGGAATCATCTTTAGATGAAAAATTGCATATCATGAATATGGCATACTGAAATGGAGACACCAGAGGGCCGCTGTCACAGTCTATGGCAGGCAGGACCCAGATCTCAAAAGGGATTCAGAATGTCTCATATTATGATGATTCAACTTTGGAGTGTGAAAAATACACTAAATATTTATATGGTTGTAGTGAAGAACGAGATTAAGGAAAGCCAATTCATGTTTTTGGTCTAGCGGAAATTAGAAGTACTCAAAAAATAACCCTAGCTATTTAGGGTGACATTTTGAGGTTGCTTTGCGTTTTGAAGGAACTGATTAATTTCACAATGATCACTTAAGTTTTCTATATGTCTATGACATCTAGAAGTTGTATAAAATCTTGTAGCTAGAGCCTAGGTCTAGTATACAGCTGTGAGGAGGTATTTTTGTTAAATGTAGTAAAATTATTTTCCTACAGCAGGAAATGGAAGTGAGTCCTGTTTGAATAATAGGAAAAAAGTATCATAGTAATAGGTAGAAAGCAAAAAGAATCTGGTGGTATGAAAATGTAAGTGAGGCCAGGCACACTAGCTCACGCCTGTAATCTTAGCACTTTGGGAGGCAAAGGCAGGAGGATCGTTTGAGACCAGTCTAGGCAACACAGGGAGAACCTGACTGTACTGAAGAATTTTTTATATTAGCCAGATGTGGTGGCATACACCTATAGTCACAACAGCTTGAGAGGCTAAGGTGGGAGGATTGCTTGAGCCTGGGAGGTCAAGGCTGCAGTGAGCCATGATCATGCCATTGTACTCCAGGCTGGGTTACAGAGCAAGACCCATCTCAAAAAAAAAAAAGAAAAGAAAAAGAAATGTAAGCAAAAGATTAAAACTTTTGCATTGGACAACTTCATTCTTGTAATAGATTACCTGTGGTCCTTTTTGTTTTGTTTTGAGACTGAGTCTCACTTTTGTGGCTTAGGCTGGAGTGCAGTGGCACAATCTCAGGTCTGACCCCCGGGTTCAAGAGATTCTGCTGCCTCAGCCTCCCAAGTAGCTGGGATTACAGGTGCCGGTCACTATGCTTAGCTAAATTTTTGTATTTTTAGTGGAGACAGGGTTTCACCATGTTGGCCAGGCTGGTCGCGAATTCCTGACCTCCAGTGATCCTCCCGCCTCGGCCTTCCAAAGTGCTGGGATTACAGGTGTGAGCCACCATGCCTGGCCAGCCTATGGTCCTTTTATAAGTGTGTTCATATTATTCCCAATTTTTGGTAGGGACTAGTAGTTTATTCCCATTTTGCAGGTGACATGGTAAATGGACATAGAGAGATAGTCTGAGATGGCTGAGAAGTGGGGACTGGGAGTGTTCTCCAAGTTTTCCCACCCCAGTGTAGGCTATGGGTGCTAGAGTATATCAGTTTTCAAGGCATTACTTGATAAGATGGTTCTGTCTAATATTGCTGCTGTTTGAGTAGATGGTTCTGAATGGATTTTGGATGTTCCTAAACATCAGATTGACCCTGAAAGGATGGGATCCAGCACTAGTGAGGAGAGTGAAAAGGGTATAGCATGGGTCTGGATGCTAATGCTAACAGAGGAGCTCCAGGGAGATTGCGAGCCCTGGCTGCTCAGCTGAGATGACTGTCCAGCGTCCTGAGGCGACTACTTTGGGGTAACTCCATTCATTTGAATGAGTAA
>NW_016107691.1:1768041-1774783 GCF_001604975.1 Cebus imitator | reverse complement strand
TTAACATTCCTTTGTATCCAGTCTCATAAATGTTTATAGGTAAGGTTTTAGACATGGAAGTACCCAAAGAGTCTGTGAAGGTGTCCATGCTAGACCCGTGTGCCGGCAACTACTTAGGCTTCCCACTAAGTATCAGAATTCATGTATCTGGGCAAATACAATATGCCTTATAAGACTGATCCCTTGGGGTAGATACCAGTGGAAATATTTGGATAGGAAAAAAAAATCCAGGGGAAGTAGAAAGTGCTAGAATAGACTTTTAGTCAGGCAGAACTTTGGGATGAATAGCACAAAGGGCCCTTCTTCCTCCTTTAAGTTGCCTGGCAGATTATTTCTAGTTGATTTTTTGTGTGTGGTGGTAGAGGAACCCCCTTGGCATGAAGGGAAGCAAAGTAAAGTGTTTGGGGCATGTCTATGGGACTCTTTTTTTTTTTTTTTTTTGAGATGGAGTCTCACTCTGTTACTCAGGCTGGAGTGCAGTGGCGTGATCTTGTCTCACTGCAATCTCTGCCTCCCAGGTTCAAGCGATTCTCCTACCTCAGCCTCCTGAGTAGCTGGGATTATAGGTGCACACCACCATACCTGGCTAATTTTTGTATTTTTTAGTAGAGATGGGGTTTCACTGTGTTAATCAAGGCTGGTCTCAAACTCCTGGCCTCAAGTGATCTGCCCACTCTGGCCTCCCAAAGTGCCGGGATTACAGGCATGAGCCACTGCGCCTGGTGTGTCTCTGGGACTCTTGAGTTTCAGGGAATGATACTTGGTTAATGGTAGGGAAAGATAAGGGGATATAGATATTGGGGGGAAAGCCTGAGGAGAATTTTAGAATACCCTTATATGTATTAAATCATTAAAGAACAGTTTATTTATTTATTTATTTTGACACGGAGTCTAGCTCCGTCACCCAGGCTGGAGTGTAGTGGCCTGATTTCGGGTCACTGCAACCTTTGCCTCCCAGGTTCAAGCTATTCTCCTGCCTCAGCCTCCCAAGTAGCTGGGATCGCAGGCGCACACCACCATGCACAGCTAATTTTGTATTTTTAGTAGAGACAGGGTTTTGGTGTGTTGGTCAGGCTGGTCTTGAACTCCTGACCTCTAGTGATTCACCCGCCTCTGCCTCTCAAAATGTGGGGATTATAGGCATGAGCCACTGCACCCGGCCAGAACGGTTTAAATTGGGGGAACTTCCTCACTGGGGGCAGGGGTTGCGGTATGTAGTGAAGTAGGGAAAGCAGGAATGTTAGTTTCCTAACACTGTCTGTTGAATACACGTGGAAGAAGGTAGAGTAATCAGGAGAGCAAGCTCTGTACTAGGAGTTCCACATCTAAACCAGGTAAAGTTGTCCTTGCTGGGTATGTGTACACTTTCCCATGGAAAACAATGAGCAGTTTTGCCTTCTCTCTAAAAGACTTCTGAGCAGAAGTCATGCCCTTTTCCCTTTAGCCCTGAGATCTTAGTGTCAGTGGCCTCTTGGAACTCCTCAGGGGTGTCTTAGATGCTGTGTTCCTTAAATGGAATGATGGGGTGGCCTCTCCTTTTGCTGCTGTAAAGTTTGCCTCTGTCTTATGGGAGCTTTACCAAGAGTTCTGGGTCTCTATTGGAGGAGTAGATCCCAAAGTTGGTTTTCTTTACTCATTAGTCATCACTGACCCAGCCCTCCTCCTTAAACTGTCTACTGACCACGCCTATCCTCTTGAGGACAGATTCGGGGCCAGGCTTCAAGATGAATATTTTCCAGCTCTTTCGTTTTTTAAAGTCATAATTGCTTCCAGGTCACCAGGCAGTATGAACCAGAAGGAGCCTGGGGGAGCACGACCACATTTCGTTTAAATGAGAGCTTCTTAAGCTTGGGTTTCTAGTTTACTGTCTCTATAGTAGAGTCCAAGCATGAATAAATGGGTAGGTTTCATGCTATATGTAAAAGACCTAGTTGTGTTCCATACATTGCCAGCTCTGAGTGTTCTGCGCTTAAGGGGTCTTTGGCCACAAAGGGAGCTACATAATCCTGAAGTCCTTTTCAGCTGCATGAACAGCCTGTCTGATAATTTTCTTTTATTTATTTATTTATTTATTGTTGAGACAGGGTCTTGCATTTTCACCCAGGCTGGAGTGTGGTGGCACAACCTCAGCTCACTGCAGCCTCGACATCCTGGGCTCATCCCTCCTACCGCAGCCTCCTGAGTAGCTGGGACCGCAGGTGTGTACCATCACACCAGGCTATTATTATTATTATTATTATTGTTATTTTTTGTAGAGAGAGGTCCCACTATGTTGCCCAGGCTGGTCTCAAACTCCTGGGCTCAAGCAGTCCTCCTGCCTCGGGCTCCCAAAGTGCTGGGATTATAGACGTGAGCCACCACACATGGCCTGGTCCTTTTTAAGGTTAAAAACTTTCTAAACAGGGCCTACCTCAGTCAAAAACATTTGTCAGATAGATGCTCTCTCTGTTACCTCCTTGAATGTCCTTCTCTTCCTCATATGCATGGTGACAATCATGCTTTTGCTTGTAATTGTTGTGAAATCTGCCTGTTTTGGCATCTTCATTTCAAAACAAAACAAAACAAAATCCTACCCCATCTGTAAAATCTCCTTTGAGATTTTAGTGCTGCCTGTCCCCTATTACTAAATCCCCCAGCCCTGACATGGGGTATAATTTAATATTATTCCTCCCTTTCTGAGAACACATTCTCTCTAAACTTTTTTAAAATGTCTGTCTTCAGTGCTTCCCCACAGTATTTCAGTTTGGCTCATGATGGTGAAATATTTCAGTTTCCCCTATTTCATTTTTTTTCCTTTTTGGTTGTTACATGCCATGGGCTTTTCTTTTATGCCTGTTACACCTGCCCTTGCCTTCCAGTGTGTTCTATTTGGATTTGTTTTAAAAATATTTGCTTCATCATGGTTTCTCTTCCACTACCCACTCGCCCTCAGCTTAGGTGCCATTTTTCACCATTTTAAAGTTATTGTGGTCAGGCGCAGTGGCTCATGCCTATAATCCCAGCACTTTGGGAGGCTGAGGTGGGCTGATCACGAGGTCAGTAGTTCGAGAGCAGCCTGGCCAACATGGTGAAACCCCGTCTCTACTAAAAATACAAAAATTAACTGGGTGTGCTGGCACACACCTGTAATCCCAGCTACTCAGGAGGCTGAGGCAGGAGAATCGCTTGAACCCAGGAGGCGGAGGTTGTAGTGAGCTGAGATTGCACCATTGCACTCCAGCCTGGGTGACAGAGTGAGACTCTGCCTAAAAAAAAAAAAAAAAAAAAAAAAAAAGTTATTCCCCTCCCATTAGCATTTTCTTTTCGGTTTCCCCTGTTCTGCAGTGTGGTGATTGTCTCTGGCTACCTGCTCTCAGCTGCCCGTTTGTTGGATTCATTTTTTGGGATCTTGGGCAGGCCTTTTACTTCTCTGTGCATGTTGCTCCTAAATTGAAGGTGTGTGTGTGTATATATATATATTTCAACTACACTTATGGCTTTGGGTTGGCAGAGCATGTGCTCTCCTTTTTTTTCACCATGAGTTGGATATGTCTTTTGAGTTTTTTCCCTCAAAGTAGGGATAGCTCACAGTGGTTCCTCTGCCTTCCAGGCAGTGACCAGCATTGGTTCTTGGGCCATGCAGCTGTTCATTTCTTTAAGAATTACATGGTTGTGACATCTGGGAAAATCCTTTGAGGTATTTCATATCCTTGTGCCTGTGCTTCCTGGGTCATTTGGGATTACCAGGTTTCTTCCAAGTTCCTTTTTGGAACTTTGCTTTTGATGTGATGATTCCCATCAGAGAGAAGGAGAGTGGGCGGAATGAAGGGGGGAGGTGGGAAGGAAGAACACATGAGTACCGGTGCTTCAAGCAAAAGCAAGCCCGCATACAAGTGTGTAAACCAGGGGCACCTACCAAGTGTGGCATGCCTGCAAGGCTTTTTCTTTTTGCTCACCTCCCCTGGGATACTAATTTGATTGGATATAATATAATGAAACAAACCCCTACGGAATCAGAATCTTCAGGACTGAGACCTAGGAATCTGTATCTTGAACAAGCTCCTGGGTGACTCTGGCTGGGGAAATGTTGTTTGACGTTGATGGTCCTGGCTCCTCCCTTCTGTGAGCATTTACACAGTCAGGAGCCTGTTCTCTAGCGCCACTTTAGAGGTTCCCTTTGCTTTCCATCTGGCTTGGGAAGACCATTCTTTGGCTTCTTGTATAGACCACATAGCTCAGTGTCAGTGTTCTCCTGCTCATGTTTCTAAAGCTCCCCTCATCTGCAAAGGCTAGTGTTAATTAGCAGTACAGGTACTGGGCTTCAGATAGGAAGTAGTGCTCTTGGGACAAAATCGGGATAGAAAATTGGGAGGCAAAGATTTCAGGGGATGCTCCATCTTGAGGATCTTGTGAAAATGGGGGCATCTAGAATCAGCGTTGCTCTTTATGTGGTCATAAAATGTGTATTATGTAGTAATCATTTTGATGTTTTAACTTTGTTTTATTATTTATTTATGTAATTTTGGCCTAAGAGCCCATTATTTAGGTGATGTTATATGATGTTCTGTTTCCAAATGCCAGGGTTCCCGCTCTGATTTCTGTCCCAGACCCTACATGCTACTGATCCTCTAAATAGAACAAAACGAAACCTGAGAGTGAAAAATCCATTGTCACTAATGTCTGCTGCCTGTAGATACTTAGGTAGCAACTAAAACTTGTACTTTGTGTTGAAACACAGTCTCTCTCTGTTGCCCAGGCTGGAGTACAGTGGCACAATCTCAGCTCACTACAACCTCTGCCACCTGGGCTCAAGTGGTCCTCCGACCTCAGTTTCCCAAGTAGCAGGAACCACAGATGTGCACACCTGGCTATTTTTTGTATTTTTAGTAGAGATGGGGCTTTGCCATGTTGCCCAGGCTCATCTTGAACTCCTGAGCTCAAGTGACCCACCTGCCTCGGCCTCCCGAGGTGCTGGGATTACAGGTGCGATCACAGTGGGATTACAGGCCACTGCACTGGGCTGAAATGCTTTTATGGCAAGAACAGCCCCTTCCATTGCTTGAGTCCTTTTTTTTTTTTTTTTTTGAGACGGAGTCTGTTGCCCAAGGTGGAGTACAGTGGCACCATCTCAGCTCACTGCAACCTCTGCCTCCTGGGTTCAAGCCATTTTCCTGTCTCAGACTTCCGAGTAGCTGGGACTACAGGTGCCCACCACCATGCCCAGTTAATTTTTGTTATCTTTAGTAGAGATGGGGTTTCATCATATCAGTCAGGCTGGTCTGGAACTCCTGACCTCAGGTCATCCACCCATCTTGGCCTCCCATGTGCTGGGATTACAGGCGTGAGCCACCACACCTGGCTGAGTCCTCTAATGCTTAGTAGAGAGAACAGATCAAAAGAGTACCTGGGGTATCAGCCAATTGGCTGAGCTGGTTTTGTTTTTGTTTTTGAGTTTTTAGACAGGGTTTCACAGTCACCCAGGCTGGAGTGCAGTGGCACAATCTCAGCTCACTGCAGCCTTGACCTCCTGGGCTCAGGTTATTCTCCCACCTCAGCCTCCCAAGTAGCTGGGACTACGGCACCTGCCATCATGTCCTGTTATTTTTTTTGTATTTTTTGTAGAGATGGGGTTTCGTCATGTTACCCAGGCTGGTCTTGAATTCCTGGCCTCAAGTGATCCTCCCACCTCAACCTCACAAAGTTCTGGGATTACAGGTGTGAGCCAGTGTTGTTTGCTAAAGTGGGGATATTCCAAGATATTCTGAGAAACAGTCAAAACTTGATTAACCAAGATGTTCAGGGAACGGGGTCCTTGTTAAAAATATTTCTAAAATTATGCTAACCCACATAACTGTCTTGCAATGTTAAAAGATAATTGTCAGAAAAAAGGTAAAAAATCATGACTCGTACAGATATAAAAATGAACACGTGTTAAAGATTTTATTTTACTCATTAATCAACAAGAGAACCAGACAGATGTTATAGCTGGTTCAAACAAAAAGTCAAAAAGCACAAATTTATATGGAGTAAAGGAACTGAATTGCAAATAGAGGCAAAAGTAGTTTTTCCACAGTGGGGAGGAAAGCGAATCCAAACTCTATGGGACAAGACAGACTTTGCATATCCATCAGTTACTTGCAATTTACAGAGATGCAAAATAGCTTGAAGACAATAACCTGAGCTAAAATCAGGTAGCCCAGAAGGTTATACAAAGACAGTGTATAGTTTTTTCATTGGAGAACAAAGGTTTTTCTTGTTTTTCTTTTTTATTTCTTTTCTTTTCATTCTTTCTTTCTTTTTTCTTTTTGAGGCAGAGTTTTACTCTTGTTGCCCAGGCTGGAGTGCAATAGCACAATCTCAGCTCACTGCAACCTCTGCCTCCTTGGTTCAAGCGATTTTCCTGCCTCAGCCTCCCAAATAGCTGGGATTACAGGCATGCACCACCATGCCTGGCTAATTTTTGTATTTTTAGTAGAGACGGGGTTTCTCCATGTTGGTCAGGCTAGTCTTGAACTCCCAACCTCAGGTGATTTCACCCGCCTTGGCCTCCCAAAGTGCTGGTATTACAGGCATGAGCTACCATGCCTGGCCTGGAGTACAAAGATTTTTCTATAGTAAGCAAACATGGTGGATGCTTTTGTGTGTGTGGCAGTTGGAGGGGGGTGACTTTGCTTTTTGTGATTTCTCAGGGCCATCACTTCAGTTCTTATCCAGAATTCAGTTCCATATAACATGCATTTAATGAGTAGTTACTATAGGTAAG
>NW_016107691.1:1752202-1767930 GCF_001604975.1 Cebus imitator | reverse complement strand
TTTTGAGATGGAGTCTCGCTGTGTTGCCCAAGCTGGGGTACAGTGCTGCGATCTCAGCTCACTGCAACCTCCACCTCCTGAATTTAATCGATTCTCCTGCCTCAGCCTTCTGAGTAGCTGATATTACAGGCATGTGCCACCACGCCCAGCTAATTTTTTTATTTTTAGTAGAGACAGGCTTCACCATGTTGTTCAGGCTGGTCTCGAACTCCTGACCTCGTGATCTGCCTGCCTCAGCCTCCAAAAGTGCTGGGATTACAGGCGTGAGCCACTATGCCCAGCTGAAGGATGCTATTTCTTACCTTAGGTAGCTGATTGTCTGGTGGGGGAGACGACCATGCCATGCCTTCAACTAACCAAGCTAGAGAGGAGAATAAGAACCAGTGCTGTGGAAGAGATAGGGTTAAATTTTGAGGAGAACCAGAGAGGGAGGGGTTAACGGAATGACAAGATGACATTTAAGCTGGGTCTTGAGGGAAGACAGGGAGAGGAAGAGGGGGAACCAGAAGAGACCGATTCAGGGTGAGGAGGCAGAAGAGTCCTGAAACTGGATGGTGTGTTTGGGAAGGGCTGGGAGCTGGGGGTGGTGAGAGTGGTGGGGAAATGGCAGGATGTGGTGGAAGAGGAGGCTGGAGAGGAGGTTTGAGGCCAGGTTATGAGTGCCCTGGAGGCTGTGCTGAGAATGGCTGGCTTGATGCTAGAGGCTGGGGAAAGCTATTGAAAGTGTTTGAGGAGGGAGGGAGTGACATGATCGAACTGGCGCTTTAGAAGATGAATTGATTGTAGAATCAAGAAATTGAAGGCAGAGGGAGCAGTTAAGAGGTGAATGTAATATTCTGGGTGAGAGCTGACGAGGGCCTGCACCAGGGTGGTGACAAGAAGGGTAGAAGACAACACTGGAGATGGCATTATTAAGGTGTGACTTCTGATTGAATATGGGTGGCAGGGGAGATAAGGAGTTCAAGATGACAAGGCGGAAATCTCCAGGCTAGGGGACAGTAGTGCTGTTAAGTAAGCTAGGAAACATGCTGCGTACTGGGTGGGGGATGGGCAGCAGGTTTATGGAAACAGATAATGAGTATGGTTTGAGACACTTTGTGTTTGAGGGGCTTGGTGGTCATCCAATTAACAGTGAGTTGCTGGCAGCTGGAAATTCTGGTCTGGGCCTAAGGAGAGAGGTCAAGGCTAGAGATACAGATTTGGGAGTCATCAGCACACCAAGGGGCAAGCTGAAACTGTGGAAGCTCATGAGCTGAGAGAGAAGGCGGGGCAGGGCTGACAAGGGGCACAGAGGGAGAGGAAGATGTGGGGGGAGCCAGAGAGAGCCGCAGAAGGCAGATTAGGAAGAAAAGAGACAGAGTGAGACTGGGAAGGGATTGGAAGAAGGAAACTGAAGGCCAGACTGGAGGGGAGGGGGGGACATGGGAGGAAGAAAGGGAAGGAGTGGGAGAGGGAGGAGAGACTGAATGGGAGACTGAGGGAAATGAGGAAGGTGAGGTAAAAAAGCAAAAGATGGAAGGTGAGAGGTGGGAAGGGGGAAAAAGTTGAAGGAGAGGGGATTGTGTGTGTGTGTGAGAGAGAGAGGAGAAAGGCTAGAGGTGAACAGCTAGGAGAATAATAAGGGAAGAGAAAGGTGAGGAGGGGGAAGAGACACTAGGTGGAAGAAGAAAGACAGAGAGATGGGTAGGGGGAGGAAGAGAAAGAGGAAAGCAGCCTTGGAAAATAGGAAGGGGAAGAAATGGAAGAGGGTGGCAGAGGTGAAGAGAGACAGAGATCAAGGGAAAGGCCAGACTCCGGTGAATGTCCAAGTCTCTGTGTGGGCAGTGGAAGAGAAGGGCCTCGGAGAAGCCATCAAGCAGTGGGACAGGAAAGACAAGAGAAGGGAGAGAATAAAGAGAAGGGGTGAGGGCAATGTATCCCATTCTCCAGAGATGAGGAGGAGGATGAAGCCCAGGCAGGTACTGGGTGGATCCCTCTCTCCTCTCTTCTCCTGCCACCTCCACACTGGCCTCCTGGCTCTCCCTTGATCTTTGTGGGTAACCCCCTGCCTTTGGACTTTGCGTGCACTCTTCCCTCAGCCTGGAATGCTTTTCCCCCAAAATCTGCTTGGCTGCTCCTTGAGCTACCATTAATACCAATAGTTTAGATGTCTCCTTTTCAGCAAGTCCCACCCTGCTTACCCTATTTCAGATGGTAGCCCCCCCGAACCCTAGACTGTGCCCTTGCCCTTTAGCCTGTATTGTACTATCTTCTAACATGCCGTGACATAGAATTATTTATTTATTTATTTTTCTGAGACAGAGTCTCGCTCTGTCGCTGAAGCTGGATTGCAGTGGCGCGATCTCAGCTCACTGCAACCTCCGCCTCCCAGGTTCAAGCGACTCTCCTGCCTCAGCCTACCGAGTAGCTGGAATTACAGGTGTGCATGCCACCACGTCCAGCTAGTTTTTGTATTTTTACTAAAGACGGGATTTCACCATGTTGGCCATGCTGGTTTCCAAATCCTGACCTTGTGATCCATCCACTTTGGCCTCCCAAAGTGCTGGGATTACATGAGCCACCATGCCTGGCGACATAGAATTATTTAATGTGCTGTAACATGGAAGTATTCAACATGTTTATTGTCCATGTCATCCCTCTGGGGTGTAAGTTCCACATGGGCTTTTGGTCTGTTTTCATTAATCGTTGAATCCTCAATATCTAGGATGGTGCTGACTCATAGAAGGAATGCAATAAATTGTGGTACTGTGTTGAATGTGGACAATCTCTGAAAACAAAAACAGATACACGAAACAAATCCGTCATACAACTGTATCTTACTGTGATTTATTTCTTTGGAAAGTGGAGAACAGCATAAAATTCTGATCACTGTAGGGTTCCGTTCAGTTGAACTTCAGTGAATAAGGATTTTAGCTAATAAGCTATCTCAAGAGCTTAAGGGTCTCAAGACTGGCTCATTGGATAAAGCTCTTTTTCTTGGTGCCTCATTTTTTCTAGTAGGTAAATTGACTGTGCCCTGCTTGTCAAAGTGAGAGCTGGACATTGGCTGGTGAAGAGAGTGGTAGGGCATGGAGATAACAGACTCATATGAAGAGACAAGGATGGAAACGTGTGGCTCTTGTTTTTATTTTTATTTATTTATTTATTTATTGAGATGGAATCTTGCTCTGTGGCCCAGGCTGGAGCGCACTGGTGCAATCTTGGCTCACTGCAACCTCTGCCTCTCAGGTTCAAGCGATTCTTGTGCCTCAGCCTCCTGAGTAGCTGGGATTCCAGGTGCATGCCACCACACGCGGCTAATTTTTTAATTTTTAGTAGAAACAGGGTTTCACCATGTTGTCCAGGTTGGTTTCAAGCTGCTGACCTCAGGTGATCCACCTGCCTTGGCCTCCCAAAATGTTGGGATTACAGGTGTGAGCCACTGTGCCCGCCAAGACATGTGGTTCTTGATGGAACATTGTTTTCTGTTTGTTTGCTTGTTGGTGGTCAGTGTTTTCGGAATACCACACCTGATTTGGAGGGAGCTTGAAACCAGGTTAGATACATGTGTTATGGCCAGCTCAAAATCAATAGAGTATTTTTGAAGGGCTTATAAAAAGGCATATGCTTCCTCTGAAGAGTGTAAAATTGGCTACGTCACTCAAATACTTCCATACCCATGGGTTAGAGAGTAGATGAGAAAAGAATCACCAGTAGTGTTTCAGTGCACTGTTCGTATATGGGTTTGACTCTCTAATTGTAGTTGGTTAGGCTAAATGTGTGTAGAAAAATACACTGTCATCTCATTTGTCTGAAATAAATTGAATTTCCTCAAACATTCAAGCATATCTGTCTTTTAAGATAATTTAAAACTCACTCTAGGTGATTAACAATGTCCTCATGTCCATCCTAAAACCTATGGATTCCTAGAAAGCTCTGGTGCTCCCTCTTCACGGCTTAGACCTTCATTTTCCATAGCAGGCTGCCTCATGAGAATGGCTGCTTTAACATTCCGATGCTAAAATTACCTTTATTGAAACATTGCTGTGTGAAAGGTGATTGAAGCAGCTGTCCCTGTGACGAGTTTTGATTTTCTGAAATTCTTTTCCCCAGGGGGAGTGGCCACAGCAGGTCCTATCTGGTGGTGAGTGGCTGTCATGATCTCTACAGCACCGCTCTACAGCGGCGTGCATAACTGGACCAGTTCTGACCGGATTCGCATGTGTGGCATCAACGAGGAGAGGTGAGGAGGCCAGGAAGGTGGCCGCTGCTGGCCTCCAGTGAGCATTACCTCGTCATCAGAGGAATAGCTGCACAGAGCAGGACCTGGGGAGGGACCCTGGGGAGGAGACTTTTGGTTGTTTCTAATTTTCCTGTGGCAGGATGGGGATGGGGCTGTGTGAGTGGCCTGATCTGCCATGCTATCTCTTTTCAGATGAAGGTGAGGAGGCCAAAAAATGACCTTTTGCCAGCTAGCACTTGTCTACTCATTAAGAACTGTCAGACTGTGGAGTAACAGGAAGCTCAGGCGATGGCAGTTTTTTTTTTTTTTTTGAGGCAGGGCCTGTCACCCAGGCTGGAGGGCAGTCACACAGTCTTGGCTCACAGCAACCTTTGCCTCCTGGGCTCAAGTGATTCTCCCACCTCAGCCCTACAAGTAGCTGGGACCACAGGCGAGTGCCACCATGCCTGGCTAATTTTTTTGTAGCTTTTGTAGAGATGGGGTTTCTCCATGTGGCCCAGGCTGGTCTCAAACCCCTGAGCTCAAGTAATCTTCCTGCCTCAGCCTCCCCAAGTGCTGGGATTACAGACATGAGCCACTGCCCACGCCTGGCCAGCGATTGCAGTTTTGATTTGCTGCATCAAAGTTTGGTGCTTAAGGATATGTGTAAAATATTTTCAGTCCTTGATCTAGGCCTGGAAGAAAGGCGGTTTTATTGGTCAGATTTCTACTGGGAACTGGCAGTGGGCATTCTGGCAGTCAGCACTTTCCCATCTCGTGAGGCAAATTCCAATTTGAAGTGAGATCCTTATGAAGTATCAAAGGAAGTTGAGACCACATAGCATGGTCTTAATACAACATCGAGAGTTGGTGATACCTGCCTGATGTGTATGTGTTTTCAGTTATCTGTTCCCCAGAATATTTGCTTGACCAAGACATGCCATTTCCTGATCATGCCCCATACCCAAAGTACTCAAAATGGCCTTCAGAATTTATATTTGACTTTCATAACCCTTGGTCAAAGAGCTGTGAGTGATGGCTGCAGTACCTCTCCCGTTTTTAGAGAAGACACTGCTCTCTCATGCTTGCTGGTGTTTTTCTGTTGCTTCAATCCATTGACTGTTTAAATTCAAATATACATCAGATAAATCACCAAGACACAGAACAATATGGCTTTCCCTGAGATTCAAGATCTGATGTTTTTTGGGTAAATTTTAGAAATGTGTATGTGCGTATGAGGGAGTATTGGTGATTTTGAGGGAAAAGGAATGGAAGTCTGCATGTTTATCTATTTTTTTCTTCTGTTCCTAACTAGAGAAGTGTATACTTGTCTGAGGTCAAGGTTGGCAGAATAGACCTTTTCATTTTCTTAAGCCATTAGCTCCTGATAGCTTAATGTTCTTTGTACTGAGGAACAAGATAGAGATGGACTTAAAAGGAATTTAATTTTAGGGTATAAGAGTCAGGCCTATGGAAAATGAGACAGAATTCTTCTCGGGTGCTCAGGAAGAAAAGTGTTTTCCTTTTCGTATGAAGTATGTCCTCAGACAATCACTAAGAGATGATCTAGGGAAACGCCGTGTGATGATAATGATTTGGGCGTATTCATTGGCAGGTTATGTTGACCTTGTTATAAGTAATTGAGAGTTTGATGCAGAAATCTGGACTAGAGCCTTCAAAAGACCAATGGAGCTGGGTGTGGTGGCTCATGCCTATAATCTCAGCACTTTGGGAGGCCACGGCGGGTAGATCACCTGAGGTCAGGAGTTTGAAACCAGCCTGGACAACATGGAGAAACCCTGTTTCTACTAAAAATACAAAAAAATTAGCTGTGGTGTATGCCTGATAATCCCAGCTACTGGGGAGGCTGAGGCAAGAGAATCACTTGAACCCGGAAGGCGGAGGTTGCAGTGAGCCAAGATTGTACCACTGCACTCCAACCTGGGTGACAGAGCAGGGCTCCGTCTCAAAAACAATAAAATAAAATAAAATTTTTAAAAAGGACCAAACAGGCAAGTTACCTTGGTTCACCATCTACTGTAAATCCCTGCCAAGAAAGGAGCAGGAAGTAGGCTCAAAATCTGATTTTCCCCCCTTCTTGTTTTTTGTTTTTGAAATGAAGTCTCACTCTGTCGCCCAGGCTGGAGTGCAGTGGCACCATCTCGGCTTGCTGCAACCTCCGCTGCCTGGGTTCAAATGATTCTCCTGCCTCAGCCTCCCGAGAAGCTGGGATTACAGGTGCATACCACCATGCCTGGCTAAGTTTTGTATTTTAGTAGAGATGGGGTTTCACCATGTTACACAGGCTGGTCTCAAACTCCTGATCTCAGGTGATCTATCCACCTTGGCCTCCCAAGAGGGCTGGAATTACAGGCATGAGCCATCGGGTCCAGCCAGATTTTCCCTCCTAAACCCGTGCCTAGTGCTTAAATGACCTTTTAAGTGTTGTCACTTTCGATCTCATCTGCCTTTTGTCACCTTCTTGCTACAGTCTAGGCCATGCTATCACTGGTTTCTAAAATGTAATCTCATCTTATTTAAAAATCCTTTTCTTTGGCCCTTTACAACTTGTAGAATTTAGGAATTTGGGGTATAAAGCTGCACCTGGGGTTTAACTCTTAAAGTGATGTTTTAGAGGCCTGCCAGCTTTGGCAGCTACACTTAAGGACTGCAGAACAGGAGGCATGGGCTTGCACCTGACCCCAGGTGGCTGTCTCTAGGCAAACCTATAGCTAAATGGGTCTGCTTGCTTGCTTGCGTTCCTTCTAGGATTAATTCATGCCTTAATTCAACAAGCATTTATTCAATGTAATGAGAGCAAACCAATATAGTCCTAGTACATTGGTGGTGAGTGCCCTAGAGTAGCATGTCTGCGTCCAGTGGCAGTCCAGGTGCGAGACTGACAAACTTACTGGTGGGAGAATAAGGGAAGGCTTCCCAGAGGCAGTGGCATTTGAGCCTGGGCTTGAGGAATGAGTAGGAGTTTGAGGTGAGAGCTGGTATTTCACTGGACAATAAGAACACAGTGTATTTGGGGAGGTTTGAGTTGGAATGAAGACAATCTTGGGGTACCATGGGACTCAAGCCAAGAAAAGTCTCCCGGGACTGGAAGGTAAGGAGCCTGGTGTGTGCTGGGTGGTATATTTCTCTTATGGGTAGTCTGGGCCCAACAGGAACTGAAGAAGGTCCAGTTTGACAGTGGTGCTAGCGCTTAATAATTAGGGAAACGGCCCTAAGGGGTCATGGCCGTTTCTGGTTTAAGTTCTACAAAGTCTTGAACATAATAACAGTTCTGTCTCCTCTCTGGTGGGAAGAAGCAGCAAGATTGATTTTTAGTCCAGACTGAAGCCTGCTATGACCTCTGTTCCCTCCTGCCGCCCACCCCTGCCAGCTGTACCCTCATAACCTCGCCCAGTTGACCAAGCTCTTCCCGGGCCCCCTTCCCTGCAAGTTACTCCTGTCCCAGGCTCTTCTCTCAATGGAGCAAGTTAATGTTTGCATAGCTGTACCCACCCCTCTTCTCAGAGGATTTGAAACACGGCTGCATGACATTTTGCAGCGCCTTGGGGGCTGGCACTCAGGCGTGGGTATGGCTGGAGTAGCCAGGACTGCTATTGCTTGGCCTGGCTTTGTGGTTCTCTGGCGGCTTCCTTGGATGGCAGGGCTTCTGCTTTCAAGGTGTAATGATTTCAGGTAGGGTGGGAGCTTGCAAGTGGGGAGTGAGGATGCAGCTCACTCCCTTTGCTCACTCCCTTTTGTATGGCCGGGAGGGGAAAGAATGTAAATAAATAGCACCTTCCCAGGTGGGGTTGCTTGGGGGAAGTGCTGCTCATTTCCCCTCAAGTACTCCCGCAAAACCATCCCTGGCGTCTAGTTGGAACACGCTTCCCCCGGCCCAAGGCTGGGCATAGGTCTCGCTTTTCTGGTCTCTTAGGAGTTGATGTGAAAGTATATTTTCCCTTTCCCTTGGGCCCTCCCTCCCTCCCCTTCCCTGAGACCACCCTGACTGCATCCAAAGCCCTTGCCTCTCCTTACAGTCATTTCTGTTTGTCACCAACAGTCACTTCCAGCAGTGGAGCCCTCCCACTTCTGCCAGTCCAACTGCCTTTTAAAGGGAATACGCCTTTCCCCCTCGGTTAGCCCCTTCTGGAGCCCTGAAAAGATGGGGAGAGGCCCGTGGTGATCCCCCTTGCCTTTTTTGCTTCTCTTGCCCCAGGTACAATTTTGGAGTCCCTGTTTCAGCGGGAGGGAGGGAATTAGCAGGGCCCTCCCTCTTCTTATTGGGGTTGGCTCCAGCACCCGATTGCCCTTTGGCTAGGGTGACTGGGGAGGTGGGATCCAGCTTCTTCAGGGCTGTCTTCAGGAGCTTGGGGTGAGCCTCTAAAGAAGGGAGGCAAAAATTAGCCAGGCATGGTGGCACATGCCTGTAACCCCGGCTACGCAGGAGGCTGAGGCAGGAGAATTGCCTGAACCCAGGAGGCGGAGGTTGCAGTGAGCCAAGATTGAGATCGCGCCACCGCACTCCAGCCTGGGTGACGGAGCAAGACTCAATCTCAAAAAAGGAAAAAAAAAAAAAAAAAGAAGGGAGGCAACCTCAAACACAGTGTATTTCCCCAGGGGCACCCAGCTCAGTCCTGTGCCCACCAGGAAACACACTGCAGCATCTGTGTTGGGGTTTTACTCTTTAACCCCAGCCTCCTCCTTGGCCACTCCCACCCACGACTCCCTAGAGCAGGGGGCAATAGTTTTTTTTTTTTTTTTTTCTTTTTTGAGACAGGGTCTCACTCTGTCACCCAGGCTGAAGTGCAGTGGTTGGATCTCGGCTCACTGCAACCTCCACCTCCCAGGCTCAAGCAATTCTCCTGCCTCAGCCTTCCCGGTAGCTGGGATTACAGGCACCTGCCACCACACCTGGCTAATTTTTGTATTTTTAGTAGAGACGGGGTTTCACCATGTTAGCCAGGCTGATTTCGAACTCCTGACTTCAGGTGATCCGCCCACCTCGGCCTCCCAGAGTGCTGGGATTACAGGCATGAGCCACCGTGCCTGGCCTAATATTTCTTGCTGTACTTAAAATACCAGATTTTCAGTGGGTAACTTCACCCTTCCAGTCTGACCCCCTCCCTTTTTTTTTGGTCAGGATGTAACGTTTTCTATGATGCTTACCTGAAATTTGGAGAAGACTTTTTGAGCAGGGGGAGATGTAGTTGAGTTTTCCTCCTTTGACACCCAGCTCTCTGGCCTTGAGCCTTTTTCTCTGGGGCATATGAACCTGAATTTGGGGTCTGTGGCCTTTGGGACAGGAGAGAACGTAGTGGTGCTGAGAGACAGAAGGGGGGGGTCGGGGAGGCTGGCAGGGGATAGAAGGTAGGCAAGTATAGAAGGAGCGTAGAAGGGAGGGTGTTGCCTAGAACTCTAGAAAAAGGGGCAGTGTCTCCTGGAGGGAAAAAAAGTAGTATTTTTTAAATGCCTCTCAGCACCCAGTGACCTGGTGGCCTCCAAGTGGTATCATTACCAGTGCTAATAAGCGTGTCTCTGCTCTAGGCAAGCCAGGAGGTGAATAGGTGAAGATTCAGACTTAGACCTGAAAACACAGCAGGGGTTTATTTGTTTTAGAAGAGGATTACCCATATGACACTTTCAGCCAGTTGCCCTTAGAGACTTCACATAAGATTGTATTTAAAAGAAAAGTGGGTTTTGCATGCCTTTTGAGGCATTCAGTGGTTCTCATGTCTCTCCCCTTTGAGCAATGCCCTGTACATTCTGGATGGTCACTTTGGTGGGTAAGCTCCACGGAAAAGGTGAAAGTGCCAGGGTATCTACACTCCTGGCAAGAGCCCTAGAAAATGGGATAAACAGTCCAAAGACGGGAGTCTAGTCAGACTGGGCTCTGGCAGGAACTTGCAAAGCTAGGTGTGGAACCTCCGCTTTGTAACCAAGAACCCCCAGTTCCTTGTAATCCCCCTCGAAAGTTACTATGGGAAGTGAGACAGGAAGGTTTTATGGGGACCCAGGCGGGCAGGAGGCAGGGGAAGGCATTCTGGTGGTGACTCAAAGCTTGAGCCTCATGTCCCTTCTCTGGTTGTATCTTCCATGCTAGAAGAGCACCTCTTTCTGATGAGGAGTCAACGACAGGTGACTGCCAGCACTTTGGATCTCAGGAGTTTTGTGTCAGCAGCAGTTTTTCCAAGGTAAGAGGCTTATGGAGCCACACACTGTCCACCAAAGGATGGAGCTGAGCTGCCCAGGAGGTGTGCCCAGTCTGCCATCCCAAGAAGCAGGCAGGAAGGGACAGGGTCTCTCCCAGGAGTTGGTGTTGGTGGGACACAAATTGGCTGGCTGCCCTCTTCTGCTTCTTCCGAGTCCTGGTCGGTTGAGTTGCAGAGAAGACCAGCAGTCGCCTCTCAGGGGCCTCAGGACACTTGCACCATCCGCAGGGAGCTGGCTGACATGTGCATGCTGTCCTCTCATTGCAGGTGGAGCTCACGGCAGTTGGAAGTGGCAGCAATGCCCGGGGGGCAGACCCAGATGGCAGTGCTACAGAAAAACTTGGGCACAAGTCAGAAGACAAGCCTGATGATACCCAGCCAAAAATGGACTATGCTGGGAACGTGGCAGAGGCGGAGGGCCTCTTGGTGCCCCTGAGCAGCCCAGGAGACGGGCTCAAGCTTCCCTCGCCTGACAGCACTGAGGCCAGCAACAGCAGGGCCGACTGCTCCTGGACTCCACTCAACACCCAAATGAGCAAACAGGTTGACTGCTCACCAGCCGGAGTAAAGGCTTTGGACTCTCGGCAAGGCGCTGGGGAGAAGAATACTTTCATTTTGGCAACTCTGGGAACTGGAGTCCCTGTGGAGGGGACCCTGCCTCTGGTTACCACTAACTTCAGTCCTCTGCCAGCCCCTATCTGTCCCCCTGCTCCCGGTTCAGCCTCCGTCCCCCCGTCTGTTCCAGATGCATTCCAGGTTCCCCTCTCCGTGCCTGCCCCAGTACCCCATTCAGGGCTGGTTCCAGTCCAAGTTGCCACTTCAGTTCCAGCTCCTTCCCCTCCCTTAGCACCTGTCCCGGCTCTGGCTCCGGCGCCATCAGTGCCCACGCTCATCTCTGATTCAAATCCCCTTTCCGTTTCAGCCTCGGTCTTGGTGCCTGTGCCAGCTTCTGCTCCCCCATCAGGCCCGGTTCCCTTGTCGGCTCCGGCTCCTGCCCCGCTTTCAGTCCCAGTTTCGGCTCCTCCCTTGGCTCTCATCCAGGCTCCTGTGCCCCCTTCAGCTCCAACCTTGGTCCTTGCTCCTGTCCCCACTCCAGTTCTGGCTCCAATGCCGGCATCCACGCCTCCAGCGGCCCCTGCCCCTCCGTCTGTGCCCATGCCCACCCCAACCCCGTCCTCCGGCCCGCCTTCTACCCCCACCCTCATCCCTGCCTTTGCTCCTACGCCGGTGCCTGCACCCACTCCCGCCCCCATTTTTACTCCAGCCCCCACACCCATGCCTGCTGCCACGCCAGCTGCGATTCCCACCTCTGCACCCATCCCGGCCTCCTTCAGTTTGAGTCGAGTGTGCTTTCCTGCAGCTCAGGCACCAGCTATGCAAAAAGTCCCCCTGTCCTTTCAGCCAGGGACAGTGTTGACCCCAAGCCAGCCGCTGGTCTATATCCCGCCTCCAAGCTGTGGGCAACCGCTCAGTGTGGCCACACTGCCAACCACTCTAGGGGTTTCCTCCACTCTTACGCTCCCTGTCCTGCCATCCTACCTGCAGGACAGGTGTCTCCCAGGCGTGCTGGCCTCCCCGGAGCTGCGGTCTTACCCATATGCATTTTCTGTGGCCAGGCCTCTGACTTCGGATTCCAAGCTGGTGTCTCTGGAGGTGAACAGCCTCCCCTGCACTTCCCCATCCGGTAGCACCACCACCCAGCCTGCGCCCGATGGGGTTCCTGGGCCTTTGGCAGACACCTCTCTTGTCACTGCTTCTGCCAAGGTGCTTCCAACGCCACAGCCTCTGCTGCCAGCCCCCAGCGGGAGCTCAGCCCCACCACACCCCACCAAGATGCCAGGTGGCACTGAGCAGCAAACAGAAGGGACCTCTGTTACTTTCTCTCCTCTCAAGTCACCACCACAGCTGGAACGAGAGATGGCCTCTCCACCCGAGTGCAGCGAGATGCCCCTTGATCTCTCCTCCAAGTCCAACCGCCAGAAGCTTCCGTTGCCGAACCAGCGTAAGACGCCCCCCATGCCCGTGTTGACCCCCGTGCACACCAGCAGCAAGGCCCTCCTCTCCACAGTCCTGTCTCGATCTCAGCGCACCACCCAGGCTGCCGGCAGCAATGTCACCTCCTGCCTGGGCTCCACTTCCTCGCCCTTTGTCATCTTTCCCGAGATTGTGAGGAACGGGGATCCAAGCACCTGGGTGAAGAACTCAACTGCGCTCATCAGCACCATTCCTGGCACCTACGTGGGAGTGGCCAACCCAGTGCCTGCATCTGTGCTGCTGAACAAAGACCCCAACCTGGGCCTCAACCGTGACCCCCGCCACCTCCCCAAGCAGGAACCCATCTCCATCATTGATCAAGGAGAGCCAAAGGGCACTGGTGCCACGTGTGGCAAAAAGGGCAGCCAGGCTGGTGCTGAGGGACAGCCAAGCACAGTGAAACGATATACCCCAGCCCGAATTGCCCCTGGGCTGCCAGGGTGCCAGACCAAGGAGCTCTCTTTGTGGAAACCCACGGGGTCGGCAAATATTTATCCCCGGTGTTCAGTCAACGGGAAACCCACCAGCACCCAGGTCCTGCCTGTTGGCTGGTCCCCGTACCACCAGGCGTCTCTGCTTTCCATTGGCATTTCCAGTGCCGGGCAGCTGGCCCCCAGTCAGGGGGCGCCCATCAGGCCCACCAGCGTTGTGTCGGAGTTTTCTGGTGTGCCATCTCTCAGCTCCAGTGAGGCCATGCATGGACTTCCCGAGGGGCAGCCACGGCCTGGGGGCTCCTTTGCTCCAGAGCAGGACACTGTTACAAAGAATAAAACTTGCCGGATTGCTGCCAAGCCTTATGAAGAACAAGTCAATCCTGTCCTCTTGACCCTTAGCCCTCAGACTGGAACCCTGGCGCTATCTGTCCAGCCTAGCGGTGGGGACATTCGAATGAATCAGGGGCCAGAGGAATCTGAGAGCCACCTCTGCTCTGACAGCACTCCTAAGATGGAAGGCCCCCAGGGGGCTTGTGGCCTGAAGCTGGCAGGAGACACAAAGCCTAAGAACCAAGTGCTGGCCACCTACATGTCCCATGAGCTGGTCCTGGCCACCCCCCAGAACCTGCCTAAGATGCCTGAGCTGCCTTTGCTACCTCACGACAGCCACCCCAAGGAACTTATCTTGGATGTGGTTCCGAGCAGCAGGAGGGGCTCCAGCACAGAGCTTGCGCAGCTTGGAAGCCAGGTGGATCTGGGGCGAGTGAAAATGGAGAAGGTGGATGGTGATGTGGTCTTCAATTTAGCCACCTGCTTCCGAGCGGATGGCCTCCCAGCAGCTACCCAGAGGGGCCAACCTGAAGTTCGGGGTAAGGCCGGGCAGGCTCGAGTGAAACAGGAAACCGTAGGGGTCTTTGCTTGCAAGAACAAATGGCAGCCAGATGATGTGACGGAATCTCTGCCACCCAAGAAGATGAAGTGTGGCAAAGAGAAGGATGGCGAAGAGCAGCAGCCACAGCCGCAAGCCAAGGCCATGGTCCGGAGTTCCCACAGACCCAAGGTGAGTGCTAAGGTCCGGGTGGGGCCCAGACGCTGCTGGTCTATACCATGCTGCAGGTGGCAACCTCCTGTGACCCCTACCCTGTGGCACAATGCTGTTGGGCAGCTGTGTGAACTGAACTGATCGGAAGGCTTTTGTAAAAGGAATAGTGACCTGCTCTCCCCCTCCCTAGGTCACGTTTTCCATATATGGTGCTTCAGCATGGGGAGAGGCTAGCTTGTATTTTGTAGGCTGTGGGAAATGCTTCCGTCCCTGGGGTAGAGAAGCCATTGTCCCAGATGAGGTTGGAAAATGGAAAAAGGTATTGGTGAGGGAAATCAATGAATAACAGGCTCTTCCTTGAATAACCGTTCTTCCTTTTCCTTTACCGAGAGAACACTGGCCTTGAGAACTTAGGAGGGGGGAGAGCAGGGGCCTTTGACAGGGTTGTTCCTTGTACTGCTGGTGGGGGGGCCCTACTTAGAATTTGCTGGAAGTCTTGTGGGGTCAGAGCCAATTTGGCTTCTGCGCTAATCCATCAGTTTCCTACCCACTCAAATGCTTGAGGCAGCACCTTTGGGTTTTGGCCCATTGGAGATTGGATGGGAAAGGCAGGTGGGGTGTCTGGGTCTTGGTCTTAACAGGCTATGGATGGTGGCAGAGTTTTTTGTTTTTTTTTTTCCTTTTGGAGACACAGTCTTGCTCTATTGCCTAGGCTGGAGTGCAGTGGTGCGATCTCAGCTCACTGCAATATCCACCTCCTGGGTTCAAGCAATGTCTTCTGCCTCAGCCTCCTGAGCAGCTGAAACTACAGGTGTGCACCACCATGCTCAGCTAATTTTTTTTGTATTTTTAGTAGAGACAGGGTTTCACCATATTGCCCACGCTTGTCTCGAACTCTTGACCTCGTGATCTGCCCGCCTTGGCCTCCCAAAGCTTTGGGATTACAGGCGTGAGTCACCACGCCCAGCCGGATGGTGGCAGAGTTCCAGGCAAAAAAGGTGGGCCAGGAACACTCTATTAGAATTCCCCCAGAGGGAACCAGAGGCCACTGGTGATCCAAGGAGAATCTTGAAACATTTGAGGATAGGGTTTATTAAAACTCTATAACAACTTGAAGTTCTGTTAGCAAGCTTTCAGGTTGGATGTTGATAATACACTAAGGGTCAAATTTCTGGCTAGAGTGCTGTGAATTTGTCTGTGACACAAGTTTATCGTCTTTTCTGGACCATAGATAATTTTGAAAAGCTGTTGAGAGCTATGGACCCTGTCTCTAGAAACATGACCTCAGAATTTTGCCAGTAATTTCAGGGGGTTCATGGACCTGACCCCCTGCCCTGTCCCCTAAAGCCCACCCAGAGACTCCAGGTTAAGAACCCCTGGGATAGGCGTTTGAGTGGCTTTTAACTCACCAACCTCACAGCCACCCTGTTATATCAGAGACATGTGAGGTAGGAACATGGGTCATGACATAGTAGAGCATGTAACATTTGGTCAGGTAGCTGCCATCTGCACTTGGCGGTAATAAGAATAATAATTCATGTCATTAGAGTTGTGCTTTCTACATGTTATCTAATTTAATCCTTTAGATACATGTATCTAAATTACATGTTATCTAATTTAATCCTTACAGTAACCCTATTAGGTGAATGTTACACCAATCTACCGGTGAGAAAATAAGTGAAACAGAGGCTCAGAGAGGATATATTACCCAGTTACACAGCTATTAAATGGCAGAGCTAGAACTCAGAGTCTGGTCCCTGGTTCCAAAGTCTATGTTCTTCAGCTCTACCACACTATCTTCCACTCTC
>NW_016107691.1:1739984-1752132 GCF_001604975.1 Cebus imitator | reverse complement strand
TTTTTGAGACAGGGTCTTGTTCTGTCGCCCAGGCTGGAGTGCAGTGGCTCAATCACAGCTCACTGCAGCCTTCACCTTCTGGGCTCAAACAGTCTCCCACTTCAGCCTCCCAAGTAGCTGGGACCATAGGTGTGTACCACTACACCTAGCTAATTATTTTTTGTAGAGATGAGGTCTCGCTATGTTGGCCAAGCTGGTCTTGAACTCCTGGGCTGAAGTGATCCTCCTGCCTCAGCCTCCCAAAGTGCTGGGATTATAGGCGTGAGCCACCGCGCCTGGCTAACTTCTACTCTCTGCCTATGTTTCACTGAATGTTTTGCAAGTATTTGTTGCATGGTTACTGTATGCTAGTCCTTCCCAGGCAATGAAAATACATCTTCGGGAGGGTGGTATGGTAGATTGATGAGAACTGTGCTCTCTGGAGCCAGGCAACAGAGCCTTGGTTTGAATTTTGCCCCACCTCTTCCTAACTGTGTGCTATTAGTCAATCTACTTAATCTCTGTGACCTTCAGTTTCTTCATCTATACACAAGACAGTAATAGTACCTACTCATAGAGTTGATGTAAAGATTAAATGAGATGGTGATATAAAATGTCCACAGTAGGCAAATCCATAGAGACAGAGAGTAGACTAGTGATTGCCTAGGGCTGGGGAGGATGGAAGAATTGGGGAGGGACTGTTTAATGGTTATTGGGTTTCCATTCAAAAAAAAAAAGTTCTGGAGCTAGATAAGTGGGGATGGTTACACAACTTTGTGACTATACTAAAAACAACTGAATTTTACACATAAGTGAATTACATGGTATGTCTCAATAAATTATATCTCAGTAAAGCTGTCATTTTAAAAAATATTAAATAATGTGATATACATAAGTGTGTAGTGTAGTACCTGGCACATAGCAGGTGTTCAGTTAGTGTTAGTGGTTGCTGTTATTATTAGTATTACAAACAAAATAGATAGGGCCCCGCCTCTCCTGAAGCTTCTGAAGATGACTTAATGACAGGTGGACACTGCCCCATCCTATATTAGATGAACCGTTCAGTGGACCCGCTGTCAGATGCAGAGGGCAGAGAATAAAGTGACAGGATCAGGGGCCTGGAAGCAGCTCTTTACAACTGCCTGTGAGGATTTAGTAAACGTCTATTTTTTGGGAGTGCAAATCACTTTGTTCTTTCTTTTGTTACGTACCACCTTCCTGAGAAAGAAACTGTTGATAACCAAACTAAGATCATGGGTTCATTTGAAACAGCCCCTTTCAGGGCATGGCCAAGAATGAAAATAGTCTCCTGTTGCCAGCACCGCCTGCCCAAGGCCTCTCGGGGTCCTGAAGGGCCTTCCGCACCACCAGCAGAGAGAGACTTCTGCTTCATTTGCTGCTGGATGTATTTTATTGTCTTCTCATTCCTTGGAAAGTTCTTTGGAAAATATTTCAAAACTCTGTTAACCATAACATTCATCTCACATGGTCTCCACATCCTCCCAACTTCATGCATAAGTTGGAGTGTGTGAAATATTTTTATTCCTGACCTCAGGTGATCCACCCGCCTCGGCCTCCCAAAGTGCTGGGATTATAGGCTTGAGCCACCGCGCCCTGCTAGATGTTCTGTTTTACTTGTTGTTGTCTATCTTAGGAAGTAAAAGTTAATGATCTGTATTTGAAAGAGCCAGCTAAGAATGATATTCAGAAATAAATAGGACATGTTCAAATGTAAATGCATTGACTTGATTCCCCCTGACTTCAAATAGTTTTTCTCCAGCCATACCCAAAGGTCAGTTTCTTGTTCTTGTTGTTGTTGTTGTTTGAGATGGCATCTCCCTCTGTTACCCAGGCTGGAGTGCAATGGCATGATCTCAGCTCACTGCAACCTCCACCTCCTAGGTTCAAGGGATTCTCCTGCCTCAGCCTCCCAAGTAGCTGGGAATACAGGCACGCGCCACCCCACCCGTCTAACTTCTGTATTTTTAGTAGAGACGGGGTTTCACCATGTTGGCCAGGCTGGTCTTGAATTCCTGACCTCGTGATCTGCCTGCCTTGGCCTCCCAAAGTGCTGGGATTACAGGTGTGAGTCACCACGCCCAGCCCCTACAGGTCAGTTTTTAAGCAACAGTTCCTCACGTTCCTCTTTCCTCCCAATGCTTTCCTCCACCTAACACTTTGGTTTGTAGGAACTGGCAGCAAGCTAAGGGGAAAACTGAACTTGAATTTTCAGCTCTGGTCTCTGCTGAAAATAAGAAGCAGGAGGAGTTCATGGGATAGGAGGAGTCCTGGAATTTGAGGGGTAGTGGTGACTCCCTGTCCCTGGAGAATGAGGAGGCCCCAATCCCCGAAAATATTCCATCAGTAAGGTATGTGCCATCCCCTTAGCTGGAGATACACCATGATAACCTTCTAGCAGGCAAGGTATGGGTCAGTTTAGGGGAAAACAGCTCAAGCAGGTTGAACCCTTCCTTTCCTCCTAGGACATGCTTTTATTGTTCCAGTGTTTTGCTTATTCTGCACTACCTGGATACTAGAATACTGGATATCCCGACATTGCCCTGTTTCTTGTTTAGTGGCACAGAGAGACCTCAAATCTCGTGAGAATATGTGACTTTTAGGCACCAGGCAGTAGGTGTGGGAGAAGCTGAGCTGAAGCAGCCAAGGAAGCAATTCAGGGAGAAGAAGTAGCGAGAGCTGATGCCCAGAGGCCCAGGCTGGGGCCAGGAGCCACAGGTCCTAGTCCAAGTCCTGGGTCTTTCTCACTGCAAGCAGAAAATGCTAACTTGTGGGTTGGCCTGGTAGGTGGCAGTCCCTGAGCCAGTGGACACATGGAGCTGTGTGTTACTCTGGACAAGTCATTTACCCTCTTGTCTTGGAGCCCCTGTTTTCTGATCTGTTCAATGGGGATCACATTAGCTTCTCCTCACAGGGTTGTGGGGAGCATAAAATCCAATAATAGAGATGAGAGCATTTGGAAAAGTTGAAAGCGCCGTAAAGTATAAAGTGGCATTATTAATAATGCCTGGACCTTTTCACTGGATTTTATGAATACGAATATATTTGAATTGCTCCTGTGTTGTGTTTTTCTTCTTGCCTTAGTTGAATCTGTTTTCTGGTATTAATTTACACTTGAGAAGAGACAAGTTTCCTTGAGTTGGCCTATACTGAGAATGACTTTCAGTTGTTGGTGCAATAGCATTCACAGTGAAGTTATTTGAACAATGCAGTCTCCTAACTTGCAGAAGAGGCATTTTGTTTAATGCTGGTCTCTCCATTGGTGTTTGGGTGTAGAGAGTATGGAGCCTGACTTTGCACCTTTTAAAATGACTTTGGGTGTTTATTCACTGGCTTGTGAACACAGACTCTGTAGACCTCTTTAAAGTGATGGGGTGTGGACGCCTGTGGGGATTAGCTGGGTCCCTGAACTCAGTCCAAAAGAGCTTCTGTCGCCCACTGTGGAAGGCAGCGCATAGCCCTTTCCACCCAGTCCCCCACTCTAGGTAGCTCATGCCTTTGGGTCAGAAACAGGACGCATGGTTCAACCCCAGGAGAGCTTTCTTAAGAAGCGAAACTGACCCCATACCTGACCCTCTACCTCTCCACAGTGCCGGAAGCCACCCAGTGACCCCCAGGAATCCATCAAGAAAAGCCCCAGGGGGGCTTCAGATTCAGGAAAAGAGCACAATGGAGTTAGGGGAAAGCACAAGCACCGGAAGCCGACAAAGCCGGAGTCCCAGTCTCCAGGAAAACGAGCCGACGGCCCCGAGGAAGGTAGGCCCCCCAAGGCCCTGGCCCTCTGGGCTGGGCTGCAGAGGGATCCCCGGGGCACGGTGAGGGCAGAGGGGCTCAGGCACTGACTTCTTCACTCTGGAAAAGTGAGACTTCTCCACTGTGGAAAGAAGATGTGATTGAGCCCTCTCAAGTCTTAAGGTGAGCGAACAGGGATCAGGGCTCCTTCTGCACCCGCTGGGCTCTAGAATAAGGCTGAAGGAAGTGGTTTTCAGATGGACAAATGCCAGGCCCACAACACAGTAGCCAACCCATTTCCCCACAATGGGTCTAGGCTCAAAGAAGAAACAGGTTTAAGGAGAATTTAGACAAAAACCACAGAATGGGGGTTCATTACACTGTCTTCTCTACCTTTAGTTATACTGGAAAACTCCCATTCTGAAAATATAGAAATCAATATTAGCTAGCAGGGTTTAGAGGAATCCTAAACATTTATTATCATTTAGGGACACACAGGATGTTTGGGATGGGGGTGCTGGTATGTGTCCCTAACCTGTCCGTTTTGCCACTAATAGTTCCTGGGTGCCCTTATCAGGGAGAGAATCCCTAGCATTCCTGAGCATAGGGGTCCAGGTTTATGGTCTTGCCCATCTGACATGACCACCACTTGCCTCTTCTGGCCTGTTCTTTATTTTTTAGACAGAGTCTCGTTTTGCTTCCCAGGCCGGAGGGAGTGCAGTGGCACAATCTCGGCTCACTGCAGCCTCAACCTCCTGGGCTCAAGCAATCCTCCCACCTCAGCCTCCCGAGTAGCTGGGACCACAAGCATGTGCCACTATACCTGGCTAATGTTTGTATTTTTTGAAGAGATGGGGTTTCACCATGTTGCCCAGGCTGGTCTTGAACTCCTAGGCTCAAGTGATCTGCCCTCCTTGGCCTCCCAAAGCATTGGGATTACAGGCGTGGGCCACCGCGCCCAGTCTGATTCTTAAATAGCAGTTTTTCTCTGTTCGCTGCTCCTTGTACGCATCTTCCTGCCTCACTCAGTCCTCCAACACTCACTGAGGTTGCCCTCCTCTGGGACCTGTTCCAGCTCAGTTAGAACTTTGTGCTTTTTGTTTTTCGTTTTTGTTTTTGAGATGGAGTCTCACTCTGTCACCTAGGCTGAAGTGCAGTGGCACAATCTCAGCTTACTGCAAGCTCTGCCTCCCAGGTTCAAGTGATTCTCCTGCCTCAGCCTCCCGAGTAGCTGGGACTACAGGTGCATGCTGCCACGCCCAGCTAATTTTTGTATTTTTAGTAGAGATGGGGTTTTATCATGTTGTCCAGATTGGTCTTGAACTCCTGACTTCAGGTGATCTGCCCACTTTGGCCTCCCAAAATGCTAGGATTACAGGCATAAGCCACTGCACCCAGCAGAACTTTGTTGAGATGCAACAGCCTCAGAGTCCTATGGGCAGTGGGGCCTCCTACTTACCTACTTTCTGTCACACCGTCAGATTGATACTATGCACTGCCTTTTCTGGTATCAGCAAAAGTGACCAAACTCCCAGTTTTTAAAAACCGCCTGGAAAAGCTCATTCTTGGTTTTTTTTTTTTTTTTTTTTTTGTTGGAGTCTCACTTTGTGCCCTAGACTGGAGTGCAGTGGTGTGATCTCAGCTCACTACAACATCCGCCTCCCGGGTTCAAGCTATTCTCCTGCCTCAGCCTCCTGAGTAGCTGGGACTACAGGCGTGCTACCACGCCTGGCTGATTTTTGTATTATTAGTAGAGATGGGGTTTTACCATGTTGGCAAGGCTGGTCTTGAACTCCTGACCTCGTGATCCACCCGTGTTGGCCTCCCATAGTGCTAGGATTACAGGCGTGAGCCACCGCACTGGGCTGGAAACACTCATTCCCTGCAAGAGACACATATGTGATGGCCACATAAGGGGAGCGAATAAATGAAACCCAGAGTAACTGCAGTATAAACACAAACTCTTTTCTTGATCTTTCCCCCGAGCCTCACAGGTGGGCTTTCTGGTCTTTAGGCTCTGATTGTAACATTTCTGCCTTCCGTCCCCAAACCACACATCACTCCAGGTTCCTTGGAAAAGAAAGCAAAGAGCAGTTTCCGTGACTTTATCCCTGTGGTTCTGAGCACCCGCACGCGAAGTCAGTCTGGTGAGTGAGACTAAGGTGATGGCCCCTCTTGGCATCTTCTATGAAAAGAGAGGCTGAAATCTGGTTGAGCAGTTTTGCCATGGGCCCAGGTGTCAAGTTGGGAATTTGATTCACTGTGCCACAATGCCCAGCTCCTTGCAGAGATAAGAGTGTCCTGGGTTGGGGCAGGTGACAAATAGTCCTCAAACATTGCCTACTAGTTGGGGACTCTTTGTTCAACTTTTCAGAGCAGGGATTTGGCATCTCTTGTTGGGAGCTGCCAGTGGAAAGAGGTAAGGCCTGTGCCACTCAGGAAAGCCAGTTCAGCTCCAAGCTTTGGCACCTCGTCGTTACTGGGGCCAATCTCAGGCACAGACATTTAACTTTCGACCTTGGTCTTATTGCCCTATGTGATAGGCAGCCTCAAAATTGGAAAAGTCATTGAATCATCAGGGCTGGCAGAATCACATTTGGCCCCCTGAATTTGTATTGATCAACCTCCAGGGACCAAAAAAAGCTAGCCCTTGCTAGCCACCACTACCTTCTGGTATGGTGGTATCCACACTGGTATCCGGGGCTGGAGATGGTTGCCCAAGTTCACCCAGTTTCCATACAAATTGGATAGAATGGGGAAGCAAGGTACAGTGTAAACTCAGTTATCTGACATTCTGTTAACTGGCACCTTAGCACATGGCGAGGGAGGTGGTAATTGGGGCTCATAATGATGGCCTGGGGGCCTTGCAAAATCCTGAAGTGTCCTCTGAATCATCAAAAAGCGAGTACATTACAGCCAGTCCTGTTTTAATGTTAAATACATTGTACTGTATTTGATTCTTTGGAAACTGGTGATTACTTTGTGATCTCTATGATGATTCTGTGTTAACCAGAATATTAGATTAACCAGAACGCTTCGTTCTGCCTGGTCTATATAACGGAAAGTGTGCTGTTTATTTGCTGTCTTTTAGCAGTCTGACTAACTTGGAGCTTTGGTCAAGGGCTGCTGTATTTGCCTCAAACCATTTCTTTCTTCTGCTGACCTCGATTGGGTCTGGGGACTGTTGAGTTAATAGCTGGGCCTTGGGAGAAAGATGGGAATGTCTCACAGCTGCTTCCGAGGAAGGTGTCAACCCTCCTGTGCTGTGAAACCAGACCAATTTAGGATGTACTTTTGTTGTTAGCAGAGTTGAAGGAAAGAGTGGGAAGAGAAAATGGCCTCTTGGCAAGGTGGCTGAGGAAGGCAGGAAAGGTACCATCCATCCTGGAGTGGTAGGGGAGGAGGGGAAAGCGCTTGCCCAGTGGTGAGGAATAGCTACAACCGGGTGGAGTGAGGTGCCTGGGAGGAAGCTCCACCCCTGAGCTCTTGGCAAGTCGGGAGGAGGTGGGGTCATTTTAAGGGAAGTGGGTGTGCCTGGGTGCATTTGGGTGTGACCCAACCAGGCTCTGTCACAGATCACAGGAAAGGGACTCCTTCTTGCTTCGCTTTTCTTGAGACTCTTCTCTTCTGATGATTCTGCTTGGCTGGGGTGGCTCTGTCCCCAGGATTGGTGGTGCCACAAAAGGAATATGTCCTCCCTTGCCCTGCCTGAGACCCCAATTGCCCTCTCCTAGCCCCTGATTTCCCAGGGACTCGTGGCCCTCTCCTGCCCTTCACAAAATTCTTGGCACCTTGTAAGAACTAACCAAAAGCTTTTGGTATGAATTCAGGTGACACTGTAGCAGGGATGAGTAAGGGTGTGTGTTTTTAATACTTGATGTCGTCTGGTGTATCGGACTCTGTAAAGCACTTATATGTGAAAGATCTTGTTTGAGCCTCAAAACAGTCCTGTGAGGTCAATAAGGGGAGAACAGTATCCCCATTTTATATATGAGGAGACTGCACTGAAGGAACTTTCCTGAAGGGTACAGCTAATAACTGGCAGAGCCTGAACCTGAACCCAGACCTTCAAACTCCTAGTCCAGGGCATTCACTTCGACACCATGCTTTGTCCTTTGAAGAAGTACCTGACCATCCTCTGTACATCCCGTCCACAGGAAGCATCTGTAGCTCCTTTGCTGGCATGGCAGACAGTGACATGGGAAGCCAGGAAGTTTTTCCCACAGAAGAAGAAGAGGAGGCAACACCCAGCCCGGCTAAGCGTCGAAAGGTGAGAAAGACCCAACGGGACACCCAGTATCGCAGCCACCATGCCCAGGACAAGTCTCTGCTGAGCCAGGGCCGAAGGCACCTGTGGCGAGCCCGAGAAATGCCCTGGAGGACAGAGGCTGCCCGGCAAATGTGGGACACCAATGAGGAGGAGGAGGATGAGGAGGAAGGCCTGCTGAAGAGGAAGAAACGAAGACGGCAGAAGAGCCGAAAATATCAGACTGGGGAGTACCTGACGGAGCAAGAAGACGAGCAGCGGCGGAAAGGGAGAGCAGGTAAGGCTGGCCGGGGGCACTGCTGTTGCCACAGCTTGTTTGGCTTCTGGGAACCCTCGGGCGTCTCTACACCAGCCAAAGGCTTCGGGACCCAGAGAAACCCGGTGCTATGATCTCCAGCTGCCAGAGGGGGTCACTCAACTCCAGCCTCGGGCCTTTGGCTTTGGGTTGACATTGAATGAGTTCGGACTGGCCTGCAGGTGAGCGGAGACATGAAGGCCCAAGCCCTCCAATTTCTTATAGAAGTCTGAACCGGTGGGCAAGGCCTCGGTGACATCCTTGGCATGGGACAACTGGATACCAGGGAGTTCTCTGGTTGGCTTAAGGGAGTCGAGTCTTTTGGGAGGATGGGTTCTCTCTCCTAGAATCTTGGGTTCAAGAAGACAGAGGGCATCGGGGATGCTTGCAGCCTCTAAGCTAAAAAGAAGTACACTCGGTTCTTCAACCCAACAGAAGAACTTCAAGTAGAAACGGGCACAGCATTGCTTTTCCATTAAAGCCGCAATGATTATTCAGAAGCAGAGTGAAGCTTTGAGGTGACCCAAAGTGGCATCATTTTTGTTGGACCTGAGTTGAGAAGGCAGGCAGCCCAAAGAGAAAACCAGGCTTTCTCTGACCACGTCAAATGCTGTGATATACCGTCCCGGAGGCACAGACTGTCACAAGACGCTAATATCACTATGTTCTGCTGAGTACTGTTCAGGCTCATTCCTATAGTGGATTCTAAATGAGCAAAAAGCACATCTCTGGGTTTTATAAGAACACCTCTGTCTCTCACTCTCATTCTCCGACCTCTATCCTGGAAGCAGGAATTGATTGCCTCCTATAATGTATTCATCCTGAGCTGCTGGTAAACATCCACTGTCTCCTTATTAGCTAAAACTGAATAACCCCATATTGAGTGGGTAGTAGATTCCAGGTTTGCTATAATGCAAAGACGGCTTAACCTCATTTCCAGCTCTGTTTAAGTGGAGATACATGTATGATACCCATCTCTACATTCAAGAGAATAATTGAGCTAATTTTCATCAACTGTGTGACAGATCTGTCTTCTGCTAGAGCAATAATGGATTGGTCAGGAATGAGTTGTCAAGCTGTTGGCCTCAGCCACTTGTGTTAGGATGAAGAGGAGCTTTTTGTATATCACCTAATCTTCTCTAATGGCAGCTGGTTTTCTAGCATGGAAGCTTCCTGTGGAACGTATTGGCGCCTGGAACCAGAAGGACCCTCAAGGTTACCTGGTCCAGTTTGCCATCCAATGCAGAGATAGAGATCTCCACAGCATTATTGACAGGTAGCCAGCTAGCCTTTTCATGAACACACCTCCAGTAATGCAGAGAGCACCACCCATCAAGGCATCTTACTTGATTTGGGGGCAGCTCTAGTTATTGGAAAGTAGGTCGTTCTTCCTCCATGGATGTTTCTAAGGGTTTTGCTTCGAGGCAGCTGGATTTGGCGTGTGGTCTGGTCACTTTCGTCCAGTTCTGATAATGGCATCTTCATGCAGGAATTTGGCAAAGACCAATCTCAGCTCACTGCAGCCGCCGCCTCCTGGGTTCATTTCTCTGCCTCAGTCTCCTGAGTAGTTGGGGTTACAGGGACCCACCACCATACCCAGCTAATGTTTTTTTTGGATTTTTAGTAGAGATGGGCTTTCACCATCTTGGCAGGCTGGTCTTGAACTCCTGACCTTGTGATCCACGTGCCTCAGCCTCCCAAAGTGCTGGGATTACAGGCATGAGCCACAGCGCCCAGTGCCCTCTGACTTTTCTTTTCATCCCGGTCTTGGTTATCTCCCTTCTTGACCTACAGAGCAGGTAGGAAGAACCACTTCCACTCACACACCTGCCACCTCCGTTCTTTAGTCCTTTGTGGGCTACTATAAAGCCTTCACTTCTCTGCAACTGAACAAACACCAGAGCCTGCCCTGCCCTGGGTAAACAAGGTGGGGGGTCATTTCTTTGCCTGTAGCACTGAACACTAATATGACTTCCTCATGTTTCCTGGGGTCCTCACAAGGCATGGTTCTGTTCCTTCCTCTTTGCCTCAGCCCAAATGTGTTGCACCAAAAGCCCGAGTTTAGAACATTCTGGCTGGAAGTGCTATTAGAGACCATGTAGTATAGCAATTCCCAGACAGGTTGTGGGGCCCCAGTAGTGGCCTGGAGCTAGCTGGGAGAAAAGTGGCGTGACAGCTGGCCTTCCAGCAACTGTGCATAAACTGGAGCCAACTCCTCATGCTGGAATGATGATTCCCACATCTGGGTCTGCCTTTGGCAATGTCACACGTGAGAGCCCGTGTCAGGGTTCGGGGAGGCCAATTGAGGACTCTTCGATTTCAGATCCTTAATTTCACCAATTTTTAGGCATGGTGCTCATTCCTTTGGGGATGATAACACATGGGCATGGCTCTACCTCAAGAGCTTGTGCTTAAATAACACAGTAGCGATGCCTTACTTGTTATAACATTTTTTGAAAGGGGTTTTGCATGTATTACCTTACTTAATTCTCATACCACTCCTGTGATGTAGATTATATTCTCCCCATTTTACGGATATGGAAACTGAGGCTCAGAGCAATTAGGACTTGTGCCAGCCAGTCACACTATTGATGGCCAAGCCAAAGAGTATTGATCTTGAGAGACGAGGCTAACAAACAATCAGTCGCCCCTACACATGGGGTTAGGACAGACCCTGTGGGATGAAGCTCTTGATAATGGAGTTCCCGGCAGGCCTCTTTGAAATTAGAATGTGCTTTGTTCAGCAAGCTGTGGCTAAATTAGAGATGTTGCTAGTGTGTTCCAGTGACACCAGTGACTTGATTTTCACCCAGAAAGGGCAGCAGGTTTCTGCCCATGACTGCCAGCTAAGTAGGCTCATGGTGCTTTCTAGTTTTAGGGAGTTCCTGTAGCTTTGATGTTTGTGTCCTCGGAAAGTGACAAATGGGGCAGTTAGGTGGGTAAAGCTGAGACCATGAGGGCAGCCCTCTACCCTCTCCTCCCTGTTCCCCGTGTACTTGATATTTATCTTCAGCAGCGCCATCGGATTTGCTTTCATACAGGACTGGAGAAAGAGACAAAGGGAATGGGGAAAAAAGTGAAAAGGAATTCTGATTTGCTCTGGGCTATGGGAAAAATCCTGTTAAAATTACCCTCATCTTGGGGCGGCCAGATGGGCCGCCCCCTGCTGGCAGGGCTGGGAGCTGTCTCCTGCTTGTAGAGGAGGGACTTTGATGTTGAAGTACAGTGTGTTCATTCAAGAAGCATTTAGTGGTATAGTCAGCGCTGCACTAGATATCGATAGCTGATAGTTACACAACTTTGCACTGCAGTTCAAATCTCCAAAGTCCTCTGATTCATCTTAGAGGAAGGCATTGCTTTTCTGTGTTCCATTTCTCTGATATCCATTCTTTCCTGTTTCTTGCCTTCAGATTTAAAGGCCCGTAAGCAGAAGACTTCCTCCTCCCAAAGTTTGGAGCACCGCCTCAGGAACAGGAACCTCCTCTTGCCCAGCAAAGCCCAGGGGATCTCGGATTCACCAAATGGTTTCCTCCCAAATAACCTGGAGGAGCCAACCTGCCTTGAAACTTCAGAAAAGCCATCAGGAAAACGAAAGTGCAAGACCAAGCACATGGCAAATGTCTCAGAAGAGGCAAAGGTGCGTTGCTATCAAGGGGGGGATTGTACAAGGTGTGGGGCAGAGGAGGCAGGAGGGAGGGAGGGGATGGGGAGGATCAAATTAACCCATATTTAGTAAGACATTCTCAAACTAGTTCTCAGAGGGGTGGGGGTGGATTTGAAGAATGGAAACTAAAGTTATGGTTAACTAAGGTCTGGCCCATGATGGCTTTTCCTCTACAATCTTTTTTTTTTTTTTT
>NW_016107691.1:1736944-1739879 GCF_001604975.1 Cebus imitator | reverse complement strand
CTCTTGTCACCCAGGCTGGAGTACAGTGGCATGATCTCAGCTCACTGCAACCTCTGTCTCCCGGGTTCAAGTGATTCTCCTGCCTCAGCCTCCTGAGTAGTGGGATTACAGGCGCCTGCCACCATGCCTGGTTAAGTTTTGTACTTATAGTAGAGAGAGGGTTTCACCATGTTGCCAGGCTGGTCTCGAACTCCTGACCTCAGGTGAGCCACCTGCCTTGGCCTCCCAAAGTACTGGGATTACAGGTGTGAGCCATCTTGCCCAGCCTCCTCTACAATCTTTAGATCTTCTTTGAGTTAAGGAAGAGTTAAAGCATATGGCAGGATGTTGGCCTGAGTAGCTTGCTAATATCGAATCAAGAAGCTTTTGTCTGGGTTTAACTTACTGGAAACAAATCATGGAACTTTCTGAGTCAATCAAGGTGGAAAACAACTTGTAGGAGAAAGGATTGTAAGGTCCCAGACAAAGGTTGATTGAGGGTGGGGCTGAAGGAATTCCACTGGGGCCCAGGTTCTAGCTACTCTTCCCCTCCCCTGCTCCTCAGTTCTTTAGCTTCTCGTGGAAGCACAGGAGAGAGTGAGCAGGCATTCACCAGTACCAGGCAATCATTCCTAAAACTCCCATCCCAAATCAACGTCCCTTTTATGTCTGATATTCATGCTGTTGGTGTTAGGTTGCATGTTGTATCCTTAGAAAAATCAGTCTTTAACTTGGGTGAACTTTACATTTGAGAGAAGTGAGAGTCCAGGTTCAAATGTATACTCATAATATGTGTTTGTCATTGACAGCCAAAACCAAAAAGCTATCTTCAGCTTGTTTTGGTGGCCATGATTCTTTTTTTTTTTTTTGAAGAGTGTCACACGCTGTTGCCCAGGCTGGAGTACAGTGGCACGATCTCAGCTCACTGCAACCTCTGCCTCCTGGGTTCAAGCAATTCTCCTGCTTCAGCCTTGTGAGTAGCTGGGACTACAGGCACCTGCCACCGTGAGTGGCTAATTTTTATATTTTTAGTAGAGACGGGGTTTCACCATGTTGGCCGGACCGTTTTCAAACTCCTGAGCTCAAGTGACCTGCCCGCCTCGGCCTCCCAAAGTACTGGGATTACAGGCATGAGCCATCGTGGTGCTCTGGTGGTCGTGATTCTTACTGGGATCCCCGAATGGCACTAGCAAGAGGTGGGAGCCCCAGGTGCTCATCTCCTCTCCTTTCCCCTTCCCCTTCCCAGAACCTCTTTCCAGCTCAGACAGGACTTGAGCTTATTTCCTCATCTGGAAGAATGGAGCTACTGCTTCATGCCCTTTCTGTCTCACAAGGGTGCTTGGGGGAACAAAGGAAGCAATGTCTGTGACAGGCTTTGATAACCATAAAGTGTTCTCCGAGGGTTGCTGTGCATCATTGTGCTTCGGGCGGAAGCAAGAATGAGGGAACAGAGGCATGGTGTGGCAGGGTAGCAGCGTTCCTTCTCCTGACCCCTTAGAGTAGGAGGACAGGGGTCCAGGGAAAGAGCAGAGAACTCTGGTCTGTGCTAAGCAGTTCATTCATGTTATCACTCTTCATTCCCGCAGTGGCACTTGGAGATAGACACCTTCATTATCCTCATTTTGTAGCAGGGAAACTGAGGTTCAAGGAGGTTAAGGGACTCATGTGAGGTTGCTGGGTGGTCCTAAGGACAGAGTTGGGACATGAAGCAGGCCTGTCTGCCTCTGGAGCCCCCCTGGCTCATTCCATATGTCTCTCAGGCTCTGAATGGGTGGCTTCTGTTTGTTTGTATCCGGGAGACACTGCGGGGTGGGGGGCAGTTGGATAGAAAATGCTGCCACCCCAAGCAGCGCTGGCAAAAGGTGGGCATCCCAGGCTCCTGCTCCCACTCCCCTTCCCCAGTGCCTCCCCAGACACTCAGATGGATGGCCCTGGCCCACACAAAGGTAACCAGCGCTGGAGATTTAGCAGCACATGCACATGCTTCTGTCTGGTTATTCTGCCTGGCAGTGCGTCTGCTGCAATGTTTTCCTGGAGAGGTTTTTGTCCCTCCCCATGGCCTTCCTTTCTCTCCCAGTCACCACCACCTGCTCTGGTTGCCCCCATGGCACGGGGCTTTGTAGCAGGAAGCAAGGGTGGGGGAGGGCAGGGAACGCTCCTGCAACACTAAAAGCAGGGCATTGGCCAAGGGCTTCTTCCCACGGGGGCTCAGAGCCAGGGGAAAGGAGGAGGGGGAGGGATCCCCCCACTTATTCTTGCTCCTCCTCCTCCCAGGCAGTTTGCCTCTCTGCTGCTCTCTGGCAGCTTTGGCCCCCAGAAGGGAGAGTCACCCTTTTGTTCCTGGCTTGGCTTAGCGAAACCCTAGGTACTTTACCCAGCATCCTCCAGTCCTGCCATTGTACACTGTATCCTCCTGGCGATAAAGCGGCTTTGTACCCTCATAGCCAGTGCCTTCCTGCTAGGGCTTGTACCTCTCTGCCCTTTCAGGATGGGGACTGATCGTGGCTTCTCGCTGTCTTGGGATTGACCAGAGGAAACAATGCCCCCAGCCCTCATCTCTTCTTCTCTACTGCTCCTTTCCTGACTTGATGTCTTTCTAGGCAACTTTTCTGGCCATCCAGGGCTCTGCACATGGCTGGCTTGAATCAGGCCAACAAATATTTGTTGTAATAATGTGGCCAGGTATGGTAGTTCACACCCGTAATCCCAACACTTTGGGAGGCCAAGGCCGGTGGATCACCTGAGGTCAGGAGTTCGAGACCAGCCTGGCCAACATGGTGAAACCCCGTCTCTGCCAAAAATACAAACATTAGGTAGGCATGGTGGCACATGCCTGTAATCTCAGCTAGTTGGGAGACTGATGCAGGAGAATCACTTGAACCTGGGAGGTGGAGGTTGCGGTGAGCAGAGATCGCATCACTGCACTCCAGCCTGGGCGACAAAGTGAGACTCGGTC
>NW_016107691.1:1728711-1735493 GCF_001604975.1 Cebus imitator | reverse complement strand
TTTTTTAGGCAGATTTTTGCTCTTGTCGCTCAGGCTGGAGTACAATGGTGCGATCTCAGCTTACCGCAACCCCCACCTCCCAGGTTCAAGCGATTCTCTTGCCTCAGCCTCTTGAATGGCTGGGATTACAAGCATGTACCACCATACCTGGCTAATTTTGCATTTTTAGTAGAGATGGGTCTTCACTGTGTTGGTCAGGCTGGTCTCAAACTCCTGACCTCAGGTGATCTGCCTGCCTTGGCCTCCCAAATTGCTGGGATTACAGGCATGAGACACTGTGCCCGGTTTCCCACTTTTTGTTGAGTGTGTATCTTTGCCCACCATATGGAGTATTTCCTCAGGGTTTGCTCCTAGCAGTGGAGTTGCTGGGTTAGTTACAGAGTGTGCCTTTGGTTTTAAGGCTATCCCTATACCTGATGTGTTTCACACCAGCCACACTCCCAGCCGGGCTGGTCAGCCCTGGGGAGCTGACGTGACAGTGTCTCACTGGCAAGCAGCCCATCTTCCTTTTCTTTTCTTTTTTTTTTCTTTTGAGATGGAGTTTTGCTCTTATCACCCAGGCTAGAGTACAGTGGTGCGATCTCAGCTCACCACAACCTCTGCCTCCTGGGTTCAAGCGATTCTCCTGCCTCAGCCTCCCTGGTAGCTGGGATTATAGGCATGCACCACCACACCTGGCTAATTTTTTAGTTTTAGTAGAGACAGGGTTTCTCCATGTTAGTCAAGCTGGTCTCGACTCCCAACCTCAGGTGATCTGCCTACCTCGACCTCCCAAAGTGCTGGGATTACAGGCATGAGCCACTGCGCCCAGCCAAGCAGCCCATCTTTCATGAGCACCTAGTGTGGGTGCCTGCATAGATACCGAGGGAGACCTGAAACAAAAATTAAGACCAATCTCTGCTGTTAAGGTTAATTTAATTGTCTTGTACCCTGGGCAAAACCAGCAAACAGGAAACCATCAGAGGGGCCAATGGGACAGGGCTGGAGCATTAGGGCAGCCTGTCAGGGAGGATGGAAGGAGCCCTCTTGGGCCTTGGGGAAGAGGCAAACATCTGTACTGGTGAGGAGGGTGGGAAGTCTCGTGCTTTCTCCCTAGTAAAGGAGCTTGACAATTTCTGTATACTGGCAGCAGCACCCCTGACAAAGGCTACACAGTCGCTCTAGCCAGCCAGCCTGTGAGTGGCCAGGCAGAAGGGTAGAGTGGCCCATCTCCTCAGTGCCCCAGAGAGGACTGGCAATGGTCCAGTGGTGGGGTCCATTGTTTGGAAAGCCAGGCAGCCATTAACGCTGCCACCCTCTCCCCTCCCACCTCAGCCCATTCACCCAGCTTCATCCCTGGTGGGTCCCTGGGATCCCACCTGTAGTCATATCATCATCTCAACCCAAGGAAGGCAAGTCATTAAAGTATGGATGAATGGCACTATTGGATTATCCTTTTTTTTTTTTTTTTTTTGAGATGGAGTTTTGCTCTGTTTTCAGGCTGGAGTGCAGTGACACAATCTCGGCTCACTACAACCTCCGCCTCCTGAGTTCAAGCGATTCTCCTGCCTCAGTCTCCTGAGTAGCTGGGATTATAGGCATGCACCACCACACCCGGCTAATTTTTGTAATTTTAGTAGAGAGGGAGTTTTGCCATGTAGGCTAGGCTGATCTCAAACTCCTGACCTCAGGTGATCTGCCTGACTTGGCCTCCCAAAGTGCTGGGATTACAGGCGTGAGCCACCGCGCCCAGCCTATTGGATTATTCTGATTTGAGCGGAGGGCTACAACTGACTGTCCTGGCTTGAACATTGGTCCTGCTGAGACTGGCATCCAGGAATAATCCTTAAAACAATTGTCTTCCTTATTCTTGAATTGCCATCGGGGGCCGTGCTTTCCACCACGTCTCATTTCCCTGGTCTGGGGCTGGCTGGCCAAGCTCAGGGAGTCGAAGTCTGAGTGCTTGAGCTCTGGGCAGGCAGGTCAGCCTCTCTGAGGACCTCAGCTCAACAGCCACTGCCCAGATGAGTGTCCTTGGCCATAAAAAATGTCTTTCCAGGCTGGTGTGGTGCCTCATGCCTGTAATCCCAGCACTTTGGGAGGCTGAGGTGGGAGGATCATCTGAGGTCAGGAGTTCGAGAGCAGCCAGGCCAACAAAGTGAAACCCCATCTACTAAAAATACAAAAATTAGCTAGGTATGGTGGCGTGTGCCTGTAGCCCCAGCTACCAGGGAGGCTGAGGCAGGAGAATCACTTGAACCTGGGAGGCAGAGGCTGCAGTGAGCCGAGATTGCACCACTGCCCTCCAGCCTGGCGACAGAGTGAGACTGCGTATATATATAAAAATCTCTCCACTGCCAAGGAAACAGCCCAGAGCTGGGGTCCTGGCAATGGTGGCTCAAAACTGATGCTGTTAATGAAAGATTTTGAGGTGTGACTCTGTTATAAAGGGCAGGCTCTGAGACTCCTCAGATATTTGGGGAGCTTTGAGTCTCAGGGGGATAAGTTCAAGAATTAGCCTTCTCTTTGCTCATAGAGTTGTCCCTGTCCCCACAGGATGTTGTTCTCTACTGCCTCCAGAAAGACAGTGAGGACGTGAATCACCGTGACAATGCTGGCTACACAGCCCTGCATGAGGCTTGTTCTCGGGGCTGGACCGACATCCTGAACATCCTGCTGGAGCATGGGGCCAACGTGAACTGCAGCGCGCAGGACGGCACGAGGCAAGAGGGCTGCATCTCCCCCAGTTCGCGTCCTCACTCCCATCTCAGCCCCTCACTCGAAAGACCATGCTCACTGGCTGGGTGTGGTGGCTCACGCCTGTAATCTCAGCACTTTGGGAGGCTGAGGTGGGCAGTGGATCATGAGGTCAGGGGTTTGAGACCAGCCTCACCAACATAGTGAAACCCTGTCTTTACTAAAAATACAAAAATTACCTGGGCATGGTGGCATGCACCTGTAATCCCAGCTACTCAGGAGGCTGAGGTGGGAGAATCACTTGAACCTGGGAGGCGGAGGTTGCAGTGAGCAGAGACCACATCACTGCACTCTAGCCTGGGTGACAGAGTGAGACTCCATCTCAAAAAAGACCTTGTAACAACCTGAACCTTCACAGCATACCAGACTACGGGTTGCAGAGAGGCCTTGACAGGAGGAGTTTTGGAAAGATTTCTTCGTTTTTTTGAGATGGAGTTTCGCTCTTGTTGCCCAGATTGGAGTGCGATGGAGTGATCTCAGCTCACTGCAACCTCCACCTCCCAGGTTCTAGCAATTCTCCTGCTTCAGCCTCCCTAGTAGCTGGGATTACAGGCACCCGCCACCACGACCAGCTAGTTTTTTTGGGTTTCACTATGTTGCCTAGGCTGGTCTCGAACCCCTGACCTCAGGCGATTTACCCGCCTTAGCCTCCTAAAGTGATGGGATTACAGGCATGAGTCACTGCTTGGAAAGATATCTACAGGCTCGAGAGGGAACCAGTTTAGGGCAGGGGCCAATGAGCTAGTTCCCAGATGGCCAGGCCACATTGGTTACTAGTGGGATGCTGCAGTTGTCTAGGGGGACCTATCTCAGACAGAATAGGAACTGGGAGGCTGACCTGAGGGTAATATTCCAGGTTTGATTTTTGAAATTTGATCTCTAGACACTGTAAGACCTGCTATGTCTTAGAGAAATTGTACCCATTCTCCTCTGTTCTACCAGAGAGCCTACTTGCCTGCTTCCTGGGCAAATTAGAGACAGGAGCTGCAGATCCAGGAGGGTGCTCCGCTTGGGTTCTGCCTGGCGTGTGGAACCCTTCTGCGCATCTCTGCTCTCAGGGAGTCACCCAGGGCCTTCAGTTCATATCACTCTGCAGCTACTCTTTTTTTTTATTTTTTAGATGGAGCCTTGCTCTGTCACACAGGCTGGTGTGCAGTGGCAGTGGTACAATCTTGGCTCACTGCAACCTCTGCCTCCTGGGTTCAAGCAGTTCTGCCTCAGCCTCCTGAGTAGATGAGACTACAGGTGCCTGCTGTGACGCCCAGATAATTTTTGTATTTTTAGTAGAGACGGGGTTTCACCATGTTAGCTAGGCTGGTCTCAAACTCCTGACCTCGAGTGATCCACCCACGTCGGCCTCCCAAAGTGCTGGGATTACAGGCATGAGCCACCGCACCCAGCTTCCGTGCAGCTGCCTTGCCTTTATCCTAGGTCAGGACCCATTCTCTAGTGAACTCCACAACCACCGGTAGAGCTACATTGTGCCATGGGGACTGTCCCAACATGTGGGGGAAACGTAAGAGAGAGAGAGAGTAATGGGAGGGAGGAAGAAGGGGCATGGAGAGAGGAGGAGTTGGAGAGATGGTAGTGGAGAGTTGCAAGGCTACAGGTGGTTCCCCTGTCCTAAGTCTTAACCCATATTACCCCAAGGTTACCTCAGGGTCAGCTCAGATTTTTTCCCTAATGCAGGAGCCTGAACTCTAGACACCCCAGTTCCCACTTGGGCCTTGTTATCCTCACCCTGTATCACCTCCACAGGCCAGTTCATGACGCGGTGGTCAACGACAACCTGGAGACCATCTGGCTCCTGCTGTCCTATGGGGCTGATCCCACACTGGCTACCTACTCAGGTCAGACAGCCATGAAGCTGGCCAGCAGCGACACCATGAAGCGCTTTCTCAGCGGTAAGCGTGGTACTATTGACGCTGTTGTCGTTGGGGCTAGCCTCTGATTCCTGAACTTGTGAGGGTGTCCTCTTCATCTCCTTCCACCCCGAACAGCTTCCAAGAGGGACATCTGCCCTCTTCACATGCTTTCCTTCAAAGATCTCAAGAATTGGCTGGTTGCAGTGGCTCACACCTGTAATAACCAGGACTTTGGGAGGCCCAGGTGGGTGGATCACAAGGTCGAGAGCTCGAGACCATCCTGGCCAACATGGCGAAACCTGTCTCTACCAAAAATACAAAATTTAGCCAGGCATGGTGGCGCGCACCTGTAATCCCAGCTACTCGGGAGGCTGAGGCAGGGAGACTCACTTGAACCTGGGAGGCAGAGGTTGCAGTGAGCGGAGATTGCGCCATTGCACTGCAGCCTGGGCGACACAGCAAGACTCTGTCTCAAAAAAAAGTAAATAAATAAACAAAGATCTCAAGAATCTCAGTTTGCTTGAAAAAGCCCAAAGGCCATTTCCTCTTATCCCCTTACTGCAAGGGGATAAGAGTGTGCATCCTCTTCAGGGCCTGGGGAGCCCGTAGGGACCCATTTAATAGCTAGGGATCTAAGGTGGGCTTCTGTGTGGGGCAGCAACCCCACTAATAGACCTAGCTGGGGGCAGAATGTGTTGACCTGTGCTTTGAGTGGGATGTCACTTGCAACGAAGTGAAACTTAGCATTTTGCTTTTCTGTTGGCAGTTTCTTCTTGTTTGTGATCAAAGTGGAACCCCTGGGACACTTCCCATAGCTTCATTCTTTACAGTCCTTGCCTGTGGGAACTGCGATGTTCCTGCTGCATCCCAGCGTCCCTCTTCCTTCCATTCGTTTCTTTTCCTCCCTCACCTGCCCCTTCTGGAAAGTGTGTGGTATTGAGGCCCATGGCAAGGGCCACAAGCCAACATGCATTTATTTTCTCATTAGTGGATAGCAGCTGTTTGTCTGCAGTTAGATAGCTCTACAGAGTTGGGCAGAGGGAGGAGGGAAGGAGGGGAGTCTAGCTTGGGCATGCTCAGTAGGAATCTCCTCAGACTTGACCTCTGAATAAAGGAACCCCGCCTCTTAGTGACATCACAGCTTGGCCCTTGCTGTAGCAGTGACTTCTTCAGACTGCCTAAGCCACGGAGCAGCTGGCAGTTGTAGCTCTGAACCTCCTTGGAGGCTGCTGTGTTTGTATTATGGTTAGAACCCCACTCTGGCCAGGAGCCAACAGGAGTAAGGCTTGGCCCAAGGCTGCTCCCTCCTCTCACCCACGCTTTGGCCCTGGTTAGTTCCGAACCTCTGCACTCCCAGAGATACAGTTCCAGGCTCCCAACCAGGGGCTCATTTGTTTATCCAACAAAGGTTAACTAAGTAGTTGATGATGGAGGAAGAAACAAAGGGGACCTAAGTAAAGGTCCCTGTGGAAGGGGAGGACTAGGTAAGGGGCGACGGGGGTAATGGGAGGCTGTCACGGGAGATCTTGACTCCTGCCCAGATACCCTCCACCCAGGTCCAAACCTTGGAGCATGGGCCTCAGGCCTGCACAGCCTTACTAGCCTCTCCCAGGCTGGGGCAGGATGGCTGCCTTTTCTGTTTTCCCTCCCTCCAGCTCTGCATTTCCAAGCTGCTGTCCTTGAAGGGCAGAGCAGCTTTGGGATGTTCATCCAGGTATTTGTCCTGGGCCAGTGGTGACTGTTGTTTCCCTTAGCCGAACCATTCTTGGAGGGCTTGGCCTCCTCCCATGTGCCATGCACACATGCACTCTCTCTTACACACTTCCACATTTATCTTCACACCATTGGATTCCCAGGAAAATCTGAGACAAACAAGCATCCAGAGCACCTCGATATGACAAAGACGCCACTAGAGAGTGCTGTCCTGAGAGTCTTGGGGCTCCTAGATCTAAATAACACTCTGACCACCTTAGTAAGGGGATGAACTCTTTGCTTCCCCAATCCCTTCTCTAAAACCCCAAAGGAGTCAGAATATGGAAACCATTTTAAGTAGTTAAAAAATGAGACCTTGGGAGGCCGAGGCGGGTGGATCACGAGGTCAAGAGATCGAGACCATCCTGGTCAACATGGTGAAACCCCGTCTCTACTAAAAATACGAAAACATTAGCTGGGCATGGTGGC
>NW_016107691.1:1706209-1728331 GCF_001604975.1 Cebus imitator | reverse complement strand
GAAATAAACATGTTTCTCTCATCTTTCTGTCTCCTCATCCCAACTACTAGCCAGCTTTTGGTTTTGTTTTGTTTTTGGAGATGGAGTCTCACTCTGTCACCCAGGCTGGAGTGCAATGGTGCGATCTAGGCTCACTACAGCCTCCGCCTCCCAGGTTCAAGTGATTCTCCTGCCTCAGCCTTCCGAGTAGCTGGGATTACAGGCATTTGCCACCATGCCTGGCTAATGTTTGAATTTTTAGTAGAGACAGGGTTTCGCCATGTTGGCCAGGCTGGTCTCGAACTTCTGCTAGCCCCCTTTCTGACACCTCTTGAAACTAACTTGAATGCCAGTGTATGTTGCAGAATTCAGAGAAGACGTTTCTTAACTCTAATACTTCAGGGTGTGTGTGTGTGTGTGTGTGTAAGACAGTCTTGCTGTATTGCCCAGGCTAGAGACTCCAGCACTTCCTAGCTATCCTGACTGAGCACCTTTATTTAGATTTGTTAAAATTTGACTAGAGACAGGGTCTCACTCTGTCACCTAGGCTGGAGTACAGTGGTATGATCATAGCTCAGGGCGGTTTCAAACTCCTAGCTTAGGCAATCCTCCTGCCTCAGCCTCCCAAGTGGCTAGGACCACAGGTATGTGCCACCGGTCCCAGCTAATTTTGTAGTTTATCTTTTTGCAGAGATACAGGGTACTGCTATGCTGCCCAGGCTGTTCTGGAACTTCTGTTCTCAAGCTATCCTCCTGCCTTGGTCTCCCAAAGTGCTAGGATTACAGGTGTGAGCCACCATGCCCGGTCTTCATTTAGGCCTGTTGCTCAATTTATGGGCATGGAGCTGGCTTAATAATGGGAGTCAGGAGCTGGTGGGTTGCTATAAAGCATGCCAGCTCTTTTCCATGCAAAGGCAGTCTGGGACCTTGGCCTACCACCCCAGGGAGGCAGGCACTGGCAGGAGTCAGCGGGCTCCCACACAGCAGGGGGCACTTAGGCTCAAAGGCTGTTTGCGGGCTATGTGAGAGGACAATCCTCAGGGAATTTTTAAATAATTGAGGTAAAATTTACCTAACATAATCATTTTAAAGTGAACAATTCAGGCCAGGCACGGTGGCTCATGCCTGTAATCCCAGCACTTTGGGAGGCCAAGACGGGTGGATCACCTGAGGTCAGGAGTTCAAGACCAACCTGACCAACACGATGAAACCCTGTCTTTACTAAAAATACAAAAGTTAGCTGGACATGGTGGTGTGTGCCTGTCATCCCAGCTACTCGGGAGGCTGAGGCAAGAGAATCGCTTGAACCCAGGAGGCAGAGTTTGTAGTGAGCCAAGATCACACCACTGCACTCCAGCCTGTGTGACAGAGTGATACTCTGTCTCAAAAACATTAATTAATTAAAATAAATAAAAAATAAAGTGAACAATTCAGTGCTATTTAGTGCATTCCTTTTTCTTTTTTTTCTGAGACAAATCTCACTCTGTCACCCAGGCTGGAGTGCAGTGGTGCGATCTCAGCTCACTGCAACCTCTGCCTCCCAGGTTTAAGTGATTCTCCTGCCTCAGCCTCCTGAGTAGCTGGGACTATAAGTGTGCGCCACCATGCCCGCCTCATTTTTGTATTTTTAGTAGAGATGGGGATTCACTATGTTGGCCAGGCTGGTCTCCAACTCCTGACCTCAAGCGATCTGCCCACCTCGGCCTCCCAAAGTGCTGAGATTACACGTATGAGCCACTGTGACTGGCCTGTTTAGTACATTCCTAATGTTGTGCAGCCAACCTCAGGGGCTGTTTGGATGCCTTGAGCTGAGTGTTTGTCTCTCATTTTTCATGCCTCCCTGGCAAATCTCCAAGAACCACCGGGTAGGCTGGTAGGGTGGCTGCAGGGATCACCTGAGCATGGAAATGGGAGGCTGGGGCAGCATTTCCCTCCACCGCTCTACGTCCTCAGCCCCTACACCTGGATACCTTGACATGGACTTCTGATTTTCATTTTTTTACCTTGCCATCTGGCTGGGGTCTTACAAATGCTTTTGGCTTTTTGTCCCCAGGCATTTGCCTGATTAGACCCTCTGTCGATTAATCATCTTCATTCTCCCCTAGTGGAGTCCCACTGGGCAGAATATGAAGGAGAATCCCAGTAGGGTGCACAGGGCTCCATTTTCAGCGGGAGGAAAAGGTGAGCATGAGCATCAGGGTTATGCCTCATGTAGACCTCCCCTGGCTTTGTACAAAGGCCCCTGTTCTGGGAAAGTTGTCGGGGAATCAAATTCTTTTCTCTTTTCTCACTCTCGTTGTCCAGGCTGGAGTGCGATGGCGCAATCTTGGCTCACTCCAACTTCTGCCTCCTGGGTTCAAGTGATTCTCCCTCAGCCTCCCAAGTAGCTAGGATTACAGGTGCCCTCCACCTCGCCCAACTAATTTTGTATTTTTAGTAGAGATGGAGTTTTACCATGTTGGTCAGGCTGGTCTTGAACTCCTGACCTCAGGTGATCTGCCTGCCCCCGCCTCCCAAGGTGCTGGGACTACAGGCATAAGCCACTGCACCCAACAGTAAATCCTTTTCTAAGTACAAAGAAATGTCACTATTTTCAGGTATCCTGCAGTGAGTCCTTTTATAAAGCAGAAGATGGATAATCCATCTGGGTTGTAAATGTAGATTTTCTTATATTGGGTTGGCTTAAGGTGAGGCCCATTTCTCCTGAGATTATGAAGGATGGAGTGGCACTCCTTTATTCATCCATCCATTTAGTGAGCACCTATTAGATTTCACATGCTGTCCTGGGTACAGGAGGCCAGACAGTGAACCCTTTCTACCTCATGCTTGAGCTTGGAGTACTGAGCCATCCAAACTCCCTGAGAGGCCTTTGGAAGGCCTCCCCCTCCAGCCAAATTACAGGCAGGTATGTGACTGATATACGTTTGTCCCTTTGAAGAAGAGAGCAATATCCAAGGTGGCTGAAGGAAAACAGACTTGTTTTTCCTCGTCTGTTGGAAAGAATGTCGGGCTTGCCTGGAGTTGATGCAGTTTAGTTCGGGACATTAGAGGAAGTATCAGGATGCTCTGCCTTCCACCGACGAAAGGGTTAGCAGTTTACCACTTGAGGTCACTTAGTCACAGCTTTTTTTGTTCCTGCTAGAGACCTCTGCCGTATGACCCCATGTTGAAGACCACTTGTTTTTTTGTTTTTCTTGCCTTTTTGTGTCCCATAGCTGGTGAGTTAGAGGAGATGGGGAGGGGTATGATTCAGACCCTGAGAAAGAGACAAACTGCTGGGGCAGCCTCTTGAATTGAGCTGAGAGGCTATATTCTTACTACAAGGCCCGAGGGTGCTATTTATTTATTTATTTACTGACAGGGTCTCACTTTGTTACCCAGGCTGGAGTGCAGTGGTTCAAACTGGGCTTACTGAAGCCTTGACCCCCCGGATTCAAGCAGTCCTCCTGCCTCAGCCTCTCGAGTAGCTGGGATTATAGGCACACATTACCACACTAAATTAATTTTTATATTTTTTGTAGAGACAGGTTTTTACTATGTTGCCCAGGCTGGTCTTGAACTCCTGAGCTCAAGCAATATGCCTGCCTTGGCCTCCCAAAGTGCTAGGGCTTACAAGTGTGAGTCACTGCACCCAGCCTCTGCAGGTGCTTTTTGAATAAATAATTTATCGAGATGAAATCATGAAACATGAAACATTAAATTAACCATTGAAAAGCAAATAATTAGGCTGGTCACATTGGCTCATGCCTGTAATCCCAGCACTTTGCGAGGCCGAGGCGGGTGGGTCACTTGAGCCCAGGAGTTCAAGACCATCTTGGGCAACAAAGTGATTCCTCATCTTTACAACAACAACAACCAAAATTAGCCAGGCATGTTGGCACACACCTGGGGTCCCTGCTCCTTGGGGGCTGAGGCAAAAGGATCTCTTGAGTCTAGAAGGTCGAGGTTCAGTGAGTTGTGTTCGTGCCATTGCACTCCAGCCTAGGTGACAGAGCAAGACTTTCTCAAAACAATAAAAACAAAGCAAATAATTCAGTGACATTTAGTATATTCACTACTTTGTGCAGCCACCCCTATCTAGTTTCAAAACATCTTCTTTCTTTTTTTTTTTTTTTTCAANTGTAGTCCCAGCTACTCGGGAGGCTGAGGCAGGAGAATTGCCTGAACCCAGGAGGCGGAGGTTGCGGTGAGCCGAGATTACGCCATTGCACTCCAGCCTGGGTAACAAGAGCGAAACTCCGACTCAAAAACAAAAAAAAAAAAATTAAATACTATTGGATGTGTTAGTATTCAGAAGCAGATTTCAACAACTCACACTTCCTCTGAACTTTTTTTCAACAGATATTTCACACATTAGGGAGGGCCTGAATTCTCAGAATTGTACCTCTGTAAGTTCATAACTGCCCTCCTCCTTTAAGGGGTGGGTGGAGAATCCCACTCACCACTCAAGCTCTTGCAGGTCTGAAGGCAGAACCAGTGTGAAACAATGGGTCCGCTTTCACTCACCACTCCCAAGGCCGAGAACTATCCAGTGAAGAGTGGCCATGACGTGGCATGAGGTTGCCCAGGGGTCATAAGCAGTTCACCTTCACCAGCCATTTCTCTCACTTCTTTAGTGTGTGGCACAATGCTCCCTAACATCCCACCTTTAACGACCTGTCAAGAAAAAACATGAGTGCAGCAAACTACCAAACAAGTACTTGCTCCTAGGAGCAATTCAAACACACTTTGTTCAATAATGGTTTCATTCCAACTGGCCCTAAGAGAAAAAAAGAGTAAGGAATTTTTTAAAGCCTATTTAACAAGATGAAGCCTCAGAAGGCAGTTGGCTTAGATGTAAACACGTGCTGCACCAACAAAAGCCAAATCTGAGGTGTCAACAAAAGGAAGTCACTCTTATTCTAGAAACAGACCTTAAAAGTAGCTAGCTTGGTGCCAGTTAGAGAGAGGCAGGGCAAGCTTAGTTATGCACTGCTGGTTAACATACCCACTCACCCTGACAAAACCACTTTAAAATCGGGGAGCTATTGTCTAACAACCCTTTTGAAATGCTATTGAGAGATGAACTTTACATTTCTATGTAACTTCAAGATGCTGCTCCCAAACACAGCCACACCAGGTATTTCAATTAAATAATTTTATTGGGGAAAAAAATCACTTTGAGCACCAAAGCAAGAAAACTATTATTCAATCAGTTTCCCAGATCACATGCAAAGAACACAAATGCTCAGGGTGGGCCTGGCAGATGGTCCACAACCAGCGGCTGCGTTCAGCTGGAATGGACCGGGGTCCCACAGTGTTTGTGCCACAAGTCAATGGCCTTGCTCACTTTCTTGCCCAGGCTGGAGTGGTATAGTGGTATAGTGGTATAGTGGCACAATTTTGGCTCACTGATGCCTCCACCTCCCAGGTTTAAGCGATTCTCGTGACTCAACCTCCCGAGTGGCTGGGATTACAGATGTGCACCACCACACCTAGCTAAATTTTGTATTTTTAGTAGAGATAGGGTTTCACCATGTTGGCCAGGCTGGTCTCGAAATTCTGACCTTAGGTGATCTGCCCACCTCAGCCTCCCAAAGTGCCGGGATTACAGGCATTAGCCCCCGCGCCCAGCCTCCCAAACATTTTCATCACCCTGAAATAAAAGCCAATAGCCATTAAGCAGCTGGTCCCCATTCCCCCTTCCTCCCTGCACCCCACAACCACTAATCTCTCAGTCTTTATGGATTTCCCCATCCTAGACATTTCATATCAGTGGAATCATACAGTATGGAGACTTTTGTGTCTGACTTCTTTCATGTAGAATACTGTTTTCAAGGTCTAGCCGCGTATTAGCAGGTTTCAATTCCTCATTCCTTTTTATGGCTAATATTCTCTTATGTGGATATAGACACCATTTTGTTTATCCATCCATTGATGGACATTTGGGCTGTGTTCCCCTTTTGGCTGTTTTGAATGGACCTGCTGTGAGCACACATGTACAAATACTTGTTTGAGTGTATCCATTTTCAGTTCTTTTAGGCATATACCTAGGAGTGGAATTGCTGGATTTAGGGTACTTTTTCAAGGAAGGGATAAGAGAAAAGGGCTGAAAGCGTGGCTGGGGTGGTGAGAATCAAGGGAAAGGAAGGTCCCTCTTCATCCGGACTGTATGTGAACGTCCATGAGGAAATGGAAATGGAAATGCACCATCGACCAAATCTTGGAGCTCCTCCTGCATGCCACTCATGGGCCTGTTTCAGCTTTAGCATCTTTGCTCGTGCCAATTAACTTTTGCCTATCTTAAAAAGGCAAATTCACCTGCAAATGACAAAGATTGGTAGTCAGTGAAGAGAATTAGAGGAATGTGCCCCAGGCTTTGAAGGCAGTTCCCAGAGAGGAGCCCCAGGAATGTGGTGAGCCAGGGCTGCTCTGATGGAATCCTTGTGTGACCTCTCGTGGGGGAGGGGGACAGCAGTCATTTGAATGCATATGTTTCAGCATGTTGGTTAAGCACGCACTCTCTAGTCTCACCTTGTAGGAATTCCTCCCTCCCTTTTTCTCCATATATTTATTAAGCTCTTACTATGTGCCAGGCACTGGGCTTAGGTATGGCAGAGGCAATGGTGAACAGGACGGGCATGGTCCCTGTCGTTTTAGAACTTACGCTCTCACTCCATAATCTCCCATGACACCTAACACAGGGCTAGGCGCACCAACGTAACTGACAAATGTTTCTGGAAGAAACTACTTCCAACCCTCAAGTGACATGGGGTACAGAGGAGCACCTGAGCTGGCAGCAGGACTGTAGTCGTTTTTCAGGGAGTACATAGATCTAATGTACGTGACTAGAGGTTTCCCGCTCTGGTTACTCAGCCATGACTCTGAAAGCTTCTCCCTGGTTGCCGTTTCCTTCTGGGGAAACCCTTCATCACCTAGAAGGTTGCTAAAGAAATGAGTTATTTCAGTAGCCCACAATGCTAATAGGTGTTGTTATTGACAGGATGATCCCAAAGGGATATTGGGTCATGGTGGTGCTTCCCAATGGGGGAAACTAGCTCTGCTTCTTTCAGTTGACCACCAACTTCCTCCTGGAATTTGCTTTTCAGGGGGCACCCTCACCTCACCTGTGCCCTTTGGACTCTCTCCTCTCTGGTTGCCCAGGTGTCACCTGAAGGCTGGTGGCAGTCATACACAACTAAGTCAGCTCACCAGTTGTACTGGGTGGCATATTGGCTGAGCCACAGATGATACAGTGGGATTTCTTGTGAAAGCCACTGGACCTGCTTTGTGTCCAGGTAGGACTAAGAGGTGAAATAATTCTACTAGATAGTGCCTAGCTAGGAAATGAGGAGGCTAAGGGGTGGCCTGATGTCTGTCTGTAGAGCAAGTAAACAAAAGATTGTTAAAACTGTTTTATTGTGGTCAGATATACAGAACCCAAAGTATACTATTTTAACCATTTTAAAGTGTACAATTAAGTGGCTGTAAGTGCATTCACAATGTTGTGCAACCACCGCCACTATCTAGTTTCAGAACTTTGTCATCATTTTAAAGGAAAATTCCGTCCCCATTAAGCATTCACTCCTCCTTCCCCCTCCCCCCAGGCCATGACAACCACCAATCTGCTTTCTGTCTCTATGGGTTTGCCTTTTCTGGACATTTCATCTTGATTGAATCATACAATATGGGACCTTTGGTGTCTGGCTTGTATCATGTAGCATCCACACAGGTAGTGTGTGTCAGAATCTCTTTTAAAGGCTGAATAATATTCCACTGTATGGATATACCACATTTTGTCTGTTAATCCATTCACCCATTGATGGATGTTTGAGCTGTGTCCACCTTTTGGCTGCCATGAATAGAACTTCTGTGAATGTGCACACAGACAGGTACTTGTCTGACAACCTGTTTTTAGTTCCTTTGGGTATATACCCAGGAGTGAGATTGCTAGGTCATATGGTAATGCTGTGCTTTACCTTTTGAGGAATGACCAAACTTTTCCACAGCAGCTGAACCATTGTATATTTCCATCACAGATTTCATCAGTTGATGGACATTTGGATTGTCTCCATCTTTTGGCTTTTGTGAGTAGAGTTGCTGTGAACATTCATGTATAAGTTTTTTTTTCTTCCTGTTGATATGCATTTTATTTTCTTTTTGTTTTGAGACAGAGTCTCACTCTGTTGCCCAGGCTGGAGTACAGTGGCATGATCTTGGCTCAGTGAACCGTCCACCTCCCAGGTTCAAGCGATTCTCCTGCCCCAGCCTCCTGAGTAGCTAGAACTACAGGTGTGCGCCACCACACCTGACTAATTTTTATGTTTTTAGTTTTGCCATGTTGGCCATGGCTGGTCTCAAACTCCTGACCTCAAGTGGTCCGCCGCCTCGGCATCCCAAAGTGCTGGGATTACAGGCGTGAGCCACTGTCCCCGGCCTCGTGTATGTTTTTATTTGAACACCTGTTTTCAGTTCTTCAGGGGCATATACCTAGGAGTGGAAACAAAAGGATTTTATGAGGATAAACCTTGCTGCTTTTCTCATGTTTTCAAAGATGAAACAGAAGGACTTATGCATATTTATATTACTACAAATTGGAGAGATTGTGATTCGATAAATGAACATTGTGAGCAATAGGGAATTAAAATCCTGGGATAGGTCTAAGAGTCTGCTCGTAGAGTAAAGCTCTGCACCATGTAAAATGGAAGTCCCAAACCTAAATAAATGCCTTTAGGCTTAAAAGGGAGAAGAAGGCTGGGTGGGTGGGGAGTGGCGAATTGGAGCCCGCATGTGTCGCTGTTCCCTCTAGCCAGCTGTTGACGTGCAGGAATTTGGACACAGTGTTGCCAGATCAGATTTTTTTTTTTTTTTTTCACAAAAATATTGGGAAGTCTGGATTTTTAAGTGAAATTGCCCAATTTAAAAATGTTGGAAGTCAGGCTGGGCGGGGTGGCTTATGTCTGTAATCCCAGCACTTTGGGAGGCCAAGGTGGGAGGATCGCTTGAGCTCAGGGGTTTGTGATCAGCCTGGGCAACATGGTGAAATCTCATCCTCTACAAAAATGGAAGAAATAAAGAAAAAAGGATTAGCCAGGTGTGGTGGTGCGCCCCTGCAATCTCAGTTACTCAGGAGGCTGAGGTGGGAGGATCACTTGAGCCCAGGAATTCAAGGTGCTGTGAGCTATGATCATGGCACTGTACTCCAGTCTGTGCGGCAGAGCAAGACCCTGACTGAAAAATAAAATAAAATGTTGGAAGCGTGTTGAGATTTTTTTTTTTCTTTTAAAGCACTGGGCCAAACACCAGGCAGTCAATGGGTTAGATTGGTCTCCTGTCCCTTTGTTTGTAGTCTCTGACTAAGAACAGGAAGTGTGTGTCTCTCTGGTCACTCCTGGCCTCTCTCGTAGTCCTTCCTTCCCTTCTCCCGTTCCCTTCGCCCTGTGTGCATGGACTTCATTTGGAGATTCCTTCTCCATCTTCCCCTCCTGCTCTCATCGCCTGCTCTTCTTTCTTCAGATCACCTCTCAGATCTTCAGGGCCGAGCAGAGGGTGATCCCGGTGTATCCTGGGATTTTTACAGCAGTTCTGTGTTGGGTAAGTTTGAAGTGGGATCCTTCCCACCCTCAGCTGTGGCACAAAGATGTGGGATTTGGCTCGGGTTTCACCAGGTCTTCTCAAGGACAGGAGTAACCCTGTGGCGGTATCCCTTCTTCCCCTTTTAATGGCTTACAGACCCTTTCAGACCCAACCCGACCCCGATCCTAACCCCGTCTTTCCCGGCAGATGCAGAAGTCATTTGCCTAAACCAGGAAATACGCCACTGATTTGGACACAGCCATTCCTCATTAGCCCTCTACCGCTCCCCACCCTGGACATTTAAACAATTCTCTTTCTTCCAAGGTCCCTTTCTTCTCCCTGGCTTTGTCTTAACCCTGCCAGAAGCCCTATGAGCATTGTCACATCTTCCAATATTGCTCAAACTCAAGAGGGACCCCACCCCTCACCTGACAGCTCCCATTCTCTCCCTACCCTGCCCCCAGGATGCACACACAGTTTTCCAAATAGCTACTGTCTTCGGAGCCCTTAGCCTTCTGGCCATGGCTTTCCTCTCTTGGAAGATCAGCACGTCTTTGTCCATGGTGGTCATCTAGCATTTGCCCTTTGGGCTAGGGGGCTGAAGATGAAAGGAAGCACCCACTCCTACCCTTGGGGGAAGCTGGAGGGGAGAAAGTTGGGATGGAGTGTAACTGGCCACACCCAGAATGTGGGCTGGGGAAGGGAACCGGCTGAGCCCTCTCTGGGCTTCTTGGGAGCCCCCCAGGCAGTGAGGCAGCTTGGGAAATCTACAGCTAGAGAATGACGTGTTTTTACCTTGCCCTTGTCTGCTGATAATATCTTCATCAGGCTTCCATCTCCAACAGCTGATCAGGTCATCCTTGACGTCACCTTGCTTTTGCCAGTTGGAGTGGGGAGAAATATAATAAATCTCTGGCCACAGAATGGCCACAGAAGATTTCTTTCAGGACCACAACTTTCATGTGCCTTCCCAAGGATGTGAGCCATGGGACCGGCAAACCTTGTCCCTGACTAGGGGCCTGTGGCCTTGTCATTTATCTCCCAACTACCCCCTCCATGCCCCTTTATCTGCTTGGTACATTTCTTTTCTTCGGTTTTGTGCATATATCTGAGTCCTAATTCTCTATGTGCTCCCCTTACAGAGGAAAAAGACGGGTTTGCCTGTGACCTGCTACATAATCCTCCTGGGAGCTCTGATCAAGAAGGAGACGATCCGATGGAAGAGGACGAATTCATGTTCGAACTCTCAGACAAGCCTCTTCTCCCTTGCTACAACCTCCAAGTGTCAGTGTCCCGCGGGTAAGTGTCCGAGAGACCCACGGTGACTGAACGCCAGGGTCCTGGCAACAGTGGACGCCCTCACTGGGAAGGTGGAGTTCTGAAGGAAGTGAAGACCTGGCGAACAAGCGCCATCACACATGACAAAGGCTAGCCTGCCCTTTTAGCCCAGAGTAGTTCTGTTCAAATTAGAGGCTGCAGGCTCCGTGGACATTGACTAGCTGTATTTCCTGCACCCCAAAACTAGATTCTCTCTCCGAAGGCTTTTTTCTACTGTTACTGGGTATAAGCGATGATCTGAGAGATACCTGGGTGGATGAACTGCTAGAATCTCTGGAACATTTTTGTGGTTTCTGGAGGTAAACAGAGTATTTGCAATTGAGACTGCTGGAAAAGCCGGGACATGTGGTTGCCATAGCCATGGGGCCACTAGGGTCCTTCAGTGATCCGCAGCCTAGTTTCTCAGTGCCGTAGTTTACTGAGGACTTTTTTTTTTTTTTTGAGGCAGAGTCTCACTCTGTTGTCCAGGCTGGAGTGCAGTGGCGTGATCTCAGTCCACTGCAACCTCTGCCTCCCGGGTTCAAGCTGTTCTCTGCCTCAGCCTCCCGACTAGCTGGGATTACAGGCACCCGCCACCATGCCTGGCTAATTTTTGTATTTTTAGTAGAGACGGGGTTTCACTATCTTGGCCAGGCTGGTCTCGAACTCCTGACCTTGTGATCCACCCGCCTCACCCTCTCAAAGTGGTGGGATTACAGGTGCGAGCTACCGTGCCCAGCCCTCAATGCCATAATGTTAGCAATGTGGTGGTGCCAACATTGTCAGCCTAGATGACAGCATATTATATTGGTGATCACCTGTTTAAGGAGACTAGAATACACTGTGTACCTGACACTAACATTAGATTGAACTCAGTTTAATGTTTATTCAGTGGTCCTGGAGGGAGTTCGGCAGCCAGCAGGGCCGTGGTTTTTGTTGGATTTCCCCACATGTCAGCGTGTAGAAGTGCTGGCTGAGAACACGGGCTGAATCGCCCTTTTGTTCTTAGCCTCCATGATTTTTTCCCTCTGATTGGTGTCTTAACGTATTTCAAATACTTTTGCAAACAATTGTAAGGATAATTTTTCTTTTATATCTATTTTTTAAATGTCAACTCCGTGTTAAAAACCAGTAAGCCAGCAGCCGGGCGCGGTGGCTCTTGCCTGTAATTTCAGCACTTTGGGAGGCTGAGGTGGGTGGATGGCTTGAGCCCAGGAGCTCGAGACCATCCTGGCCAACATGGCAAAATAGCGTGGTGGCGGGCGCCTGTGATCCCAGCTACTTGGGAAGCTGAGGCAGAAGAATCACCTGACCCTGCGGGGTGGAGGTTGCAGTGAGCTGATATTGCCCACTGCACTCTAGCCTGGGTGACAGAATAAGACTCCATCTCAAAAATAAAATAAAATAAAATAAATCCAGTGAACCAGCATGATGTGCACAGGATAGGGAGCTGAATGGACAATAGATTAGGAGCTCTTTAAGTAAGAGCCTCTGTTTAGGGCTTTAACCATTAGACCACAGTTTCTTTGCATCCCCCCCACCCGCCAACCCCCTCCACACACACACACACACACACACACACACACACACACACGGCCTGATCAGAATAAAAATAGCGTATATGATGGCACTAGTAGAGATCAAGTTTCAGGGGCTTTTGGTCCTTATTCTTCTGGGCATAAGCTGATCCCTGAGGGCAGGGCGGGGCCTCTGGGATATAGTGTTGCACGGTTAATTAATTCCTTCGATGTATTCAGCACCTCTCTCTCTGAAACAGGATCTTGGGCTTCAGGCAGTAAAAGGACCAGGGTAGTCTGCATTAGGTGCAGACAGAACACAGGCCACCAAGGGCTGCGTGCCCCTCAGTGAACCGGTGGCAGGCACGTGGTTAGCCCAGAGCCCAGTACCAGCAAACCTGGTTTTCCTGACATGACATCCTCCAGCGCTCCTTCTAGAGCTGCCCTTCCCCACAGCTGCAGCACACTGTGAAAATGTCTGTTCTTGAAGAAGTTGGGGGTGGGGGTGCTAGCGTAGACTGATGCCTCTGAGGCCCTATGGCGTGCAGAGGGGCCTTCTGAATCACCAAAACAAAAATGAATTCTCATCACTAGTGTGCATGTTTTCAGGGCTTTTTCCCATTCTTTGGAAGTGATGGTCCAAGTGTGTGCTATCTGTAGTCCCCTTTTCTTAACCCAAAGCGCTCCATTTCCTATTCGTGTGAGATAAGAACTTGCTGTCATTTGGGAGAAATGTTGCGTTTTAGGGATAAGGATCGTGGGTCTGGTTAGATGTTTAAGGCGCTGGAATGGAACATTTGATTCTATAAACATGTCTTCAACAGCTGTGCCAGGTCAAACCCTGGGGACCAGAACTCAGCTCTGGCCTTCGAAGAATTCACTGTCTAGTGCAGTAGATGAACAAGTATATAATTAACCCTAATCAAAGACAAAATGTCCTAAACAGATTTATTGTAAAAAAACTCCAACACTTTCAGAAGGGTGTCAAATGCAAAAAGTTACAGTCCACGCTGAGCCCCCATTGCCATGCCACAGAGTGAACCACAGTTTAAGGTTCTTTTGCAATACTGTCAGAAGTGGGCTTTGTTAATAATATTACAATAGGGTTGTAAATCAAATGCCATGAGACCATGGGAGATGGAGGAACAATGAGTTACAAGTGGGGAAGTTTTCACAGGTGATACGGTATCTACCTGAGCTGGGCAGGGAAGGAGAGAAAGATGGAGAGCAAGGCATGGAAACATACAAATTCAGAAAATAGGGGGAGTCTTTTATCATGTGACTGGTGCTTGCTGGGGTGGGAGATACAATGTGGGGTATGTGTGTGTGTGTGATTAAGTGGACATTGGGCTGAAGAAGTTGGAAGGTCTTATATAATATCATGGTAGTGGCCAGACATGGTGGCTCACTCCTGTAATCCCAGCACTTTGGGAGGCTGAGGCGGGTGGATCACTTGAGGTCAGGAGTTTGAGACCAACCTGGCCAACATGGTATAACCCCGTCTCTACTAAAAATACAAAAATTAGCCAGGCGTGGTGGCGCGTGCCTGTAATTCTAGCTACTCAGGAGGCTGAGACAGGAGAATCGCTTGAATCCAGGAGGCAGAGATTGCAGTGAGCTGAGATCTCGCCACTGCACTCTAGCCTGGGTGACAGAGTGAGACTCCATCTCAAGAAAAAAAAAATCATGCGAAAGAATTTGGAATTTTTCTGGAGGCACTGGGGATCCATTGAAAGCTGTTTAGGGAGGGAATGGAAGGTCAGACTTTCTTTGTAGAAAACTGTAATGGTAACAGATGATCCAATGAGGGTGAGTAGGGGTGCAGAAGAGTGACCCCTGGCAAAGGGAAACCAGTTAGGAGGCTGATAAGATGGAGCCCAGGCCAGAAGTGGCAAAGGCTGGAGCTGGGGTCGTGGAATAATGAGGAGGGCAAACTCTGTGAACTGGGACCACTAACGTGGAGAGGCAGCATTTCTTCCTGCATTAGTCAATGTAAGCATTTGGCCCGGGACCGGCCCCTCCAGCACCCCTCCCAGCTGTCCCCAGGCTGCCACCCAGTCGGGTGTGCTCAGCAAAGTCAGACTCAACTCACTGTAATGTGAGCTCTGGCCCTGCAGAAACGATGGTGCTGCTGCTAGAGAAAAAACTTGTCTAATGCATTCCAGAGCCAAAGAGAAATGCCTTTTGGATTACCCGCAGTTTAGGCCTTTCTCCACGGCTCCCCCTCTGCTGGGGAAGATCTTGGAGAACAAGGAGGCCAGGGAAGTGAGAGTGAGAACAGGAGAGGGAATCCAGCCGAGGTTGGCAGGGGCGGGAGTGCCGGGTGGGGGAAGACCAGTCCCAGCAAATGGCCAATCCCAGGTCACAGGGGTGCGGGCTAAGTCCCCAGGAAGCCCACTAAGAGTCTGAGGTTCTGGAAGGCTCCTTTCCCTCCTGCTTGTGTTATTTTGGAAGAGATCGGTTACGGATTGAGTGCTCACCGTTTAGCTGAAAGCCGGGCCAGGCACTGCAGGGGACAGAAGACATTTGCCTCAGCTATACCCAAGGAGCCTGTGGTTTAGCAGGCGACCGGGGAGCCAGACTGGCAGTGAGTTATAATGGGAGATGAGGGTGGCCGCGCAGCCTTCGTGGGTTTTGCAGGGTGTTCCGGGTCGGTGCCCCCACTGCTCCCCCAGCCTCCTTCTATAACTCCCATCCTTGCCTTTGCAGGCCCTGCAACTGGTTTCTCTTTTCCGATGTCTTGAAGAGGCTGAAGCTTTCCTCGAGGATCTTTCAGGCCCGGTTCCCGCACTTTGAAATCGCCACCTTGCCCAAGGCTGAGTTCTACCGGCAGGTGGCCTCCAGTCAGCTGCTGACCCCTGCCGAGAGGCCTGTAGGCTTGGACGACAGATCCCCCCCAGGCTCCTCTGAGACTGTGGAGCTGGTTCGGTACGAGCCAGACCTACTTCGGCTCCTAGGGTCCGAGGTGGAATTCCAGTCTTGCAAAAGTTGACCAGGAAAACAGCCCCTCCTTTTCTTCTTTCTCCTTCCGAGTTCACCCTTCCCCCACCTCCCTTGTCTTTCCCCCACCGAGCACCAGACTGCAGAATGAGGCAATAATACGGACCAACAAGAAGCCGCCTTATCAATGCCAGCATTAGCGACTGGACTGTTTTTGTTTTTTTGGTTACAGTTAGTTCTCATCTCCCTGTCGTCGTCATTGTCGTGGTTGGTGATGGGGGTGGAAAGCTGAACTCTATGTCTGAGGACAATAGGTCCCAGGGGTGGTGGGAGGTGTCGCCGGGACTGGCCTCCTTGTATATGACCAAGACCAAACCTGGGCCCTGGGTGGCCTTGGCCTGTCCCAAGGAGAAATGAGAAAATCCCCGATCGCTGAGCGCCCCCCCCAACTCCATTCCCCTGTGTTCTTCTGTCTTCTGTAGTATTTATTTGATTAGTATTTAATTTGTACTGTTTCATTGGTTTCTGAGAAGTCTGTATCACTGTGACGATTTGAGACAACTTGTTGTTCTGAGGGACTTTCTTTACCTCCTTTCTTTTTCTTTGTTGATGAGCTCTGACAAAGCTATTCCCAGGTGGTTTTTCCCCCCACTGGGGTGGGGTGGGGTCGGGGGACATGAACTTGTGACTAACAAAGCTAGCTGCTGCCGGCCCAGGGCTGGGGGCTTGGGGGTAAATCCTGAAGCTTTGGTGCTCCCCCCCCCGCCCCCTTCCGCCCTTTGCAGCAGCCCCACTATCTTGAGATTAGTGTTGACAGGGAGGGGAGGATTGTGGGGCCAGGGCTTAATAAGTGACTCTAATAAAGGGGTGTGGAGAAGGGATCTGAGGGGTGAGGGTGCCCCTCTTCACGCCTTCTTCACTGCCCCCCTCTGAGTGCACAATACGAGTTTGTTCCTGCATCCTTTCCCCAGTGCCCCCACTCCCCCAACCTCATTCTGGCCTCCCTGTCTCGAGATACTGAGCCTCTCACCTCCCAGCCCTCGGCCCCGATCCCTGCCCCTTCCCAGACTCGCAGCACCCCTTCCTTCCTCTCCTCCCCACTCCTCCTCCTTCAGACCCCCATTCTCCTTGGGAATCTGCAGAGGGCTCTGAGACTGACTGCCAGATGTGAAATCCAGGCGTCAGCTGTTTCCTAGGCAAGGGCAGGAAAGGGTTCTCCAGCCCTTGCTCCTCTCCTGCCTGGGGACCTGAGGTTGAGTGGTGGCCCCACCTGGCCTCCCCCTCGCCTCTGGGCTCCAGCGCTGGGTTTGTCCAGTGATAGAGAGAGGAGCTTGGGTTGCGTCCCTGTCCCCGCCCCCTCTGTGGTGTTGTCCCTCCCACTCTTCTTATTTTTCTACCAATTGCTATTTTTCCGAACAATCCTTGTAGAGTATGTACCATTCAAAGGCAGGAGGGCCTCGCCATGGCCAGCTCTGGTTGGAAATGGTACAGTTTTATTGTACAGGTGCTAAAACAACAACAACAAAAAAGAAAATGGAAAAAAAAAAGATTAAAAAAAAAAAAGGAAAAAAAAAAGCCAGTTTGAGGATGGGACAATCTGTTCTCTGGAGGCTCCTGAGCCCTGCGGGAGCGTTGGTGGTTATTTTCTTTGTATTGTGTTTGTTCTTTGTTCCCAGGGGGTGGGGGAGTTCTCACCCCCGCTTCTGTAGGACTGCTTCCCCACCCCCACCATACTGCCCAGTTGGTTTTAAACAGTTGTTTTCCCTTTAAAAAAAAATACATATATATATATATATATATATATATATATATACACACACATATATATATAAAGTTGAGGGGTTTTGGATTTTGATTTGTTGGTTTTGTTGGGGTTCCTGGTATTGTGTAGTTTATTTCATGTTCTGTTTGCCTTTCCTTTTTTCGCATTTGGGTGTATATTCTGGCTACCCTTCATGTTTCATTTTAAGCAACTGGCTGTGGAGTCAAAAACACTTGCATACTGAAAACTGTGTGTCAGGGCTTCTGTCTCCCGTCTCTTTTTCTATCCTCCCCTTTGGGACTTGGTGGTGGTTTCAGAAGGTGGGCATTGTGATGGGGAACCCCGCCCCCCACCATCCTGCTTTGCAGCTGTGGGTCCGGAGGGGTACAATGAATGAAGGCAAGGTGGAGTGGCTAGTGAATGTTGGGTCACGATCTAGAAAGAAAAATAAAGGCAGGGGCAAATCCTAGGGGCGGGGCCAGTGGGGCAAATGGAGCATCTGGCTCCTGTTGCTTTGGTTTGGGGTCCAAGGGGGTGCCTGGGCAGTCCTTGTTTCCATAGGAATAGCAGGATTGGAGGAAGCTGCCCTCTCTTTGGTGGCTGTGGGAATAAGCCTCCTTAAGGAAGTCCCCTGCCTGCCCTGGGCCACCCTGCCAAGGTGGCATCTGGCTGCATGGCCTCATCACTGCCCTCACTGTTGTGCCAGTGCTCCCCGCCCACAGTGCAGGCCTTCCACGGTGCTGTTTTCCTGCCACTGAGCGACCATGAAGGCAAGATGCCCATCCTGGATTTTGCAGTTTTTACTCCCGCTTTTGAAAAAGAGTGGTAGAAGCTATGATTCTTGTGAATGCTAGTTCCAGAATGCACCAGCAACTGAGGGGAAGAGGATGTTTGAGAGGCCTGGGATGAGGCCCTTTGAAGCTGTATCCTCTTAGGGCCTCTTGCTGTGGCTTTCGAGTCTGGAGAGCCCTGTCAGAGAGCGTAGAGGCGAAGGGATCTGTGCGTCTGGCCGGCTGGACTCCAGCCATCCCCAGGAGTGAACTCTAAGCTGCTGTCTTTGCTCAAGCCTCAGAAGCTTGGCTTGACCCAGGTCCAAGCATCGTCCTCTTTGAGCCATGGCATTAATCTTCCTCATTGGCCCTCCTCTCCCCACTTTCTGATCCCAAGGCCCTTTGCAATAGCCATCTTTGTCAGATTCCCAAAGAAGCCCACAGTGGTTCTGAATTCAGGTCGATCTTCTGCTCGGAACTTGCAGTCAGGTCCAGAAACCTGACATATCAATAGGTTGTGAAAGCCATGTAGTGAGGATAAGGATTCCGCTAGGCCCAGGATGCTACGGGAGCGCAGAGGGATGGGCAAGGGCCCTGGGCACACATCCTGGAAGAGGTGATGCCTGGTTGATACATTAAAAAGTACAAATGTAGGCATTAGAGGTATTTGAACTGAGGAGACAATCTGAGCAGAGGCTTGGAGACAAAGAAGGGGAGTTAAAAGCAAAACCAAACAGCAGATTTTTTTGTATTGCTTTTAGGTTCTTTGCCCACAGCTTACCTGGAGTCCCACTGCCCTTTGCCAGGTTGGAAAGGTCAAGGCAGGAGGTAGGGATCGTAGCATTAAGTCTACATCCCTGGTCAGGATTGGGGTGAGAATGGCTTGGTAGCCTCTTACTAAATGATCTCCCAATCCTTTTAGTATGGTGTAGGGGAAAGAGCCAGCGCTACTCCTAACTACCGAGGCTGACCTTGGGTGGGAACCTAATCTTTCCCAGCCTTCATTGCTCCATCAGCCAAATGGAGGCCAGTGTACCCACCTACTGACAGAGCATCACACTGAGGGCCAAAAAGATCTGTTTAGCCAAAATTAGTTCCCTCTTCATGCCGAGTTCACGAGCCTATGATTAATGAGGGTCTTATCAGAATGTTCTTGGAGCTTGAAAGAGAGGCTCTGTTCAAGTCTTGGTGGGAGGAAGGACCCTCTCTGCATCCCTATTTGGCGTGTGGGGGCGGTGGTGAATGGGGTAGTAAACTCTAACTCAATAACCGGGAGGCCTGGTGGCTGTTTCACTGTGTGCCGCCCCTGCAAAGGCCAGTGTGTGTGTGTGTTTGGGTAGGGTGGGGTCTGCCCCAGGGGTGTCTGCTCAGGTGCTGGGCAGGGGGACGCGAAGTACTCGGGCCTTCTGGACCCTGCAGCAGGGACGGGCCGGGGCTCCACGTGTTCCCCCAGCGCTCGGACTGCGACCGCACAGGGGTCCTGCCGATCTGCTGGGTCAGGCAGCTGGAGGCTACGTCTTTCAGCCCGCGCCGGTCCTTGGGAGCCGGGCTCGCGCGGCGGGCGGTCAGGGCCCTCCGCTGGCAAATGACAGTCTCGGGCGCCTGCAATGCTCTCCGGCTTCACGGTAGAAGGAGGCTGCCCGCAAGCGGAGCGAACAGCAGGCGGGGTGGCGGCGCGTGCTCACCTGCTGGTCTGCGAGACTGGGGGAGGGGGTGCTGGGGGCGGGGCCAGAGCGCTGCTGGCCAATGGGAGAGCGCATTCGGCGGCTGGCTAAATTCCCCCTGGAAAGTGGAGGAGGAGGGGTCTGAGGGGAGTGTTCCAAGCTCTGGAACAGCAGAGGGCTTTGGTGGTGGTCCGGAGCCGTCCAGGGACACTTGCGGGAGCACGGGCATGATCGAGGACTGGAAGACGCCGGCCGCGGCCGCCTCCATCACGGACGGTAGGCCCCGCCTTGGCCGTCCCTCCCTTCCCGGGCCCCGCCGGGCCACTAGCCCGCCATCGCTGGCTCGACAGCACCACCTGCTGGACGTCGGCCTCCACGTCCGGAGCGCCGGCGCCGAGGTTCTCTGAGGCTCCGACCTCCGTCCGGGAAGGGAACGAGCTCACTCAGCCCAGATCCAGCGGCGTCGGAGCTGGAGGCTACTGCCTCTTTTGGAGTACGGGAAGGGATCAGAAAGGCCTGTGACCATCCGAATAACTTCTTTTCCCGCTCCACCCACCGGAGCTACATTTCCACCGCACAGCCCCACCCAGAGGTGAGGAAATAGTGGGGAGGCAGTCCCTGGAAGCGGGCAGCAGCAAAGGGCGGGAGTTCAGGAGTTGCATGTGGCACCTGGTGACAGCGACGCGCAGCTAGCAAGCAGCCCTGGGCACCTCGTGGACCCTGTGATCCGGGGATGTCTGTAACACCCCAGGGGCAAAGGAGGTAGCCGCCTGCAGTGTTATAGAAGCGATCAGAAAGCCGCCTTAGTGCCCAAGTGTGGATTGTCCTCCTCCCTCTCCTCTTGCCTGCCGTAGCATAGGGCAGAAGTCTCAGAATTAAAATCAGGACTCGTTCATTCTTTCAATAAGCATTTATCGAGAACCTACTGTGTGCCAAACACTGTGCTAGGCATTGGGGATACGTCAGCCACTAACACACAGTCCCTGTCCTTGAGGAGCTCACAGTGTATTGGTGGGGAACCCTGCATAAACACGTAATTAAGGAACTGCAGCGTGTTAAGTGCTGCCATAGAGGTATTTACAAAGTGCTGTGAGGCCTGGCTCATGCCTGTAATCCCAGCACCTTGGGAGGCTGAGGTAGGTGGATAACTTGAAGTCAGTAGTTCGAGACCAGCCTAGCCAACATCGTGAAACCCTGTCTCTACACAAAATACAAAAACTAGCTGGGCCTGGTAGCATGTACCTGTAGTCCCAGCTACTCGGGAGACTGAGGCAGGAGAACTGCTTGCCCCGGGAGGTGGAGGCCTCAGTGACCTGAGATCGTGCCACTGCACTCCAGCCTGGGTGACAAACGGAGATTCTGTCTCAAAAAAATAAGGAAAACAAAGTGCTCCTCCCAGAGGAGGGAGTAACATACCAGCTGCTGGGAGATGAGGGTCGTCTCTTGACACCTGACTCCATTAAACCATGAAAAGGCAGAGACTTATTGCCACTTGACTCTGGTTGCAATGAACCTGTCTCCCGAGATTCTCCTCTAACCCACCCCCATAACTGTATCAGCACAGGTTAATCAGTTTCGCTACTTGCACACTTGGAGTAAGAAAGAAACTGGACAGGGAAGTTGCTTTAGGGGCAGAGGATGTTCAAAACAGTAACAAATTTTGAGTGCTAAGGTGGGAGGTAGGGGTGGGGATACCATCAGGGCCCTGAGCCAGGGAGAGCAGGCCCTGAGCAGTGGAGCACCTGGGGTGAATGCCTGTGCAGAGGGGAGGTCAGAGGCCGCCTACCTAAAAATTGGTCCCCATCTCCCACTGGCTCCATCAGTAATCATTCCTTGATGTTTTGTACTGTGCCATGTTATGTGGTTGATAGTCCCTCCCACTTCTTAAGGAGATAATGTGCTAATTGGTGACACTAACTGGGTACAGGTCATTGAAGATTTAAGTAACAGTTGTGATTATAATAGATGTCACAGGGTGTTCGTGATCAGTTGCCGAAAGAGTGGCAATTGCAGTGAGTTTAAAATAGCTCACTTAGAATAGGCTGGTCTGGGGAGGCAGATTCCATGAATCAAGTCTTGAAGGAGGGGCACAATTTAATTGGTGCAGGATAGGAAGGACATTCTGATTGAGCAGAACCAATCAGATCCTGAGGGTGGATTGTACTTTTTTTTTTTCTTTTTTTGAGCTAAAGTCTGGCTCTGATCGCCCAGGTGTGATCTCGGCTCACTGTAACCTCCGCCTCCTGAGTTCAAGCGATTCTCTGCCTCAGCTTCCCCAGTACCTGGGACTACAGGCGTGCGCTACCACGCCCAGCTAATTTTTGTATTTTTAGTAGAGACGGGGTTTCACCATGTTGACCAGGATGGTCTCGATCTCTTGACCTCGTGATCCACCCGCCTCGGCCTCCCAAAGTGCTGGGATTACAGGTGTGAGCCACCATGGGTGGCCGGGATGGATTGCATTTCTAAAGGAAAAGATGTATAGAAGGGAAGAATATTCGTTAAGAAAACACAAGATAGGCCGGGCGCGGTGGCTTACGCCTGTAATCCCAGCACTTTGGGAGGCCGAGGCGGGTGGATCACGAGGTCAAGAGATCGAGACCATCCTGGTCAACATG
>NW_016107691.1:1701598-1706037 GCF_001604975.1 Cebus imitator | reverse complement strand
AGCGAAACTCCGTCTCAAAAAAAAAAAAAAAGAAAAGATAACACAAGATTGTGTAAATGTTGAGGTTGTCTGTATTGCCTTGAGCAGGTAAAAGTTAAATGGAGGATCTTGGTTTCCAGGTTTAAAATGCTTAGAATATATATAGTAGATAATAAGAGCAAAAGCACAGAGTTTGGAAATTGTAAACAGAGGCATGTTCACAGGCCAGCAAATCCATCAGTTTGACTGGAGCAGTGCCTTGGGGTGTGAGTGGTGGCGGAGGGAGCAGGGTGAGTTGACTGGGGAAGTCAGTTAGGACACAATGGTCAAGGGTCTTGATGGCAGGCCAAGGACATCAGGGTTTGTCCTGAAGACAAGGCTGACGCTAAGCTTAAAATACTTCCGGAACTACTGCCTTGAGTCCAAGTACTCCCCATCCCTACTCCAGGACCCCTGGACTGGATTCAGCAGCTAAAGAGTTAGGTTGAGAAAGGATTAGAGATTAAGCATTTTGAGGATCACGGAGGGCTTTTTAGCAAAGAGCACATGGGAGGGGTTGAGATCACTGGGAGTCCTTGCGTGTCTTGGGTAGTTTGAGCCAGGGTGGAGGTTTCTGGGAATGTGGAAGGCAGGCCAGATTTTCGGACATTGCAAACCATGTGCTGGACTTCAGGAGATGGGAGAAGGGGACACGGGAGAAGTGAAGGCAACCATCGGATGGCTCTGAAATTTCCACCCTAAGAGGTCAGGAAAACGGTGGCACCATTAACAGAAATAGGAAAGTCATGACGGCCTTTTTGTTTGATTTTTTTTTTTATTATACTTTAAAGTTCTGGGATACATATGCAGAACGTGCAGGTTTGTTGACATAGGATAGGTACGCATGTGCCATAGTAGTTTGCTGCACCCATCAACCTGTCATCTTGGAAAGGATTTTTGTGAGTGTGCAAATAATTTTAAAATCTATTGTTGGCCAGGCGCAGTGGCTTACGCCTGTAATCCCAGCACTTTGGGAGGCCAAGGTAGGTGGATCGTTTGAGGCCAGGAGCTCGAGACTAGCCTGGCCAACATGGTGAAACCCTGTCTCTACTAAAAATACAAAACTTAGCCGGGTGTGGTGCTGTGCGCCTGTACTCCCAGTTACTCAGGAGACTGAGGCAGAATTGCTTGAGCCCATGAGGCTGAGGTTGCAGTGAACGAAGATTGCGCCACTGCACTCCAGCCAACAGAGCAAGACTCTGACTCAGAAAAAATCCATAGTTGGTAGGGGGGCTATCTTTAAGGGGCTGACAAGCATCCATGTGGAAATGTCCAGCAGATCGCTGGAAATGTGAGCCAGGAGCTTAGGAGAAAGGTTGGGGCTGGAGCTCTAGATTTAGGACCCATATCCCAGGAGCCAAAATGAGCCCAAAATGGATGAGAGTCTTGATGAACAGCCACATTGGAAGTGGTAGGTGAAGAACCAGCCCCAGAAAGGGTGATGAAGCAGGAGAGCCCAGCTAGTGTGTGTTCACGGGGGCTGAGAACTGTGAAGAAGACATTTGATTTCACCATGAGGTCACTGATGACCTTCCAGCAATGAGTTTCCATGGAGTTGGAGTAGGGGTGGCAGAAACCAGAATTCAGGTGGGGGTGGGGCTCCCCTTAACCCATGCAGCACCTTTGTGCAAAATTGTTTTTTTTTTTCATGGTGACCCTTTATCAAGATGCTTACTTTCAACCATCAGGAAACTGTCATAACAAACTGATTTTATTAGAAAAAGGCACTTTAATGCCAACTGCTGGAAACGCATAGTAAATACATTTGCACAACCAAACACAGTGCCCTCCAGGGGGCAGGGAGAGGGAGAGGGTGGGAGAGGGTGTGAGTTGGCTTGGCAAGTAAGACAAGAGTGAGAGGGAGGCCAGGGGAGGTAGTTAGGTCAAGTGGATGGTTTTGTACCAAGGACACAGGTCCTCAGGCACTGATTCACATTACCCAAAGTCACCAGATAATAGAGTTGTTTCCGTGGCTGACATTTCTTAGCCTTACCCCCAAACTTGCCAGGAGGGAGGCAAGCTCATTTAAAGAAGGGAGGGGGAGGACATCCAGGCCATCGGCCCAGAAGGTAGCTTTGAGAGAGAATAGGTTGGCCCTTCCTCGGAAAAAGGGAAGGGGAAAGCAGGGAGCCACGAACAGAGAGAGGTGTCCCAGGAACTCCTGGCTGCTGACTCCCATCTTCTTGGTGAAGGAGTCAGGGTTAAGTGTGAAAGTGGAAGATGAGAGGCCTTGGTCCACCCGAGGAGGTCTGCTGCAGCCATCACAGAAGCAGGCTGGTCCACCTTCGAGGTGAGGTGCAGGCAGGCTGAGCAGCAGACACCATGTGGTAGGCACCCATGCTTGAGCAGGAATGGGGGTGGGCCCCATCGAGGTCGTAGCCGGACTAGCCTCAGTGACACCCGACAGCTGAAAAAATGTCAAAAAGTAATCAAGAGGGAGCCCAGGATGGGGGAAGTAGGCTGGGGTGTCAGCAAAGGCTATTGTCTGGCAGGAGGCTGGTATCACACAAACAGCCCAAGCTCTAGGCACAAACGTTCAATGAATTCAGCTCTGACTGGGGCTTTGTGGCTAGCTGTGAGGCTGGAGGGCACTTCACCCCTGTCTAATACGTCAGCAAAGCACTCTGGGGTGGCCCAAGGTTCCAGCCTGACCACATGGTGACTGTGGTCGCGAACACAGCAAACTCCAGGAAGAGTACCTCAGTCCAGCCAGTGAGGGCTGCTCCCAGAGCGGACTCCTCTTCCCTCCCCTCGTGGTTTGACCCTACTCGGCCTTCTTGTCCCTGAGGAGCACATATTCCCCAACGTGCATGAGCATCAAAGCGTTCCTACTCTGCACTCATTCCAGCTCTGCACCATTGCCAGATTGGGGGGATCAAACTTGTACCCCATAGTCTTAGAGCAACTGAATCTCGGCATGTACAAAGGGAATTAGAGAATGTTTTCCCTTAAAAGCAAAAGCCCTATCCCTGTGGCTGATCCACGGAGACATACATACAGCCTTGGAAACAAGACCTTACAGCTACAGCCCTGTCCTCCCCGAAGAAACTAAGATACAGACCCACAAGTACACACAAGTACATACAAGGATATTCACATATGGGTAGTAAATTTCCTGTGTAGGGAATGCAGCCAGCGAGATAGAGCCAGCTAGAAGGGCTCTTCTCACAGAGCTGCTGCACAAACCTCGGCCACAAACTTCAGCCTGGCTCCAGGGTTTTTCCTCCAACACCAAGTCAGCCCGTTATGCTGCCAAAAGCATATCCCCAAGTGCTCTTGAAGGCCAGAGTCTGTTGCCAGGGATGTTTAAGCTGGGCACTGTTTGATCACAGTGACACCAGGTAGGGCCGGGGAACTAGGGGTCAAGTGTATTGACATCCCACTGAAATGCAGGGGCAGGTGTGCTACTGAAGTCGGTCCCTAAGAAAATCCTGCTCAGTTTTGCCTGGTGGGTCACACTTGCCCGGACCCCTTGGCTTATATGTCATGGGGCTCCATCTTGATGAGGGAAGTAGGGTTGAATGGGGAGAAGGGGGCTGGGGTGGGGGATCTTGTCAGAAGGCTCCCAGAGGTGGTCACACTAGGCTCAGCCATCAACAGGGACCCTGAGCCTGAGGAGAGCTCAAGTTCAGCCACTGGGGTCAGCCCAACAGTGGGGCGGCTGGGAGGAGGCGAAGTCTGGTTGCCTAGAAAGCTCGGATTGTGGGAACCCCTGGAAACCACCTGGGTTGGAAGTGGCTGAAGATGAGCCTGATCTCTCAGGAGCTCCCTCAGGGTCTCTTCAGGAACCAGCAGCCCCTCCATGGGGGCCCCCGTCACCATACCCTGAACATATGAGGAGGACCTCAGTGGCCCCTCCTTGACCCCAGGGGCTGCTGTGGTGCCAGAAGTCCTGATGAAGGCAGCAATGACAGTCCCAGGGGGCTGAGAGCTGGGCCCTGCTGGTCCAGCCCCTGTGACCGTGGGTGGTGCTGGGTTGGTCGGACGGTTGGCCCCAGCCAGAAGTTGGGGGAGGCCACTGAGAATCAGTGGAGCTCCTGGGGCTGCCACTTGGCTGTCTTGGAAACTGGTGTTCAGGGGGAAAGAGGCCTGCAAAGTGAAGGTGTCCTTGAAGGTAGAGGCCGGTGGAACACTCTGGAGAACCAGCTGAGCGGGAGCAGTAGTACTGGCGGAAGGCCCATTGGTCAGCACCGTGGTCAGCGGGATTGTCTGCAGGGTCAGGGCAGAGCCCGACCCCACAGGAGCCACTCCTAAGTGGATGTTGCTGGGCACTGAAGACACACTGAGAAGAAACAGAGAACACAGTTGGTGAAGGCAGGCAGTGTCCCCAAGCTGGCTAGGAAGGAGGGCGCAAGAGGAATGGAGCTGAAGGTATTTGTCAATTTCTTTGCTGTGTGTGTTTTTTTTTTTTTTTTCCCTAG
>NW_016107691.1:1694403-1700809 GCF_001604975.1 Cebus imitator | reverse complement strand
GTACTTCAGCCTCCTGAGTAGCTGGGACTACAGGCATCTGCCACCAAGTCCCGCTAAGTTTTTTTTAGTAGAGACAGGGTTTCACCGTCTTAACCAGGATGGTCTGAATCTCCTGACCTCGTGATCTGTCTGCCTCGGCCTCCCAAAGTGCTGGGATTACAGGCATGAACCTTTGATGTCTTCTGAGTGGGGATGCTGGGGTCTCACAAGGCCTAGATGTGAGTCCCTGGTCTCGTGTATACACAGCAAGTAAGCACTAGAGCAGGGACTCACATCTAGACCTTGTGGGACCCCAGAGCTCATCTTCCTTGCTATTCCACTCTACTGACTGCCCTTCTCGAAAGGGTATCTCGGTGACCCACGCCAGTGTAGTGGGAGGTCCATACACATAACCCAGCCGCGTCCAACCTTCTCAGGGAAAATCGGAGGTCCCTTAGTGGAGATGAGATGTAGTGAGAGCTTGCCAGGTAGGCCTGGAGGTCCCAAGGAGGGCACAGCAGGTGGTTCTAAAACATTCTCTATTGCTTCTATAATGGAGGAGGCGTAGGAGGATGGGACAGGACATGGACGCACTGGTGGCTCCGTGGGGAGCCCCACTCCTGTAAGCCCCCAGGTGAAGTGCTGGGTTTGCCATGACTTTGATGTGTGACCTCAGGCAACTGACTTTCCCTCTCTTGACCAACAAGTGCCCTACTGGCTTCTCCATGGCTCTGGGAGGATCCCAAGAGCCTGGAGACAGAGCAGAGCGTGGCAAGAAGTTGAAAACTGAGCCCTGCCAGGACGTGGTAGCTCACACCTGTAATTCCAGCACTTTAGGAGGCTGAGGTGGATCACTTGAGATCAGGAGTTTGAGACCAGCCTGGCCAACATGGTGAAACCCCGTCTCTACTAAAAATACAAAAACTAGCTGGGTGTGGTGGTGGGCGCCTGTAATCCTAGCTACTTGGGAGGCTGATGCAGGAGAATCACTTGAACCTGGGAGGTGGAGGCTGAAGTGAGCAGAGATCATGCCACTGCACTCCAGACTGGGCGACAGAGCAAGACTCCATCTGAAAAAAATAAAGAAAAAAGAAAACAACCCCAACATGAGGTACTGTGCAAAGACTGATACTGACCTGGGTGCCCTTACCTCACAGCTTTGGTGAGCTTGGCCTGGCTCTCTGCTGGAGAGACAAGCATGGTGGAGGTAGTGGGGATCTCCTCGTCTAGCGACGGTCCCAATTCCAGACTTGCAGATGGCTGGAGACCGACATGCTGGACCTTTGGCTTCTCCCAGGAAGAGCTGCCCTTGCCCTGGGGGGCAGATCTGGATGAGACCCTGGAGCTGGTTCGCCGGGTGGTACTGGTGGAGGCCTCGGAGGCCGTGGAGGCCTGAGGTGTGGCTGCCGTGGCTTCGCTGCTCTCCTCCTCATCTTCAATCACCACCAGGTCCTTGGGCATCTCCTTAAACTGGTACACCAGCCTCTGCCCTTCCACTTTGGCCAGGATGCCTCTTTGGTAGTAGTATCTAGAGAAAGAGGGTGGGGACTTGGAAGTTAGCTGGGAGCTGGGTGAGGGCCTTCCATCTCCATCTCCCCAGCACACTCCTTCCCCAGGGCTAGGCAAGCGTAAGGCTGAGTGAGGCTTGCTGGGGAGCCGCCCGAGGGCAAGGGAAACGATATGCTCAGCCCTGTAATCCCAACATTTTGTGAGGCCCAGATCGGCAGATCATTAGAGGCCAGAAGTTCAAGACCAGCCTGACCAACATGGTGAAACCCCATCTCTACTAAAAATACAAAAAATTAGCTGAGTGTGGTGTTGCATGCTTGTAATCCCAGCTACTCGGGAGGCTGAGGCACCAGTATCGCTTGAACCCAGGAGGCGGATATTGCAGTAAGCCAAGATTGCGCCACTGTATTCAAGCGTGGGTGACAGGGCAAGACTCTGTCGAAGAAGAAGAAGGAGGAGGAGGAGGAAAAAAGAAGAAGGAGAAGGAGGGGAGGAGGAGGAAGGAGGGAAAGGAGGAGGAGGTAGAGGAGGAGGAAGAAAAGGAGAAGGAGGAGAAGAAGAGGGGAAGGGGAAGGGGGAGAAGGAGAGGAGAAGGAAAATAAGAAGGGCGGGAGGAGGAGGTGGGGGAGGAGGAGGAGGAGGAGGAGAAAAAGGCCAGGTCAGAGATGCAAGAGGAAGGGGGCTCTTCCTCCCAGAGGGGGCCTGGGGAATGGTCATAAGAGCAAGCTAAGAGGAAAGTTGTGAGACCTGTTTCCTTAGGATCAGTCAGGTCACCATCAAAGCTAGGAGGAGCCCTTGGACTTAAGGAAGGGCTGGTGATCCCCAGGGCAGGGGTTCTGTATCCCAACAGCTCCTACCTTAGTGCCCGCCCCATTGTCTCATAGTTCATGTCAGGCTTGTTTTTCTGCTTCCCCCACAGCTTGGACACAGCTTTGGAGTCCACCAGTTTGAAGATGCCCTTCTCCCGCTGGGTCCACTTGATGTACTTGGGACAGGTGTTTCTGTCTTGCAGAAGCGCCAGGAGGAACTCCCACAGATAGATGGTGCTGCCTGCAAAGGGGCGGGCTGTAAGGGGCAGCCTGGACAACTGGGGCACCCTGGCAGCAGGGAAGGCGCTCCCTCCCCACATCACCTGAGTCCCAGCTGACCATACCTTTGCCATCCTTTGATTTCTTCCTAATGGGGATGCTGGGGTCAGTGACAGGTGAGGTACTTCGGTTGCCCTTGCTCTTCCGGACTGTGAGGGAAAGGTGGGGACGATGAGCTGGCCAAGTTGGCTGTGACAAGGCCAACAAGGAGGAGGCAGGTCACCAGGGCTGGAGGCCACAGATGGCTCTCTAGAGCCACAGCCCTCAGGCCTCTGCACCCTCATTTTGAGGCCCCCAGGGTAGCACTGCAACATGGCAACACTGCAGAGAAACCAAGTACTTGCAAACAAGTCACCTTTGTGAGAGCAGACTGCCTAGCCTGACTTCTGATATGGAAAGGCAGCCTCAAGGCGCCACTGTTGTGCAGGTAAGTGCGGGGCTCAGGTTTGGTTGCCATGCTGACAAGGCAGTATCGAGCAGCCATCGCCTGAGTAAATCAATAACACGGGGCTTGGGAAAGCCCAAAGTCCTCTCTCATATATGGCGTCGGCTTTATAAGCTCTGCAGAAGGGAGATAAGCACCCGGCATGACTAGCCTTTTATAGGCTGAGGCCCCAGAGGTCTGGGGACTGGCCAGGGGGCCAAGCCTGGTGTCCAAACTCCCAGCCCAGAATTCAACCCGCTGAGATCATCGATGTTTCTGTAAGAGCTTATGCAGATCCCGGGCAGACAGGGGCAGCATGGGAAATGTCAGGCTGCAGGCAGGCTAAAGGATGAGGCCAGCTTTCACAGAAGGGAGGTCTTTTGGTCCATCCATGTCACACCAGAGAGCTGGCCTCTTAACACATCCATGAACCCTGACCGCCCCCCACGCCCCGCCCATCCCCTTGGAGACACACATACACTCACTCTCTCCCACTTACTTCTCTTCTTTGATTTCCCAGTCTTCTTGGCACTTTCCTCTATGGGGACTTTCTCCTCCAGAGAATGTCCCTCCTGGTCACTAGTGTCACCCGCCCTGTTCAGGGCATTGGGCTCAGAGGCAGGAAACAGGTAGTTGGGCAGAGTGACGGCTGGTGCAGGGTCCGAGTCTGGAAGCATTTCAGAGGTACTGACTGCAAGAAGAAAGGCTTGGGGTGGGCAGGGCCCAGGGCAGGGGCTGGAGTGGGGGTCGCCCAGTGCTGGAGAGACTGGTGGGTTCCGGTGGGGGGGGCTCTTGCCCCCCGCCCCAGACACAGGATGCACCTGAAAATGCCTCATGTGGCTTGTACCACAAGGAGAGGAAGCATCTGCAGAACTGTGGGCATGAGCTGGCCCCAATCACAGCTGCCACATTTATAGCCCACTGCTGGTGGTGGGGAAGTTCTAGGCAGCACCCCAGGTAAAGAGCCATCTTGATTTAGTCCTAGGCTCATTTTATGACTCAAAGGGGCCTTAGAGATCATGTAGTCCCATTTCTGTGCTTTCCTGATGAGGAAACTGAGACCCAGAGAGAGGAAGTCAAGTGCCCAAGGTCACACAGCAAGTCGGTGCCTGGTACAAATAGGCACCCCTTGTTGGATCCTGGATGAACACTGGTGAGAGCCAGGACTAGACACCTGTCACATTCCAGCTTTATGGGTTGCTTTCCCTCACTGTACCACAGCATCCCTTGGGAGAGGGCAATCTAGGGGGACCTTCTTGTGCCGTTAAGGCATCTGCCTGAGAGGGCACTGGGAAGAGCCTGCCTTGGGGGCCCTCTGGGGAGCTAGGGGCCTGGTAGGATGGGCAGGGATCACTTCTTTATTTCTTTCTTTTTTGAGACAGAATCTGGCTCTGTCACCCAGGCTGGAGTACAGTGACACGATCTTGGCTCACTGCAACCTCCGCCTCCTGAATTCAAGTGATTCTCCTGCCTCAGCCTCCCCAGTAGCTGGGACTACAGGCGCTTGCCACCACGCCTGGCTAATTTCTGTATTTTTAGTAGAGATGGGGTTTCACCATGTTGGCCAGGCTGGTCTTGAACTCCTGACCTTGTGGGATCACTTATTTCTAAATGAGCCCCACGCTGCATCTCTGTCTTCCTGGGAGTTAAGCAAAAGAGCAGAGCCTGAGAAAGGTACCCTGGCCAATATTATTCAGCCTGGAAATGGAAATACATTCTTTCTTCCTTTTTTTTTCTTTTTCTTTTTTTTTTTTTTGAGATGGAGTTTTGCTCTTGTTGCCCAGCCTGGAGTGCAATGGTGCAATCTTGGCTCACTGCAACCTACACCTCCTAGATTCAAGTGATTCTCTTGCCTCAGCCTCCTGAGTAGATGTGTACCATGCCCAGGTAATTTTTATATTTGTAGTAAAGATGGGTTTTCACCATGTGGCCCAGGCTGGTCTCAAACTCCTGAGCTCAGGTGATCCACCCGCCTTAGCCTCCCAAAGTGCTGGGATTACAGGCATGAGCCATCACACCTGGCCTGAAAATGAAAAGAAATTCTGACACATGCTACAACATGAATGGACTTTGAGGACAGTGTGCTAACTGAAATCAGCCAGCCACCAAAATACACAAAAGATCAAAGTCATATGAATATCAGTGGGTATGGGACATATACCTGAGTGCACACATGACTGAGAAACCAATACACAGATTTCATATTTTTAAACAGAATTCTTTTGTTACCTTGAGTTCAGGCACTGGGGTTCACACTTACAGATCTGCTTCTCATCCAGGATATCACTGGGAGACTCCATATTCAGCAAGACTTCCGCAGTTGACATGGTGTGCGAGGTGGCCTCATTGTCATCTGGTCCCGGTTCCATGGTGGAAGGAGAGAAGAAAAGTTCCCTCAGAGCACAAGGCAGGGGGTATAGCTACAATCAGGGCCAGCCCAAAGAAAGGATGGTGGTAAGCATCCTTCGGGCTGGCCCTGAAGTGAGTGCTAAGTGAGTGAGAAGCAGGTGACACTGTCCAGAGGTACTGAGGGCCAGCCAGGAAGGGCCCGGCACCCTTCCCTCCGTAACTCTCCACCCCCTCAGCTGGTCTTCACTCCCGATTGTCCCACTCCATCTCCACAGACCATGAATCTACTAAGATGGTTCCCTACTCTGTGAAGCAGCACGTTTTTGCTGGTGGCCTTGCCCATTCTGCACAGGGTTACTAGAAGCCATTGTGGGCTGCTGTTCCCTAGAGACACAGGCCCTCTTTCTACCACACATTCCCTGCCCAGCAAGGGAACAGACCTGTCAGCAAAAAACTGCCTTCCAGGATCTGATCCTGCGCCATGCACAAGGTCCCGTCTGTTATGATGCCATTGTGAACGTCGTCCAGCTCCAGTCCCGAGTACAGATGCAGTAAATCGGGGTACGGTACCTGCTCCACGATCACAGCTGGGAACACAGAGGGGTCTTCCAGCTATGGAGAAGATAGGGATGTGGTTCACGACACACCCAGGTCTTCCAGCAAACCCTCCCTACCAGAATCTGAAAATGGACCAAGTTTACAGCCAGAGTTAGGGGAAGAGCAGGTTGTGGACCAAGATAAGGGCTACAATGTCTGGATGTGGTGAGCTTGAGGTGCCTTTGGGACATCTGAAATAGAGATGCCTATTGGGGAATCAAAAATAAGTGTCTAAGAGTTCAAAAGGGAGCTAGTGGTCACTCGATCCCTTGGAGTAGATAAGAAAATTGAGATGAGAATTCAACCCCTAGAGAGTGTAAGTGTTCTGAAATTAAGCAAAGCTAAATTAAAAAGCAGTATGACTGCAAATGTTTTTTTTTTTTTTTAAAGACTCCACATAGAGGAGGCTGCATGCAGTGGGTCATGCCTGTAATTTGGGAGGCCAAAGCTGGTACATCAC
>NW_016107691.1:1683282-1694283 GCF_001604975.1 Cebus imitator | reverse complement strand
TTTTTTTTGAGACAGAGTCTGGCTCTGTCACCCAGGCTGGAATGCAGTAGCTCAATCTCGGCTTACTGCAACCTCCACCTCCCAGGTTCAAGCGATTCTCCTGCCTCAGCCTCCTGAATAGCTGGGGTTACAGGCACCTGCCGCCACGTCCAGCTAATTTTTGTACTTTTTAGTAGAGACGGGGTGTCACCATGTTTGCCAGGCTGGTCTTGAACTCCTGACCTCAGGTGATCCACCCACCTTGGCCTCCCAAAGTGCTGGAATTATAGACATAAGCCGACACCATGCCCTGCTATAGTTTCATTTTCATTATGGAGTTTTGAATAATTTTTTCCCCTTTCTGTCTTTTTCGTATTTTCCAAATTTTCTTTCATGGGAATGTTGATCATTCTTTTTGTTGTTGTTTAGTCTCAAGATCTGTTTGTGGATGATAATTCTTTTTTTTCATGCAAAAAGGATGAGAGTGATCCTCTCTATGTAGTGTTCCTGAGGGATCCAGAAAAACAAAAATGGATAAAAGACCTTTGGGTTTGGCCCTGGGCAGTCACCCTGGCTAGATCAGTTTCAGGGCAGTGCTAGGGTGCCAGCACAATGGATCTCAGTGGGTACAGACTGGAGCAGGCGCTTAGGTATAGTGATTAAGGCCCCAGCGTCTAGAGCTATATACTGTCCGTGATGATATCCACCAGCCATGGGTGGCTATTTAAATTTAGAGATAAATAAAAACTTTGGAAAGCTTAAAAAATCATTTCTTCAATTGCACTAGCCACATTTCAAGTGCTCTATAGCCCCGTTGACTTGTATCCCCATACTGGACAGCACAAACACAGGACATTTCCAGCATTCCAGAGAATTCTATTGGATTGTGCTGACCTAGAACCAGACTGCCTGGGCTTGAGACCAAACTGCTGCTCACTAGCAGTGCGACCTTGGGCAAGCTACCTAACCTTTCTGTGTATCAGTTTCCCCGTTTATAAAATGGGAGTGATCACATGACTGATCCCTTAGGATTGTTTCAACAGATCAAACATATAAAGCACTCAGAGCAGGGCCTGGCGTAGACTAAGCTCTCATTAAGTGTTAGGTATCAGGGGCTTCTAGGAGACTGGTAATGTTTTATTTGTTAACCTAAGTGGTGAGTACCTGGGTGCTCATTTTATAGATGTCTATATCTAAATATGATTTATGCACCCTTTTGTATTTATTATACATTTCAAAATAAAAGTAGTTTCCTAAAAGGAGTGAAAGGGGCCAGGCACGGTGGCTCACACTTGTTTTCCTTTTTCTTTTTTTTTTTTTTTTGAGATGGAATTTCACTCTTATTGCGTAGGCTGGAGTGCAGTGGCACAACAGCTCACCACAACCTCCGCCTCCCGGGTTCAAGCGATTCTCCTGCCTCAGCCTCCCGAGTAGCTGGGATTACAGGCATGTGCCACCATGCCTGGATAATTTTGTATTTTTAGTAGAGATGGGGTTTCTCCATGTTGGTCAGGCCGGTCTCTAACTTCCAACCTCAAGTGATCTGCCTGCCTCAGCCTCCCAAAGTGCTGGGATTACAGGTGAGCCGGCTCACACCTGTTATAATCCCACCACGCCCAGCTGGCTCACACCTGTTGTAATCTCAGCACTTTGGGAGGCCTGAAGCAGAAGGATTGCTTGAGCTCAGGAGTTCGAGATCAACCTGGGCTACATGCTGAGACCCCATCTCTACAAAAAGTACAAAAATTAGGCCGGGTGCGGTGGCTCATGCCTGTAATCCCAGCAGTTTGGGAGGCCGAGGAGAATGGATCCCTTGAGGTTGGGAATTTGGGAGTTTGAGACAAGCCTGACCAACATGGTGAAACCCTGTCTCTACTAAAAATACAAAATTAGCCAGGCGTGGTGGCGCATGCCTGTAATCCCAGCTACTCAGGAGGCTGAGGCAGGAGAATAGCTTGAACCTGGGAGATGGAGGTTGCAGCGAGCTGAGATCGCACCATTGCACTCCGGCCTGGGCAACAAGAGCAAAACTGTCTCAACACACACACACACACACACACACACACACACACACACACACAAGCCAGGTGCAGTGATGTGCGCCTGTCACCCCAGCTACTTGGGAGGCTGAGGTGGGAGGATCACCTGAGCCTGGGGAGGTTGGGGCTACAGTGAGCCATGATTGTGCCACTGCATTCTATCCTGGGTGACACAGTGAGACCCTCTCTCAAAAAAGAAAAAAGAGTGAAAGGGAAGTAAGAAAGTGAAAACAGAGGGTGGAGACTACCCTGGGGGAAGAAAGGAACTAAAAAGGTAGCATCTTGAAAGTGGGGGCAGAAGGGAGGGAGGTTTTCTTTTAGGGTTGGGGAGACCTGAAGATGTTCAAAGTTGAGGAGAGATCTGAGACATCTAAAAGATCCCAGAGGCCAGGCGCGGTGGGTCACGCCTGTAATCCCAGCACTTTGGGAGGCCGAGGAGGGCAGATTACCTGAGGTCACGAGTTTGAGACCAGCCTAGCCAACACAGTGAAACCCCGTCTCTATTGAAAATACAAAAATTAGCTGGGTGTGATGATGCATGCCTATAATCCCAGCTACTCCAGAGGCTGAGACATGAGAATCGCTTGAACCCAGGAGGCAGAGGTTGCAGTGAGTCAATATTGTGCCACTGCACTCCAACCTGGACAAGAGTGAAACTCCATCTCAAACAATTAAAATAGGGCCGGGCATGGTGGCTCACACCTGTAATCCCAGCACTTTCAGAGGCTGAGGGGGGTGAATCAGGAGTTCAAGACCAGCCTGGCCAACATGGTGAAACCCCATCTCTACTAAAAATATAAAAACTAGCTGGGCATGGCGGTGGGTGCCTGTAATCCCAGCTACTTGGGAGGCTGAGGCACAGAACTGCTTGAACCCAGGAGGCAGAGGTTGCAGTGAGCCGAGATTGTGCCACCGCACTCTAGCCTGGGTGACAGAGTAACACTCTGTCTCAACAAATACGTAAGTAAATAAACAAACAAAAAAGATATGAGAGAGAGGCAGCGATGGATGGTCTGAGGTCTTGGAGGATGCCAGAGAACAGACTCAGTGCATACAGAGGTTGGGAATTACCCCTGCAAGGAAAAGGAGCACTTCTTTCTCCTGGGCCAGTGGGAAGAAAACAAGAACAGGAAATGTTACAGATAAAAAGAGAGAAGGAAGGGAAATTAAGGGCATCCTGGGCTTGGAGGAGAGTATGTCTGTTGAGGGTGGAGGGTAAGAACTGCTTCTGTGAAAAACAGCCTCTATGAAGAAAAGAAACAGTTGCTGAGTGGACTAGAAACAAATGAAAAACGACAAGTAGCACTGACAACTCATGTATGGTAGATTTTTCTTCCTTTCTCCTTGTCTGATGCCTTCCACCAGGCTAGGCACACCCTGTATGTTCAATAAAATTGAGCAAGCTTTAGGTAGGGAGGTAGACAGAAAGTTCAATGTGTTCAAAGGCCACTAGGGGGCAGCCTTTAGTAGGCCACCAGAGATTTGACAGTTTTCCATCCTCACAGGATTTAAAATAGAGAACATCCGAGTTAGACTGGAATGCCCTTTGGAGGTAATCCATTTGGATCTCCTCTTGGTGAAGATGGGGAAACAGAAGTCAGATAGGGTAGGGGGCCAGGTGCAGTGGCTCACGCCTGTAATCCTAGCATTTTGAGAGGCCAAGGTGAGTGGATCACTTGAGGCCAGGAGTTCGAGACCAGCCTGGCCAACATGGTGAAACCCCCATCTCTACTAAAAACACACAAAAATTAGCCGGGCATGGTGGCAGGCACCTGTAATCCCAGCTACTCGGGAGGCTGAGGCAGGAGAATCACTTGAACCTGGGAGGCGGAGGTTGCAGCGATCTGAGATCACGCCACTGCACTCCAGCCTGGGTGACAAGAGCAGGACTTCATCTCAAAAAAACAAAACAAAGAGATAGAGTAAGGGACAGGACTTGCTCAGGTAACATTGTGGCCAAACGGATTGGAACCCAGGGCTCCTGACTCCTAATCTTCCATTCCTTCTACTGTACCTGGGTGCCTCTTCCCTCTCCATTTTGTGGAAGGAAGAGAATGGAGGGTAGTGGTGAGTGTGCCCGGACACCATTCAATGGGTACATTTCAGCGCACAGAAAATGTGCCAGTGCAGGGAAGGAATGGAAAATCCTGTCCTATTTTCCAAATTCCTCCCACCAAAGACCTCATTTCTAGTTTGTCCTGAATCCTCAGGCTGGGGCCAAAGAGATGACTGAAAATATCAGGGCCTGGACTCCAGTCTACAGTTCAGCTGGCCACACTCATTCTTGCTACGTGGCTCTTCCCTCAGCTTTCTCACTGTGACATTTCAGGAGAAGGGAAATGGCTGAAAAATGCATTTGATGGTCAGGGTACCCTTTATGCTTTACTCCATGTTGCTAACCAGCAGCTCAGTTGATGTACTTAGCAGCTGTCTGGCTGGCTCGTTGATTGCACGTGAGCAACCAGCTCCTTAAATGACGGCCCAGTGACTCCGTACCAGCCTCATGAGTGACTGGCTGGTACGCAGGCTGGCTGGCAAGCAGGTCCAGTGCCCTCAGCATAGTAGGTGCTTGATGGATATTTGCTGATTGGCTAGCTGTGCAGCCAGCTGGTTCCCTGGCTGGCTGTGTCTATCTGATTGTCCACACGGGCTGACTGTGCTCCATTCTCAGGGGCCATACCTGGTGGATATCATCGTCCATCCCGTTGCTTGCGAACTCAAAGATCAGGTCACTAGGCTGTAGGGTAATAGCCATGCTCTCTTCTCAGCGAGCTGACAGTGCGATTTACAGAGCCCTCCAGAGCTGTGGGGCTTTCTTAATGAAGAGAGGTGCAGTAAAATAGGGGGTGGAGAGAGCTGGAGAAGGTGGTGAGCTAAGCCAGGCTCAAGGCTGCATGCTGGGCTGGACCAACCACAGGAGCGACCTAGAGAGAAGGGAGAGATGGGGACAGTGAGTAAGTCACCCTTGAGCTCCGTTGCCAGAACTGCCAATGAACCAGAGCGACGCTGCCTTGCTAAGGCAGACTGCCAATAGAGGAGCAGCCGAAAGGGGAGGACGAGGAGAGAAAAAGGGGGTCACGGAAAGAAAGAAGGAGAAAGAGGAAGTCAACTGAATGGCCTCCCATGGGAAGTGGCTGAGTGCTGGTGCCAGTCTGGTTCACCAGCATCAGCATCTCGAGCTAGTCCCAAAGACATGCAGCCTCCCTCCCTGCCTCCTCTCCTTCCCCTGGAGAAACTGACAGATAGAGGAACTCTGGGCTCTCTCCACTCTGAAGACGAATCCCCAGGGCATGGGGGAGTCAGGGCGCCTGGCCGGGCCTCATGGACATGGCAGCAGCATGGAGAATCCCTGTAACTCCCTTGGCTTGGTGAAAAATCGTGTGAGAGGCTGAGTGGGGCCTGGGGGTATACAGAGTGCTCTTCTGACTCTGCCTGGCTCCAGTTGAAGTCAGCCTTATTTTACCTTGGGAGTAGGGACCAGTTAGCTTTGAGGGGCCACATCTACAGAGGAAGAAGTGGGGGTGGTCACACCCCTGCCTGCCTTGCTGTGGGGGGGTTGTGTTGCGTGAGGGCCAGCAGTGGCCTGACCCTGCTCTCAGGAATGGGACTCTCAGATGGAGCCACGCCTCCACAGAGCCTGGAGACAGAAGGACAGGTGTGTCACGCACACTGTTTTCATCAGCACCCCCCAGCCTCACCAGCACCGCCACCACCCACCAGAGAGCGTGGCCTCTGTGCTGTGTGTGGGTTTGTGTTCTTGGTTCAGCTTTGCTTTCAGTTTCAAGACTGAACTGTCACCCTGGGAACTGGCGAGGAGAGCCCCAGCTGGAGGAGGGGCAGGAGGAACCTTCCCCATCCTCTGGGGCTGGCTCGGGCCCCCTTTCCAGGAAATCTTCTGTGTTGGCCGCAGCCCAAACACATCTCCTCTCGCCCCGTGTGCCCTCAGCGCTCACAGTGTCATTCAGCGGCATCGGGGCTTGCATGTGTTTCCCTTGTTGCCACTCCTCAGAGCTGTCAGTGCAAGAGCGCCTCATCTGCGTGTTGTGGGTGGTCACACCCATGCCTGTCTCCCACAGCCCCAGCCCTCCCACCTCCCTCCTTGCCAGCCAGCTCTGCTCCTCCACCCCAATTGCTGGAGCTTCTCCACTTCCAGGCGCCACGTCTTTGGTCCCCTGGGCTCGGTTCTGAGTGTGTGGATGTGCGTGTGGGTGGGTCCACGAACAGCCTGGCCTCAGCATGAGCGCCTGAAGAATGAGAGCCATGTGCCACAGCAGAAGCCACACACTGCACGCCACCTCCTTGACACTCCCTTGACAGTGCCGGGGTGGCCAAACCTTCTCCTGGCCCGGAAAGAAATGAGGAACTTAAGAGAGGGGCAAAGGGGAGGAAAGGGAGGGGGACCATGGTGACCTCCCTGATGACCGCTCTCCCCCAAAGGAGACACCCAGGCCTCTCCTACTTCCTTTCCGTTAGCCCACAGGGCTGGCCGTGCCCCTGCCCCACCCCCACCCTCACCCCCACACCTTTCCACCCACCCCAGTAAAAAGTTGGGAGAAGTCACTCAACTCAACCGGTCAGGCCTGAATTTCCCTTTGGACAAGTGAGAGGTTGAGTACTTAGAGGAGGCTCCTGGGAAACTGCCGCCCTGGCTCTGGGTTCACTCCTCCCACCGCCGCCCCACCCCCACCAGACCTGGCCTGCGACCCTTTCTCCACTGGTCTGTGAAGCCTCCCAAGGCCATTTATGCTTGGAAGGTCCCTCCCCCACTGCTAGTCTAAGCAGCCCCAAGGCTTGCATTCCACAGGCCTTCTGTCTGCCTCCAGGAAACATTCTCATACTAATCAAATTAAAGGTGATCACTTTCACCTAATCCCACTTTGTCTAAACATGAAACTCCTGTGTGTGTCCCTTCCCCCAAGGTCACTCGCTATAGCTCTTCCCTTCCGACTTGCTCATCTCTTCTTCCCAGATCAGGATTTCATGTTGGCAAGTTCATTGCTGGAGTTATCTGGCTGGCCTACTTCTATTCACCTTCCTTACCTCCCCCATGAGACAGTGGCTTCCTTGAGGGCAGTGACAACTGTGTTAGACATTGATGAAAACTGAGCACCTTGCGTCATGCCTAGCATGTAGCAGACACTCAATTTGTGTTTGTGGAATGAATGCATGAATGAATGAAGGGATGGACAGATGGACGGATGGATGGGTGGAGAGATGGACAGATGGAAGGGTGGATAGATGGATGGATGGGTGGGTGGATGGATGGGCGGGTAGATGGGTGGTATGGGTCAGTCAGCATCTCTGAGGTATGTTTTCTGGGCAACATTTATCTGTATACAGTGGATGCCGGTAGGTGTCACGTACTCTGCCTTACGAGACAATGAGAAAAATGCACATACCTTCTGGGGTGACCTCTGCATGTTTTTGCATTGCCATTTACCCAGATGCACTATCTGTGTTCGCTGTGGGTGTGCAAGCGCACTGCGGGTATACGCGCATGCTGGGTGTGTGCATGTGTCCCCAGCATGGAGATGTGTGCATGAGAGCCTCTGTGTGTCAAAGGGCCGCCCTGGTCTGGCCGGCAAAGCCACAAGCTCAGTTGTTGGTTCCTCCTCCGGACCAGCCTCAGCTGCCTTCGTGAGAATGACAAACCCGAGCTAATGCTGGCTGGAAGTGGCTGTGCTGAAGATGGGGGTGGGGTTCTCAGGAAGAGAATGCCAGCCCCAGCTAGATATGTGGCCCATGGGTCTCAGGGGTGAGACTCCCCCAAGGTCCATCTGCTAGGGAGCTAGTGGGGGACGGAGGGAACCAGGGCCCTGCACTGCAGCGAACGGAATCCTTGGCCATCAATGCAGAGAGGTTTGAAATAAAAGAGAGACGATTCCCAGGGCGTTCTTCTCTGTGTCCACATGTTGAAGCAGCAAAATGCAGGACTTGGTGGGTGCAGGTTTTGCTGGCTCGGGATTGTGAGGCAGTACCCAGCACCGGAGGCCCATCCTGGTGATCATCTGCCCCGAGCCTGAAGCTGAGGTCTTGAAGGGGTGGAGAGGGAGGAAGTGGCTGTCCTGCTCTTTTGGCCAAGGCTAAGAACCCATCCCGCCCTAACCTTCCACTCCAGAAAGTTTCCCCCTCCCCCTTGAGATGTTTGAGGATTTGAAAGTGAGAGGTGGAGAGAGGCTCATTTGCATGTTCACTCACTCTCCCCAGCAGAGGAGTGAACCCCCACTTCAGACCTTCAAAATAACCTCCTTCTCCCAGGAACCTGAAACCAAAGATGCCACTACCAATAGGAGGCGTGCCCTGCGGACCGGGGGGGGGGGGGCACCAGGGGCTCCCCTCTCCAGTGGGTCCTTTGGCTAGGACGCAGCTTCAGTAGCCTAGAGCCCTGGATCTGCCTCCCCACAGAGTGGAGGATGCCGGGGGCACACACGGACACCGGCTCCGGCAACTGAGGTGCCTGGGAACCTCCGTAACTGGTGCTGAATCCCCCCACCCTGCTGCATCCTTGCACAGCTCACATCTTGCTCTGGTCACAGTCCACTGGCAGGGTGATAAGAGCTCCAACTCCCTTCACTCCCTTTGAGGCCCTACAGGGTCCCTGGCTCCCGCTGCCTGTCCTACTTGGGCCAAAAACAAAGCCGTTGTGTGAGTAGTGCCCTGGGGTGTTCTCTAAGTGTGTGGACCGCAGAAGAAGTGAGCAGGCGAAGGCGCCTACTTCCAGGCCTGCAAATACACACCTCTGTGGCTCTGAGTGTATTTCAAAACCGAAGCAAAATTGAAGTGGTTTGTGCTGCTCCTGTATCACAACTGGGCCCCCTTCAGACATACAGACCCTTCCTGGGGCTGTCACTGAAATATACCAAGCAGTGTCCAGCACCCACTCAGGGCCTCCCTGACAGGAAACCACCCCAGTGTGAAAGCCACGTCCACAGTCTCCGTGGAGTGAGTTTGAATCTACACCCACTCAGCTGAGCCAATGGCTCTCACAGAATTGCCGGTAACACCCGTGGCATTTTCACACATGCCAGGAAACATGGAGGCCAGATGGCCAGCTGAGCCACAAAGCACAGTTCTCCTTCTCCCGTTCCTTGTCCCCTCGGAGCCAGCTCTCACTCCTGAAATACCTCATCTTCCATGAAACCTTTCTGGAATTCTCTGGAAAGGAAGTGACAATTTCCTTCATGCCATTTCCCATTCCCCCAACACCCCTCCCCTACAACCACAAGCAAAATGGAAACTACCCCAGAAACAGCTGTACCCTCGACTGAAAAACAGCCCATCCCCCGGCAAATAGTCATCAAGCAGGGAACTGCCTGCTGCACCATGTGACCAGTGGCGTGGATTTAAGAGACAGAAGGCCAGAGTCAGGACGACATCCAGTGAATAGTCCTGCACAGAGCAGAATTCACCCATCCTCAGGACTCGAACCCACAACCTCACCAGTGAGGGCTTAACTCCAACGAGTGAGCTAACCCCCCTCCTCAAGCAAGTGTCCAGTGAAGGGGCCCCAGCCATGGTGTTTTGCCAGCTCTTTCTCCTCTGTTCCTTTCTACAACCCACTCCATTTGAGATGAAACCAGGAAGACGGAGGGAAAAAAGGTTTTGCAAGCTCTGTTGGTTGGGGTTTCTCTGTGCTTATTTACAAGAAACCCAGTTTCCTTCCTTGTCCCTCTGTCCCCACCTGATTCCAGCATAGGGCTTGTCCCAACTCTGACAGTGAGGTGGCCCCAGGACTCTTCCCCAGTTCAGCCCCTCCCCCCCCACACACATCCTTCTCAGCTCTCCTCTTCCCCTACCTTCTTCCCAGGACTTGATCTGTCCCAGAGGAGGAGTAATTAGATGGCAGGTCCCAGGCAAAGAGAAGCCTTCTCCTCTTTTCTCCAGAGGACCCACAGCCCACCCACAGTGTAGACTTCAATATCCTAGCAAGATGTATGACCATGAAAAGGCGACCATCTTTCTGGGCTGTGGTTTCTGTCATCCTTCGAGCGGGTGAGGGTTGTGAGTAATCCAGGCTTAGCAGGTGCTCACCAGGGAGTCTCGGGTGAATAAAGATGGCAGTGGGAAAAAGCACTTTGAAAATTAAAAAGCACTCATCCAGATGATGAGTTTCAGGTGACCTCCCAGAGAGCAGCGGGGGTTGCGGGGCCCCATGAAGCTTCAGACAGTGGACCCCACTGGCTCCAGAATACACAGAGTGGGGCTAGAGTGGTCCAGTTGTTGGGTAGGAAGGGGCTGGCTCCTCGCCTGGGTTGGGGGCCCAGCAGGGAGGGAGGAGCAGGCTGCTGTAGCTGGTGCAGCGCTCCGGGTCGCCTGTCCTAACCCCGCCCCAGTTCTTTGGGTTGTGGTTGTGCGGCAAGAAAGAGCAGTACACTACAGAAGCCCCACAGGGGAGGAAGAGGAGGGGAGGGTTAGCGACAAAGAGAACCTATTTCCCCAGCTGCCCTGAGAAGGCTAAAAGAGTACCCCCTGGAAGTGCCTGTGGCCACCACATCCCCATCACTACTGCTTCAGGGAGGAGTCGCAGGACAGTGGCCTTAAGCCAGTGACAGGAGAATTCACTGCAGGGAAAGGGAGAAAGCCAAGTGTGGGGCAGCCACGAAACCCTAGTATAATGGCCTCCCAGCTCCAGCCAAGGAGAGCCCCCAGAAGCCCCTGCGGACCCTAAGATCATGGGCTTTCCAGCTAGAAGCCCCAGCTCTGCCTTGGGGTTGAGGCAGGTCACTTTCCTCTTGTAAAACAGGGATCTCCTACTTAGCTCAAGGGGTTGTTACAAAAGGCCAATGGGCTAATGTAGGCAAAAGTTCTCTGTTAGGTCCCAAATGTGTTTTTCTTTTTTTATTTGAGATGGAGTGTCACTTACTCTGTCACCTGGGCTGGAGTGTAGTGGCACGATCTCGGCTCACTGCAACCTCCACCTCTCGGGTGTGCCTCAGCCTCCTGAGTAGCTGGGACTACAGGTGCACGTCACCACACCTGGCTA
>NW_016107691.1:1677334-1683066 GCF_001604975.1 Cebus imitator | reverse complement strand
TCGGCTCACCGCAACCTCTGCCTCCCAGGTCCAAGTGATTCTCCTGCTTCAGCCTCCTGAGTAGCTGGGATTACAGGTATGTGCCACTATGTCTGGCTAATTTTGTATTTTTTAGTAGAGATAGGGTTTCACCATGTTGGCCAGGCTGGTCTTGAACTCCTGACCTCAAGTGATCCACCCGCCTCAGCCTCCCGACATGCTGGGATTACAGGCGTGAGCCACCGTGCCCAGCCAACGTGTTTTCCAATTCCCTGGTCTGATTTGTTAGTTCAGGGCTCTGGTGGCTCATTAAGTATTCAGCATGTCTTTACCTAGATAGAGAGGAAGAAAGGGAAATGGAGGTGGCGAGATGCAATGAAGGCTGAGGGGCCAAAAGCAACAACTATAACATGTATGGTAGAGAGAGGAAAGCAGTGTGACTGGAGGGAGAGAGGAAGATTGCTTGGGAAGCTGGATAAGTGGATCCACAGAACTGTGGAATGTGAACTTAATATGGAAAGCAACTGTGAGTTACTGTAGATTCTTGAGCAAGGGAGGGGCACAAAACTCGGCCCTTTAGGAAGGGCCGTTCAGTCTGGGTACAAGAGTGGGTCTGAAGCAGGAGAATCGCTTGAACTCAGGAGGCGGAGGTTGCAGTGAGCTGAGATCACACCACTGTACTCCAGCCTGGTTGACAAGAGTGAACACTCCATCTCAAATAAATAAATAAATAAATAAATAAGACTGAGTCTGTGAGTGGAGGAGATGGAGGGAGACCAGGTATGGTAGCTGAAGGCCAAGAGGTGAATCCCAGAGCCACCCCAAAGGAAAATAATTGACAAGACTCTCGGGAGACACAGTAGCTGTAGAGACCCCAAGATGTGCAGCGTGTTGTCACTGTAAGAATGTTAAAAGATACTGCCAGGTGTGCTGGCTCATTTCTGTAATTGCAGCACTTTGGGAGGCCGGGGCGAATGGATCACCTGAGGTTAGGAGTTGGAGACCAGCCTGGGTAACATGGCAAAACCCCGTTTCTACTAAAAATACAAAAAATTAGCCAGGCATGGTGGCTACCTATAATCCCGGCTACACGGGAGACTGGGGCAAGAGAATCGCTTGAACCTGGGAGGGGGAGGTTGCGGTAAGCTGAGATTGTGCCACTGCACTCCAGCTTGGGCGACACAGTGAGACTTCATCTCAAAAAAAAAAAAAAAAAAAAAAAAAAAAATAGGGCGTTTTGAAGATTGGGTATTTTTTTTTTTTTTTTCAAATTTTTTTTTTTTTTAAAAATTTTTTTTTTTTTTTTTTTTTTTTTTTTTTTTTGAGACGGAGTTTCGCTCTTGTGACCCAGGCTGGACAATGGCGCGATCTCGGCTCACCACAACCTCCGCCTCCTGGGTTCAGGCAATTCTCCTGCCTCAGCCTCCTGAGTAGCTGGGATTACAGGCACGCGCCACCATGCCCAGCTAATTTTTTGTAGTTTTAGTAGAGACGGGGTTTCACCATGTTGACCAGGATGGTCTCGATCTCTTGACCTCGTGATCCACCCGCCTCGGCCTCCCAAAGTGCTGGGATTACAGGCTTGAGCCACCGCGCCCGGCCCAAGTCACATAACTTTTATTGAAGGGACAGTGTTCTTTGTCAAGGCCCCTGCCAGCCCAGTATGTGTCCTAGAAACTAACGCGAAGCCTCCTTGCTCAGATCTGGAACTTTCCTGGGTAGCAGGGGCCATGGTGGGGTTGCTGCCCCTCCCAGATGCCCGCTGCTGCCACTGGCCAGTCCCCAGGTCAGCAAAAGCAAAGGACAGTACTTCAGGCACAAGAGCAGTACTCCAGCATCCCTTACACAGAAGGGAGGGTGCCAGAAACGATGACGTAGGAAGACAGCCTACCAGGGCCTGCCCAGACAGGGAGGGCAGCCTCAGCTCCGGAAGTCATCGAGAGCTCCTGGGGTTCCTCCTTCTCTCTCACCCTCACTATTGAAACCTCTTCCCGAGTTAGAAGGCCAGGAGAAGTGGTGCACACCTATAATCCCAGCACTTTGAGGTGCCAAGGCGGGTGGATCAGGAGTTGAAGTCAGGAGTTCGAGACCAGCCTGGCCAACATGGTGAAACTCCATCTCTACTAAAAATACAAAAAATTGACCGGGTACGATGGCTCACACCTGTAATTCCAGCACTTTAGGAGGCCGAGGCCGGCAGATCACCTGAGGTCAAGAGTTCAAGACCACCCTGGCCAACATGGTGAAACCCTGTATCTACTGAAAATACAAAAATTAGGGCTGGATGTGGTGGCTCACGCCTGTAATCCCAGCACTTTGGGAGGCCGATGTGAGCAGATCACCAGATCACGAGTTCGAGACCAGCCTGGCCAATATGGTGAAACCCAGTCTGTACTAAAAATTACAAAAATTAGCCGGGCATGGTGGCGGGCACTCTCCTCACTCAGGAGGCCGAGGCAGGAGAATCACTTGAACCTGGGAGGCAGAGGTTGCAGTGAGCCAAGATCGCATCACTGCACTCCAGCCTGGGCAACAGAGAAAGACTCTGTCTCAAAAAAGCAAAAAAACAGAAGCCACACACAGGGCATACTTTCCACCTCCGTGCCTGTGTTCACACTGTCCCTCCCCCAGGCCTGACAGGCCCTTCCTCAATTACTGTGAGTTCAATGCCCACAAGTTCTTCAAGATCTGAAGCAAATGTCACTTTCTTTTCAAAGCCTTCCCTGCTTCCTCCCCACCTGGCATATTCTCTCCTCCTCCTCATGACACCTTAACTTGACTTCTTAGACGAAGCAGGGGTTCACAGACTATGGCTCATGTACCAAATCCAGCTCTGTTTTTAGACAGCCCATGAGATAAGAATGGTTTTAACATTCTTTAATGATTGGGGGGAAAAAAAGCAAAAGAAAAAATATTTCATGACATACAGTTGTTTTTTTTAAATATATATTTTTTGAGACTGGGTTTTGCTCTGTCATCCAGGCTGGAGAGCAGTGGCATGATCAGGACTCACTGCAACCTCTGCCTCCCAGGCTCAAGCAATCCTCCCACCTCAGCCTCCTGAGTAGCTGGGACTACATGTGCACGCCACCTCGCCCAGCTAAGTTTTTGTATTTTTTATTGAGACAGGGTTTTCTCATGTTGCCCAGGCTGGTCTTGAACTCCTGGGCTCAAGCAATCCTTTGTAGGAAAGGTTTGCTGGCTGCTGGACTAAATGTTTCAGTGTGAATAAATTCACCAAATTCTCACGCCTGTAATCCCAGCACTCTGGGAGGCTGAGGCCGGCGGATTGCCTGAGGTCAGGAGTTTGAGAGCAGCCTGGCCAACATGGTGAAACCCCATCTCTACCAAAAATATAAAAATTAGCCAGGTATGGTGGTGGGCACCTGTAATCCCAGCTACTCGGGAGACTGAGGCAGGAGAATTACTTGAACCGAGAAGGCAGAAGTTACAGTAAGTGGAGATCGTGCCATTGCACTGCAACCTGGGTGACAAGCACAATCTCTGTCTCGAAAACAAAAAATTCATCAAGTTCATTTCTTTTTTAAAATTTATTTTAGGCCAGGCACAGTGGCTCACTCCTGTAATCCCTGCACTTTGGGAGGCTGAGGCGGGTGGATCACCTGAGGTCAGGAGTTTGAGACCAGCCTGGCCAACATGATGAAACCCCGTCTCTACTAAAAATACAAAAAATGAGCTGGATGTGGTGGCGGGTGCCTTGTAATCCCAGCTACTGGGGAGGCTGAGGCAGGAGAATCACTTGAACCTGAGAGGCAGAGGTTGCAGTGAGTTGAGATTGCGCCACTGCACTCCAGCCTGGGCAACAAGAGTTAAACTCTGTCTCAAAAAAAAATTATTTTCAAATTTGTATTTATTTTTCAGAGATGGGGTTTCGATATATTGCCCAGGCTGGTCTTGAACTCTTGACCTCAAGTGATCTACCCACCTTGGCATCCCAAAGTGTTGGGATTACAGGCGTGAGCCACTGCACCTGGCCCATCACGTTCATTTTAAGAATGTCACAGAGCACTCGGGGATGGAGGTGCCTGCAGGGACGTGTGGGCTGCCAAATACAACTCAGCAGATTCTCATCAGAAAGAAGGGCCTGGGCTGGGGTTAGCAGACGTGAGTTCTGCCCATGATGTGACCTCAAGCAGGTCACTTCTGCTTTGTGGGCCTCGGTTACCACATGTGCACAATGAGAGGGTTGGGCTGGGTGGTCTAACGCCCTGTCTAGCCCTGTGACTTCGACAGGCAGTGATCGACTGCATTTCTAGCTCCCACAGTTCTTAGCAGAGACAGTCTTGATCATTTACTCTCAGAACAAAAGCTTACAGAAGGGTCCTCTGCCCAGCTGTGGTTTTCCACTGCCCCCATGAGCCTCCCTCGAACCACCCTCACTTGCCCCACCCCACCCTTCCCGTCTGCTGACCTTTCTGCCCTCCTCTCAAAATTCCTGTCCTTGCAAAATGAAGATGGCCTCCTCTCAAAATTCCTGTCCTTGCAAAATGAAGATGGCCTCCTCTGAAAGCGCCCTCCCCTCCCTCCAGTCAGGTGGGCTAAAAGCCTCCATTTCTTTGGGAGGGAGGCAGAGAAAGGACTCTCACCTCTCCCCAACCTCCCAGGACCCACAGCAGATAGGCAGTGGAGCAGGAGATAGGGCCAGCTCTCACCGCACCCCTGCTTTGCCAGAGGAAACAGCCCTTCTCTGCCACTTCCTGTCCCAGGGGTTTCAGCAGTTTCCCCTTTGGGGCCTGTTAGCCCTCCCAGCCCCACCCCTGCCTCACACAGGTCAGGGAGTGCAGAGAGGGGAGGGCCCTGAGTGGTGAGTGGGGAGGATCCCTCACAGGAAGGCCGAGGAGACAGCTGTCTACACAAGGGGACGCCCCAGCTGAGCTCTACCAGCCTGCTTTGGGCTAGGAGCAGGTACAGATGGATGCAGTATCTGGGAGGGAGACTGGGGCTCTCCTACCACAGACCGTCTCCACAAACCCTCTCCTGTTACCAGATGAGTAGAAATGACTTTATCACTTTACCTAGCTATCACCTTGAGGGGTGGAGCGAGCCTGCCCTTAGAGCATTGGTTAAAAAACTGAAATATAAATGCTGAGGTCAATGTCCAGGAAGGACTAGCCCAGGGTGGCTTCGAATGGAGGGACAGGTTGAATGAAGCAAGAGGATGAGAGGGTAGCTCGTTGGGGCAGATAACACTGAAATCAATGTCACTTCATAATTTTGCAGGGGCCTTGTCCCTAGCACCAATGGACACAGGCGACAATGGAGGGCAAAGTACAGTTGTCCTTTGGCATACTTGGGGATCGGTTCCAGGACCACCTGTGAATACCGAAATCCAAGCACACTCAAGTCCCGCAGTTGGCCTGTGGAGCCCACAAATCCAAAATGGTGGCCCGCGCGATACTCAGGTTTCGAATCCTGGGAATACTGTAAACAAATACCCATATATGCCAGGTGAGGTGAATCAAGCCTGTAATCCCAGCACTTTGGGAGGCCAGGGTGGATGGATCACCTGAGGTCACAGTTCAAGACCAGCCTGACCAACATGGCGAAGCCTCCATCTCTACTGAAATTGCAAAAATTACCCGGGCATGGTGGTGCACACCTGTAATCCCAGCTACTGGGGAGGCTGAGGCAGGAGAATCGCCTGAACCCAGGAGGCGGAGGTTGCAGTGAGCTGAGATCACACCATCGCACTCCAGGTTGGGCAACAAGAGCGAAATTCCATCTTGGGTGGG
>NW_016107691.1:1673841-1676441 GCF_001604975.1 Cebus imitator | reverse complement strand
AAAAAAAAAAAAAAAAAGTGGATCTGTGCAGTGTAAACCCATGTTGTTCAAGCGTTAACTGTGTTATATCACATGTGGGTCATGGGTAGTGGCATTTTTCTGGGTGATGGAACAGGAAACTCACATTCCATGGTGGCTGATGACTTGGTGACTTACACTCCTAAGTACCTCTGAGGTGCTGTCGCAAGGCGGGGCTCCTAGCCATAGGGCTGTGTGCTTGTGAGGTTATTGTGCAGGCAGGACACCCACTCGGTGAGACCCTCCCAAGGCCATGGGTCGGAACAGCTGTAAGCGGCCCAAGGTTTTGGACCTCTCTGCTCAGTTGCCAGTCCTCCTGGGAACAGGCCAGAACTACGTGATGCTGGTTCTAGAAGCCTTGCTGCCTGGGGTCCAGGGGCCTCATGGTGGATGAACATGATCACCTGTGCCTCCCCATGGTGATACTGTACCCTGAGGTTCAAGCAGCTGTGCAAGCAGCTAAGGGAATTCCTACAAATGATGGTTCTGGATGGGCCTGACAAAAAATGGCTGAGAAGGTGATCTTGATACTTCTCTCAGCTCTGAGGCCATATTCTTGTATCTTTGGCCAAGAACCCTGCCCAGCCAGGCCTCCTATCAACAGAGCAGGGGTCGAATGTGGTGGCTCACACCTGTAATCCCAACATTTTGGGAGGACGAGGTGGGTGGATCACTTGAGGTCAGGAGTCCAACACCAGCCTGGCCAATATGGAGACACTCCGCCTCTACTAAAAATACAAAAATTAGCTGGGCGTGGTGGTGGGTATGTATAATCCCAGCTACTCGGAGGCTGAGGCAGGAGAATCCCTTGAAACTGGGAGGCAGAGGTTGCTGTGAGCCAAGATGACGCCTCTGCACTCCAGCCCGGGTGACAGAGCAAGGCTCCATCTCCAAAAAAAAGAGAGATCAGGGTCCCACTTTTCCCTGTTCCGTCTCCCTCTATGTCCCCCTATGACAAAGAGGAACCAGTTCCCCCAAGATAGGGCCCTGCCGCCCGAGGGGAATGCCTGCTTGCCCACTCCTGCAAGCTGGAGTGAATGCGGCTTCACAGCTGGTAGGGAGAACGCCAAGGAAGCCTTAGAGACAACATCTGGATGTGCACCTGGGCTTCTGCCAGCCCCTCCCTACATCTGCAGCACAAACCCAGGGCCAGGGTTTGGTTACAAGCCTGGCTCAAAGTTAGTGGCACGTGTTTGGGTGGAGGGGGTGGAAGCGCTTGAGGTTGATGCCAGCTCAGGGTGACCACTTGTGGGGTTGGCAGTGATCTGAGCCGCTGGTGGGTCCAGCATGGCGGGTGTGGCCACTGTGGCCTCAGCCATGGCCTGTTGGGGGAGGGGCGGAGGGGTGTGGGTGCCTGTGTAAGTGTGGGCAAGATTTTCTTTTGCGCCCTCTGATATCACTTCAAGTTGCTTCCCCTGCATCAGGAAAGTGAGGGCCAAACAGTAAAAATGACAAGGTGCCAGGACAAAGTGCAGGGAAGGCGGCAGGGATGTGTAGTTCTGGGGTGTGGGCTGTGGGATTGCTGGAGCATCAGGCACTGGATGCGAGTTACCTCCTTTCAGTCTTACACTACGCCGTCCCTGCAAAGGAGCCAGCGAGTGGCAGAGCCGGGGTTTGAATACAGCTTTATTTCCAACTAGTACACCCAATCGACTTTGTTTTCAGTGAAATCTGTTTTGGTAATAACTGTTTTAACAGTTCCATTTGAAAAACAGTCAAAGTGAGGCTCAGAGAAGATCAGGTGACATTATCAAGGCCACTGCCAAACGGAGGCAGAACTCAAACCAGGGCTGGTGTGACCTTGATCTTGAAGTCCTTGCTTTTCCCTCTGTCCATGCTAGCAACCATCTGCTAGGATCTCAAGGCTGGCTCACAGCTCTCAGCCTCGAAGCCTCAGAGCCCCTGTGAGGCCCCTCCAACAAAGGCTTCCCAGGCTTGTAACCCATGCCCAACCCAAGCTCCATCAAGTAAGTCAATTCTAACTTCCTGGGTCCAGTCTGCACCAAAATGGTGACGATTTGGGCTCCTGTGGCCAGCTGCGGAGAAGGAGTATTGTGGAGTGGGGGGCCTTCCAGCTCTGATGATGTGGAAGCTGACTCTTCCCATAGCTCAGAGCTCTGCTGTTTCCAAAGAATTCCTGGCCCCAGACCTGAAGTAGCCACAGCATGGTCCCTGCCCCATAAATATACACTTGCTCTTGACTTATGCATCATGTAGGTCTGGGCTCTTATCTTGGGGTGTTGGTTCACATGTTTATTCAAATATTTATGGAAAGTCAGCCTTGAACACCTCATAGGTGCCAGGCCCAGGGCCAGGGGACTGATCACGGGGCCCGCCCTATTCTCTGTGGTAGAGTCTCTTTGTATCAAAGCTCCCAGTAAGCTCAGTAGCCCATCTGCCTAAACAGCATGACTGAGTTCCCCATCCCCTCAAAACATGCCTGCAGCAAGTATCTCTTCACAATTGAGGCCCAAGGGCTGGGAGAAAATGGGGAGTGAATGCTAATGGGTATGGGATTTCTTTGGGGGTGAAGAAAATGTTGTTTTCTTTCTTTCTCTCTTTCTTTCTTTCTTTTTTTTTTT
>NW_016107691.1:1670321-1673696 GCF_001604975.1 Cebus imitator | reverse complement strand
TACAGGTGCCTGCCACCACACCAGGCTCATTTTTGTGTTTTTAGTAGAGACGGGGTTTCACCATGTTGGCCAGGCTGGTCTCAAACTCCTGACCTCAAGTGATCCACCCGCCTTGGCCTCCCCAAAGTGCTGGGATTATAGGCATGAGTCACCCACCGCGCCCTGCCTGGGAGTGATGAAAATGTTCTAAAATGGATTCTGGTGATGGATGTACAACTCTGTGAATAGACTAAAAACTACTGAAGTGTACGCTTCGAGGGGGTTAAGTTTATGGTATTTGAACTATGTCTAATAAATCAGCAGTCTTGTTTTTTAACTGAGGTCCAGAGAGGGGCAGTGGCCCACTGAAGGCCATGCACAAGGTAAGGTCTTCTGGTGGATGGCTTCAAGGCTGTTTCCTCCTTGCCCCCACTTCCCTATAATCCTAAGCAAGGGTAAATATAGGGTCACTGGGTATACATGGCAGGTCCAACCTTATGAAGCTGCTTTCCCAAGGACTTTAATTCCAGGTCTGCCATTAATGTGGCCAAGTTCCTGCACCTCTGTGGATCCCAGTTTCCCCATCTGTAAAGTGAAGCGGGCAAGTTTGGTAATCTTTTGCTAAAGGCTCAGCCAGCTCTGAACCTCTGAGTTTCTAATTAGAAAGCACTGCAAGGGACCAGCTATGGTGGCTCACGCCTATAATTCTGGCATTTTGGGAGGCCAAGGCAGGAGAATGGCTTGAGGCCAGAGGTTCAAGACCAGCCTGGACAACAAAGTGAGACCCAGTCTCTACTAAAAAAGAAAAAAAAAAAAGCAGCTGGGTGCAGTGACTCGCACCTGTAATCCAAGAGCTTTGGGAGACCAAGGTAGGCGGATCACCTGAGGTTGGGAGTTAGAGATCAGCCTGACCAACATAGAGAAACCCCATCTCTACTAAAAATACAAAATTAGACAGGCATGGTGGCACATATCTGTAATCCCAGCTACTTGGGAGGCTGAGGCAAGAGAATCGCTTGAACCCAGGAGGCGGAGGTTGCGGTACGCTGAAATTGCGCCACAGCACTCTAGCCTGGGCAACAAGAATGAAACTCCATCTAAAAAAGATAGAAAGAGAAAGAGAGAGAGAGAGAGAAAATAAAAGAAAGAAAAAGAAAGAAAGAAAGAAAGAAGAAAAAGAAAGAAAGTAAGCAAGCACTGCAAGGCAGAATAGAATGGAGTGTCAGACATGTGGCCCTCCTTTGGGTGCTGCAGGGGGCCTTTGACACAATTAAGTGTTCGAATAGATGCTCCTCACTGATAGTGATGATGAAGATTTTCCCATGAGAGTCAAATTCTCTCAGACAATCCTTCTGCTGACTCTCTCCATGAGGGGCAGCTGGATTCTGATTTCACCTCAGCACTGCTGGGTGATAGAGCAACCCATAACAGAGATCCATTGATCATGTCCTTTGGAGATGTCAGGAACTAGGTTCTTGGCCTGGCGCCCAGGCCAGCAGCCCCACCTTGCGCTGAGCTTGCCTTCGTGGTGGAGGGAGCAATCCTTGATGGCCACAAGCCTAGCCCCCACTGGACAGGATGTTTCCACATCGAGACCCACTTCCTGCAGCTAGGCCCGGGCTCCGGTTTCCCCCCTCTCCTGCCATCTGGTCGCCTGCCCTCTGCCCCCTCCCCTTGCCGGGTGTTTACAGGCTGCCTTATCAGCCTGGGGAATCTGGGCCTCACCCAGCCGGCTGCCCCCGCCCTGCCTGGCCCAGACAGCCTGCCCAGGGCCCTACCTGCTCTTTCGTCACTACAGGCTCCCGCAGCCCGGAGCCCCCCTGAGCCACAGGCAGGCAGGGGGGTGTGGACGAAGGCTTGCTGCCTGGCACAGGCCCGCAGTGCCTGGGGCCCTGCCTGCCGGAGCGAAACCTGAATATCCATAGTGCTTTCTGCAGCTTGCTTAAGCTGGAGGAGGCATGCGTTCTTTGAAAATTGTACCTTCTCTATCTGCAGGCTATGGAGACAGGAATGAGACACCAGTGCTGCTAAGGAAGCTAACTTTGGCCTGGAGTGACTCCATGGCTCTTTTGTCCTTAGCCACCCAAGAACAGGGAGGGTGGAGGGTAGCTCTAGGCTGGAAGGGACTGTGAGTCCAGGCAGATATATATATATATATATTTTACTAGAGAGCACTGTAAACACTCTAAGCTAAAGGTGGGGCTGAATGAGGGGCTGAAGGCTGGCTGTGATGAAGGAGATGAGGCTGGGGGGTCTTGGGGCACAATCTTGGCCAATCCACAGGCAGGCTTCTGAGCCTCATGGGTTCCAAGCTGTCTGTGTCCCTCCTACCCCAAGATCTGTGCACCCACCCAAAGGCTAGGATTAGACCAGAGCTAACAACTGAGTAAGCCAAAAGATTATCCCCTAGGACAGAAGGGCCTAGATTTTTTCCGTCTAATGTGTTTGAGTCATGAAGGGAGACAGGGATGAAGGTGCCACGCAAATGAAGATGCTGAGGGTGACAGATTTCCCTTCCAGCACTTGAGGCTAAAATTCCGAAAATTCACCCTCTGACCCAGCTGTAGGCAGGTCCTACAGAGACAGGGCCTCCATGCCAAAGCTGACCAAGCCCGGGACTAGGCGTCAAAGCCATAGTCCAGACCCAGCTCATCTTCCAGGGGCCTCCATTTTGTTTACTGATAAATCACTTAAAATGTACTCAAGGCAAGTAGATTGCAACATTCACAGTTAAGATCATAAGCCATACTTCCAAGAAATGTTAAAAGACTATGTCCTTCTAGGTCTCTAGAATACAATTTTCAGCAGTCTGGGAGCACTTGGGTGGGAAAGTTTGGAAAAACACTGCTAAGTCAATTTTGCCATTAATGGGCTATGTAACCACAGGCATGCCACGTCACAGGGCTCTCGAAGCCTCGGGCCTCCATCCCTAGAGATTTCATGCTATCCAGAGCTCCAAGCAGGCTTACTGATTGTAGTAGCCATCAGGGCTCCACACTTCTTCCTTCTATCAAAACTTTCAGGCCAGCCAGGCGCGGTGGCTCACTCCTGTAACCCCAACACTTTGGGAGGCCAAGGCAGGCAGATCACCTGAGGTCAGGAGTTCAAGACCAGCCTGGCTAACATGGCGAAACTCTGTCTCTACGAAAAATACAAAAATTAGCTGAGTGTGGTGGCGGGTGCCTGTAATCCCAGCTACTCCAGAGGCTGAGGCAGGAAAATCGCTTGAACCATGGAGGCGGAGGTTGCAGTGAGCTGAGATCATGCCACTGCACTCCAGCCTGGGCGACAGAGTGAGACTTCATCTCAGAAAACAAACAAACGGCCGGGTGCGGTGGCTCATGCCTGTAATCCCAGCACTTTGGAAGGACGAGGCGGGTGGATCACTTGAGGTCA
>NW_016107691.1:1668681-1670219 GCF_001604975.1 Cebus imitator | reverse complement strand
AAACCATTTAGTGTTAATAGCTGATATTGGGTTAAGTGTCATCTCTCTCCTTAATACATTTTTTCTTTTCTTTCTTTTCTTTTCTTTTTTTCTTTGGAGACAGAGTTTCACTCTGCTGCCCAGGCTGGAGTGCAGTGGTGCAGTCTTGGCTTTCTGCAACCTCCACCTCCTGGGTTCAAACGATTCTCATGTCTCAGCCTCCTAATATCTGGGATTACAGGTGTACACCACCACGCCCAGCTAATTTTGTGATTTTACTAGAGACAGGGCTTTGCTATGCTAGCCAGTCTGGTCTGTAACTCCTGACCTCAAGTGATCCACCCGCCTTAGCCTCCCAAAGTGCTAGGATTATAGGCATGAGCCATTGCCTGGCCCTTAATACATTTTCATTTGACGAGACCATCTGGAATGAACATGTTTTAGCCTGAGAAGGGACTCCAGGGCAAGTGGTCGCTTGGGGCCAACCTGCAGGTGAGCTAGAGGGTGTTTTTCGGTGGTTCTACCTCCCACCACCCCAGTAGCTGTGGAGTGAGCTGGTCTTCATCATCTATACCCCATGCCTGTGGGTTCTGTTAGAAGACTATATGGAGTGAATGAAAATCCTTTGGAAAGCGAAAAACTAGGCCTGGTGCAGCAGAATGCCCACTTCACTGGGAGTGAGGAAGATCAAGTTCCAGTCTTGGCCCAGCCTCTGCCTATCTCCTCCCTCAGCTTCTGAGCTGGCGCCAACTCCTACTCCGGGGCACACGCTGACATCTATGGCTGTGGCCACACCAGCCGGACTCAGCAGAGCCTTACGGTCCAAACTCATCTGCTCAGTTTCCAAAGGTCCTTCACAGTCTGACCCCACCCTACCTACTCAGGCTTGTTTCCCATGATTTCCCAACTTAAGCCTGGGCTTCAAGCCCAGTGGTCTCCTCATGGTCCCCTGAGGGAACATTCCAGGCTCATCCACAGAGTTTCTCAAGCCTGCCATGCCTTTGCTGCTCCTTTTTGGCTAATCAAATAGTGCCTATCAAGCAAGGCCCCAACTAAGTCCCCCAACCCCATGGAGCTGGTTGTACCCTCATAATTATGGCCTGCACCCATGGAGCCCTGTTCTCTAAACCCCCATGACTCTTAAATTCTACTACAAGATTTATTAATCCCATAGGGTCTTGAATTGCCCTTTAATTATTTCATGTGTATCTCTTGTTTCCCCAACAGGCAGTAAAATCCATGGGATCAAAGCCCATTTCATCTTCTTCTGACTAACACAGGTTTGGGCATTCATGAATGAAGTCCATGTAAATTCTCGACAAGAGTAAGATCTCTAGAAATGAGACCACAGACCAGGCATGGTGGCTCATGCCTATAATCTCAGCACTTTGGGAGGCAGAGACAGGCAGATTAAGAGGTCAGGAGATCGAGGCCATCCTGGCTAACACAGTGAAACCCCATCTCTACTAAAAATACAAAAATTAGCTGAGTATGGTGGCATGTGCCTGTAGTCCCAGCTACTCAGGAGGCTAAGGCAGGGGAATTGCTTGAACCTGGGA
>NW_016107691.1:1662263-1667503 GCF_001604975.1 Cebus imitator | reverse complement strand
AAGGAATTAGCTGGTGTAGTGGTACACGCCTGTAATTCCAGCTACTTGGGAGGCTGAGGCAGGAAAATTGCTTGAACCCAGGAGGTGAAGGTTGCAGTGAACTAAGAACATGCCACTGGCACTCCAGCCTGGGTGACAGGTCTCAAAAATAAAGTAAAATAAAATAAAATAGAAATACAAAATAAGACCAAACATATTTGTTACAACAAAAATTAATGCAAGTGGTATAAATGTAAATATCAAAGAAAATGTTATGGAAAAGTCAATCATAAAAATCATATGCAAAGGACTTTAGCCAAAAACAACTTCGAAAAAGGGCAAAGTTGAAAGGCTTATACTACCTGGTTTCAAGAATGATTATAAAGCTACAGTAATCAAAACAGTTGGTATTAATGTAAAGAGAAATAAGTAGAACAATCAATGGAATTGACACAGAGTCCAGAAATGTGCCCACATATAGACAATGGTAGGAGACTCATGATAGCTTTTTCAACAAATAGTGCCAGAATAATTAGATATTCATATGCAAAAAGAAAAGAAAGGCTGAGTGCAGTGGCTCACACCTGTAATCCCAGCACTGTAGGAGGCTCAGTTGGGAGGATAGCTTGAGGCCAGGAGTTCAAGATCAGTCTGGGCAACATAGTGGGAACCTATTTCTACAAAAAAAAAAAATTAAATTAAATTACCCAGGCATGGTGGCCCACTCCTGTGGTCCTAGCTACTTGGAAGGCTAAGATGGTAGGATCACTTGAGGCCAGGAGGTCAAGGCTGCAGTGAAACATAATCACGCCACTGCATTCCAGCCTGGGCAACAGAGCAAGACCCCATCAAAAAAGAAGAGAGAGAGAGAGAATGAAGGAAGAAAGGAAGGAAGGAAAGGAGGGAGGGAGGGAAGGAGGGAGGAAGGAAGGAAAGAAGAAAGAAAGGAAGGAAGGAAAAGAATTTGGATCCATACCACTCAACATACAGAAAAATTAACTCAAAGCTGACCACAGACTAAAATGTAACACCTAATATTATAAAACCTATAAAAGGAAATATGAACCAAAATATTTGTGACCTAAGGCTAGGGGAAGAGCTCTTAAATACAGCATCAAAACTGTATTTTTTGAGTTCTTAAATACCACACCAAAACTGTATCCATAAAAAGAAAAATGGAAAAGTTGCACTTTTATAAAAATTAAAAATGTTTGCAAAAGTCAGAAGACACTGTGAAAAGGATGAAAAGAAGCCACAGACTATGAGAAAGTATTTACAAATCATGTATCTGATGAAGGTCTTGTATCCAAAAAAACATAAAGAACTCTCAAACTACAAGAAAACAAACAACTCAGTTTAAAAAACAGGCAAAAGATTTGAACAGACACCTCAACAAAGAAGACTTATGGACAGCAACTATATGAAAAGATGTTCAGCATCATCAGTCATCAGGGAAATACAAATTAAAATCACAATGAGATACCACTGCACACCTATTAGAATGGCTAAAAGAAAAAGACTGCCCATATCAAGTGTTGGCGAGGATGTAGAACAACTGGGACTCTCATACCCTGCTGGTAGGAATGTAAAATGGTTCAGCTACTTTGAAAAACAGCTGGACAGTTTCTTAAAAGTTGAACCTACACTACTGTATGATGTTGTTACTCTACCCCTAAGTATTTAACCAAGAGAAAAGGAAATATACAGCCACAAAAAGGATTTGTGTACAGACGTTCATAACAGCTTTGTTTGTAATAGCTAAAAGCTAGAAAAAACACTAAACATCCATCAACTGACGAATGGATAAGCAATGTATGATCTATCCATACAATGGAATGCTATTTAACAATAAAAAGGAATGAAATACTGATGTATACAACAACATGGATACATCTCAGAATAAATATGCTGAGTGAGAGAAGCCAGGCCAAAAAAAGAGTACATGCTATATGCTTCCAATTACATAAAACTTTGAAAAATGCAAACTAATCTACAGTGACAGAAAGTAGAGAAGTGGTTGTCTCAGATGGGAGGGAGGGCTCGCAAAGGGGCACAAGGAAACCGTCCAGGAATGAAGCATATGTTCACTCTCTTGATTGTGCTTATGGTTTCACAGGTATACATATGTCAAATGTTATCAAATTGTATGCTTGGAAATACGTGCCGTTTATCGTGGCACATCAATATTACCTTGCTAAAGCTGTTAAATCAAAAGAAAAAAGGTCCCCACATTAGATGAAATAACAGCAAACACTATATAATTTCTCCATGTAACATTACTATGGAAAATTATTACTAATTTTTACTATGTAACATTATTATTATTACTATGGAAATTTTCTTATGTGACATTACTATGTAACATTACTATGTAACTCCACTATGTAACCTTACTATGTAATATTACTATGTAACTTTTTACTATATAATATTGCTATCTAATTTTACTATGTAATATTACTATGTAACTTTTTACTAAATAACATTACTGTGTAACTTTATATGTAAATTTACTATATGTAACATGACTTTTTACTATATAACATTACTATCTAACTTTACTATGTAACATTACTATGTAACTTTACTGTGTAAAATTACTATCCAAATTTACTATGTAATATTACTATATAACTTTTAAACTATATAACATTACTACGTAACTTTACTATTAACATTGCTATCTAACTTTTTACTATACAACATTACTATGTAACTTTACTATATAAAATTACTATCCAAATTGACTATGTAACATTACTATATAACTTTTTATTATATAACATTACTATGTGACTACACTATGTAACATTACTATGTTACTTTACTATGTGACATTACTCTGAATTATCCCTGGAGACAAAAGGACCAAAAACACCCATGCTGTCCTAGAAAACACATTCCTTGGAGCCACTCTGTACCCAGGCTGAAGTGCAGCAGCCCAAATATGGCTTACTTCAGCCTCAACTTCCTGGGCTCAAGCGATCTTCTTGCCTCAGTCCCCCAAGTAGCTGGGACTACAGGTGCACACCAGCACACCTGGCTAATTTTTGTATTTTTTCTAGAGACAAAGTTTTGCCATGTTTCCCAGGCTGGTCTTAAACTCCTGGGCTCAAGTGATCCTTCCACCTTGGCCTCCCAAAGTACTGGGATTGCAGGTGTGTGCCACCTCACCCTGCCAAGTGTGCTGATTTTAATGGGCATATGTTCTTTTCTCTCTTGCTCACTCCCATGCCAATGCTATTGTCCCACTGAGCCTGGAATATCCCTAGAACACAGCCAATGATCTATGTCCTCTTTCAAAAGGCCATCTCCCTTCTCGCCTGCAGGAAGCCTTGCCCAATAAAGCTGAGGAAGGCGAAGAATGATCTTTCTCTAGACAGCCACTGGAGCCATCATCACCCAGTTTACAGATACTAAGTGCCATAGGCTGGTTGGCACGTCAGCTCCCACCTGCTATGGGGCTAAATGCACGTGTATTACTACAGCTCTAGAATTGGGTTTAGATCCTTCTGAGGAGGGCGCTGGCCCTGGTGTGTTTTTTCGTAGGATCAATGTGGCGCCAAGAAAGTGGTCACCTAATGAGACAGGTATTTTCTGTGCGTAGATTCTCACAGAATCAGTGGAGTTGAACTAGTCTCTGTTATCCTGGGGGCGGGGGGCATTATAGGAAAAAGACAGATTAGCTCCTCATTCTATGTCTAAGTACCTCCTTGTTATCGGGTCATCAGGAATTTCGAGAGGTTAAGAATAATCACCCACCCTCCCATCCCCCAAAGCCTAACAGTTCTAACTGAGGGGTGGGGACCAAGGGGCGGAGTGGAGTGCTTTACTCAGGGGTGGTCCAGTTTATCCTAGGCTGTCTGTCCCAGCGGGTGGTCACAGGCTCCTCAAGCAAACACAATCCAGTCAATAGCAAATGGAACCTCCAAGTTACTCCCTGGGAGGCCTTTGGAAGGGGAATGGCCACCAGTCCCCTGGGAGCTCTTCTGGGCAAAAGCAGTGCCCCAGCCTCAACTCAAGGCCTCTGGGCATTGGCCCAGAATGGACCCATCATCTATTCTAGTGAAGGAGGGGAGAGTGGTAGTCGGCCAGTTGGCTCCCAGAATTTTACACTCAGTAGGGTAATAACAACAATCTGATGATTGCTAAATAGTTCCCGGGAGTACGTTAGGCCTTCTCTCAAAGAAACTAACTTACTCTTATTTCTGCAGTGAATGATACTCAAAATGAAAATGGCGAAGGGCTAGAGAAGGCAATGTTAATACAAATATTAATGATTTCAGTTTTGCTCTTCATACAGCACAGCCTGCCATTCAGCATATTACACACACACACACACACACACACACACACTCTCTCTCTCTCTCTCACACACACACACCCCTACTACATCCTCTCCACATCCTGTGCAATGGCGGAGTCAACAAAAAGTAGAAAAACCTGGAAAATCTCCCTCTTACTTTCAGAAATGGGTGTGGCATGCCCTATCAGCAATGCCAAAGAAGTAGTTGGTCCCCAGAGCCTGGCAAAGTCAAGTGTGTGTGAAGAGGAAATGGTGACAACAATCACAATAACTGTCACAGGAATAATAATAACAGCAGTGAACACTTACTGGGTGGGTACTATATGCCAAGCACTCTGCTGAGTGCTTTACATGCATCATCTCATTTAAGCTTCACTCCAACCCTGTGAGGTGGGTGCTGACACCCAGAGTGGTTAAGTAACTAGCCCATAGTCACACAGCCAGTAAGTCTGGCATATAAATGTAGACAGCCTGTGCTCTTCCTCCTCTAGACAATAGCATGTATTAGGAAGGATATCGGGTCACACTGGAAGAGGAAAGGAAGCTTCAGGAGCGTTAGGTGTTCTGAGAAACAGGAAGTGCCCACAGTGGGACAAGAAAATGGCCCATCAAGAAGGTGGCAACTTGGCTGGTCATCGTGGCTCACGCCTCTAATCCGAGTACTTTGGGAGGCTAAGACAGATGGATCACCTGAGGTAAGGGGTTTGAGACCAGCCTGGCCAACATGGTGAAACCCAGTCTCTAAAAAATACAGAAAAAGGCCAAGCGTGGTGGCTCACTCCTGTAATCCCAGCACTTTGGGAGGCCGAGGAGGGCAGATCATGAGGTCAGGAGATTGAGAGCATCCTCGCCAAGATGGTGAAACTCCATCTCTACTAAAAACACAAAAAAATTAGGTGGGCATGGTGGTGCACTTCTGTAGTCCTAGCTACTCAGGAGGCTGAGGCAGGAGAAT
>NW_016107691.1:1650872-1661965 GCF_001604975.1 Cebus imitator | reverse complement strand
AAGAAGAAGGAGGTGGCAACTTAAGGGAAAGCTTGCTCAGCCTGGGCAAGCTGCTTAGCTTGCTTCTTGTTAGCCCCTCTGAGAAATATTCTGGCACCTTCCCTTGCAGACCTTCCTTCATGAAACACCCTTCCCTGCTCCCTGACCCTCCACCACACCCTGGAAGCAGGCTGGGGTCTCTTTGCTGAGAAATTCACCTTAGGATGTGATTCCCAACCAAGAAGTCAGGGCACTCTGGTATGTCCCTTTGGTGTTGAAATGTGCTGGGGAAGGGGCAGGACAGTGACAGAGGGAAAATGATGAGTGTGTGTATGTGGCAGGGGGATATCCAGGTGTTTTTAATACAATTAAACCCAACAAGGGCCAAGTTTCCTCCATGTCCAGCCTTGGGAGACACAGAATCAGTGGAAGCAATATATGGCTAGTCCTTAGTGGTATGGGCAGAAACACACGGAACTCTAATTCTTCACTTCCTAGATGGTGGAGTGGGGAACAATTATGAAAATCTCTCTTGCCGGGCGTGGTGGCTCATGCCTGTAATCCCAGCACTTTGGAAGGCTGAGGCGGGCAGATCATCTGAGGTCAGGAGTTCAAAACTAGCCTGGCCAACATGTCAAAACCCTGTCTCTACTAAAAATACAAAAAATTAGCCGAGCGTGGTGGTGGGCGCCTGTAATCTCAGCTACTCAGAAGGTTGAGGCAGGAGAATTGCTTGAACCTGGGAGGTGGAGGTTGCAGTGAGCCGAGATCGCACCTCTGCACTCCAGCCTGGGCAACAAGAGCAAAACTCGGTCTCAAAAAAAAAAAAAGAAAAGAAAATCTCTCTCCTCCACTTGAATGAAGCTCTGGGCCTCCAGAGAAATCCCAGAACCCTGGGGAAAGGTGGGATCCAGTCAGCCTGCAACTGCCGTGAGCACATGTGGTGTGTCAGTTTTCCTGTCATTTTAGTGCCCCACGTCTCCCCGTCATCTCTCCCACTCCCTAGGGGTGTGTGTGTCGGGGGGCGGTGAGGGAAGGGTTTCAAAATGAAATCCCCTCAGCTTGGGTGGCACGCTGGTCAGACACTTTGTATCTCCTGGAGTGGAGACGGGGGTTTGCACCGAGCCACCCATACTCGCTGACCTGGTCTTTTATGTGACATGCATTTGCCAAACAATCATCCAGGCTTCGAAGGTCAGTCTGTGGCCAGAGAATAGACAGAAAGGTGTATTTTCTTCCTTTTCTGCTGCACCAAATCTCCCCCTCGCTTCCCCTCCACCCTCCTTCAAGATCCAGCCCAGGCCCGCATCCCTCACAAAGCCTTCCCTCCCTCCTCCAGCGGCTGCAGACCTCCAGTCCCGACCGCTGGCCTCTGCTCCAACAGGCACAATTAGCACCTGACCAGCCTCTGGCCCGGCTGCTTGTCCTCGCCTCTGATTGTTTCAGTGTCTTAGTCATCTCTTCCCTAGCGCCTCCTTATCTCATCTCCTGCACGGTGCCTAGCATTGGTTGGGCACACAGTAGGTGTTAACAAATGTCTGTTGAATTGAAACTCAGCGGCCCCTATGAGGTCTAAACCCTCATAAGCACCCCGACCAGCAGTTTCTTGGCAACCAGCACTGGGGCCCAAGCTACAGGGCATTAGCAGCGAGACTGCTATTACAGAACTCACGAGGCTCAGCGGCCAGAGAGAGGTTTGCAGGCAGGTTGGTGTTGATGAGAAAAGCCCCTGATCCCTAGGAAAGCGCCTATGGGATTCTGGGTACCTTGCAAGAGTTTCCTTTCTCCCCTGCAGAAGTAGTTTTCAGTGTGAGAACCACAAAGAGAATAAATTGGAAGACAAGCCAGAAACCTCTTTGCAGCTTAGAAATCCAGGAGAGATGTGAAGCGCAGGTTGGGGTCAGGCCCTACACCCCTGAGGGAAGAAGGCTGCCCAGGGCCTTTCCCAGCTTGGTGGGGGATCCCAGGAGACGCAGTTGGCATGGCCGGCATGAGCCTTTCCACTGCAGGGGGCTATAGGGATGTTTGGGGGTGTTCCTAAGAAATGCCATCTTCCCCCAGAACCCAACAAATGACATCCTGCAAGATTGCCATCTGCAGCTCATGCAGAAACCAGTGCCCCGGCCAGACATGGTGGCTCACGCCTGTAATCCCGGCACTTTGGGAGGACATGGCGGGCAGATCACTTGAGGTCAGAAGTTCAAGATCAGCCTGGCCAACATGGTGAAACCCCCTCTCTATAAAATATATAAAAATTAGCCGGGGGAGGCCAGGCATCATGGCTTATGCCTGTAATCCCAGCACTTTGGGAAGCTGAAGTGGGTGGATCATGAGGTCAGGAGTTCAAGACCAGCCTGGCCAACATGGTGAAATCCCATCTCTACTAAAAATACAAAATTAGCTGGACGTGGTGGCGCACCCAGCTACTTGGGAGGCTGAGGCAAGAGAATCACTGGAACTTGGGAGGCAGAGTGAGCCCCAGATCACACCACTGCACTCCAGCCTGGATGACAGAGTGGGACTCCATAAAAAAAAAAAAAAAAAAAATTTAGCCAGGGGTGGTTACAGGCACCTGTAATCCCAGCTACTCAGAAGGCTAAGGGAGGGAGAATTGCTTGGGCCTGGGAGGTGGTGGTTGCAGTGAGCCAAGATCGCACCACTGCACTCCAGCCTGGGCAAGAGAGTGAGACTCCATCTCAAAAAAGAAAAAAGAAACCACTGTCCCTTTCCCTCTCATTCACCCAAATCCTAGGGCAAAACTCTGCGTGGGAGGAGGGGAGGTGCATCTAGACCAGAATCTGGCCAGGGTCTCAAGGCAAAGAGAAGCCTCCAAGTCTAGTGTGCTTGATCCCCCACACTGGCTCAGGGATTTGATCCTGGCTTCAAATTATGATTATTTATAAAGATGGCTTATCCCCTCTCCCTGGCTCCCTCCATTCTCCTGCTGTGACTCCAGCCCACACGAAAAGGTACACACAATCCCGGAAGGCAGGTGGTGTCTTCCTCACATCCGAGTTTTCCTCACTGCCACTCTGTTGGGGCCCGGTACTAGGACTGGCCCTAAGCGAGTGTTTGCTGAGTTGCATCTGAGTTTTGGGTGCTGCATTAAGCAATACCGTAAGGCCGGCTCGCACTTACTCACTTACTGTGTGCCACGTGCCGTTCTAATAAGCAGCTTATACGTATTCATTCATGGATTTGATCCTCACTGCAGTGTTATGAGGTAGGTCTCACGGACAGATGAGGAAACTGGGGCATACAATTGACTGGATCACATAGCTAGTAAATAACAACGCTGGGATTTTAGCCTAGACAGCCAGGCTTTAAAAACTGGAGGTAAGGGGTTCAGAATTACAGTGAGCTGTGACTGTGCCACTGCACTCCAACCTGGGTGACAAAGTGAGACCTTTAATTTAAAAAAAAAAAAACCAAAAAAACACCACTCAAAACACAAAAACAAAAACTGGAGGTAAGATGAGAAAATTGTGGGGACGGGGGATGTGGAGAGGATGAAGGCCAAGCTTAAGAGCAGAAGAGCAGAGGTTTCCCCAGGAAAGCAAACTCAACAGCCTGTGTCTGCCTGGGTCTCTGTGACAAAGGGCCTGATTTTTGCAGGATGAGGGGCATTTTGGACATGCTATCAATCAGGCCCCTACAGACAGACCACAGCACCCTCATTAGATCCCAATATATACCAGAGAAGACAGAAGCCACTGTCACCACTTAGCACGAGGTGAGGGAGGGTGGATTTGGGGCCCCTAGGTTGTCCAGGGGTGGGCGCCAGTTCCTGAGCAACCACCGAGCAAACAGTGCAGCAGAGGGAGGAGGAATGCCAGACATAGTTGCAAACAAGCCACTCCTTCGGCTCACAGCAAGAGCCTGGGTGAGGGTGGGAGCCTGAAGCCTGGGTGAGGGTGAGAGCCTGCTTCATGGTCCCCCGCCCCCAACAAGAAATCCCAAGCTCTGAACCCAGCCCCAGAAACAACCACATGCAAGGGAGCCTCCTCCCCACACGGGCTGGCTGGGATAGGAAGTTCTCCCTGATAATCTCCGCTGAACTCCAGAGAGCTCCTCCTACGCGGCTCCTGTGCTGGATGCACTGAATGTGAATTAATGGTTGAGAAAGCACTTTATAACCAGGAAAACCCAATGCCACTAACTGCAAGGAGGGATTGGCATTCTTGCTGGGCATACATGTTCCCCAGGCATTTTCAGTGCCAAAGTCTCCCGAAAGGGAAGAACTAGAAGTGTTCCCTTCACCTCTCTCCAACCTGGCACTCAGGCCAGGGGTCAGCTCGCAGGGGGTGAGTCCCCAATGGGCGTGCCCACCAGCTGTTGGGGCTGAGCAGTGGTGGTTCAGGCCCTGGGGTGGTGACCTCACTTCCGCTCCTACCTCCCCACCTCCCCAGCACTCCTCCCATCTGAGGCCCCACCAGGCCAAAATCGAGAAGTCCAAGGTTAACTGTTCCTTCCCACTTTAAGAGCTAATTAAAATAATTAGCCACAATGAACTGTCAAACATTAACCAGAAGAGGCTGCAGGACCAGACAGGCCTCGATCGCCGGCTGAGGGATGAGGGGCAGGAATCAAATGGCCATCAAATCCCTCAACTAGGGTACGGTGGGGGGGCCCAGGAGGACCTCGCTGAGCCGAGGTGCCAAGGGGTCAGGAGGCGACTCTGGTCAGGAAGGGGATGTCCAGGCAGACGGTGGTGAAAAAAGGGTGTCAGGGTTAGGGTGCGGTGGAGGAGCCAGGAATTCATAAACTGGCCACCGCCTCAGCATTCCCTCAAGCCTCCAAAACAAGGTGCTGGCGTCAGGGGACCCTGAGCGGTGCCGCGGCTGAGTCCCCTAGGCGGCCCAGGAGGTAACGGGGAGGCGGGAGAGCCGGGGAGAGCGGGAAGGCTGGCGGCTGGCTCACACGGAAACTCAGGCTCCTGCCAAGAGGTCTCTATTTTGGCGATCCAGTTCTCCAAGTCATAGGTCTGCGTGCGCGTGTGTGCGTGTGACCCTAAAGCCCCAGCCCCAGAAGCCCCGGGGGCAGTCGGATCAATGTAGCAGCTCCACCGCGGTCTGCCCCACCTCCTCTGCCCTCGGGCGTAAAGCTCCTGGGGGCTCGCTGTCACGATCGGCGGGTCACGGAACCCCGGCTGCCGGGCGGGGGCAAGAGGAAACGGGGGCCCCCACCCCGACTCCCCGACTCGGGGAATCCATTCCACTTCCATCCCGGGATCGGGAGCCCGGGTTCTCCATCACACGCGCGGCGGGGCGACGCCAGGGCGGCTCGCGACACGCCGCGACTCTTCCTCCCTTCCCTGGGCCCCCAGCCCCACGCCGGGGCCCCGGCGCTGTCGATCCCGCCCTCAGGCAAACTTTTCCAGGTCCCCGAAGGCTCGAAGAACCGGCGCCATCGACGTACCTGAGGCCGAGTGGCTCGCGGGCCCTGCTCGGTCGCCGGGCCGGGGTCGGTCTCCGTAGTCCCCTGCCCGCTCCGGGGGCCGAGACGCGGGTCCCCAGCCCCGCCAGCCCGTCCTCTCCCCTCGGAAGCCCGGCCCGGCGAGTGGCGCCGGGAACTCGGCGCCGGCGAAAGGAGAAGTGGAAGTTGAGCACGGCGCCCGGTCCGTCCCCGCGGCCGCCAGGGCCGCCGTCCCCCGCCCTCCTCCCCGCCCGCCCTTCCTCCCCGCCCGCTTGCCCTCGCCACCCCGCGCCCGTGACTCACCTCGGCGCCGGGGCAGGCTGGTCCGGGCGGGCAAGGCGCAGGGCTCTCCCACACGTCGCGCCGCCTACGGCAAGTTGGAGGTAGAGATGCAAATACCAGGTGAGACGGCGGCGCCCCCGATAAAACGGGGCGGGGGGCAGGGTGGAGCTCGCGGGGAGCAGGGCTGACGCCAGGGAGGGCCAGGCCAAGACCGGGGGCGGCGGGGGCGGCAGGGGCGCCCGTGGAGGGGGCGCGAGCCGGCGCAGACCAGCACCGAAACGAGCGAGCGAAAGGGGAAATTGCACTAGAGACACACACGTCCCCGCAGGCGGCGGCTGGGGCGGGCGCGAAGGAGGCAGGGCGGGAGGGGAGGGAAGAGCCGGAGGGAGGGACCGACGGGAGGGACCGCGGGCGGGCGGGGTGGGGGAGGGAGCGAGGGAGGGACGAGGCATCTCGGTGGAAACAGCGCCCCTCCGCCCCGGCCCGCCCGCCGCGGTCGCCAGCACGGCAGGGGAAGCCGTGCCAGGGGCCCGCTCAGCCTCTCCTTCCCCTCGCGGCTCGCTCTCGCCCGGGGGACCACGAGGCAGGGCGCCCGCAGAGCCCGCAGAGCCCGCGTCGCAAGCCGCGGCCCGGCCCGGCACCCCCCACACTGCTTCGAGCTGGCGGGCCCTGGAGCTCTCTGCTCGGTCGGGGCCCTTCCCGGCGCGAAACCCTCACACAACGCCCAGCGGAGAAATCCCTTCCCCGGGGACTTGGGAAGGTTTCGTCCAGCCCCCTCGGCCCGTGCAAGTGGAGACCTGCTTGACGCCTTTGGGCCAAGCCCTGCGCTTCGCATTATTGAGCTCTTGGAGTGTGCGGGCCCCAGCGGGAGGGCGGGCCGTGCGGTGGGGTGAGGCCACTAGATGCCCAGAGGATATGATTTTATACCTATATGCCCGACTCCGCAGAATCCCGGGCCGAACACCTGGGGTGACTGGAGAGTTTCAGCGACTTCTTAGGGAAGTCGAGTCCAGGACTCCTACGGGGAGTTGGGGTGGGGGGGCGCTGGGAGGATCTGAGTCGGGACAGGTTGGGGGACAGGAGCTGGAGCAGCAGGTGCAAAGACAGCCATAGTTCGAGTGCTGGGAGCAAGCCCATGCCTACCTTTCTTCCGCTGTCCAAACCCAGGCTACTCTGCTGCACGTGCCCACTGGAACACCACGCACGCTCCCCTTCTAGCTCCCCTTTGCCCTCTCAGACCTGCCTCAGTATCAACACCGCGCCCTACCTGATCCTGCGGCTTGGAGGCTCTGGAGAGAGTCCGCTGGGAATTGTCACTCCTTATAGCTCCACGTGGCCTTGTTGGGGTTGGGGGACAGCCAGGCCTCAGCCTTGACAGAAAGCAGCAAGGCTGAAGGGGCCCCAGGTGCTATGGGCTTGAGGGCTTGAGGTTGAAGGACCTGCTCAGCCTCCAGCATCGGCCTGCTTCTCCTGCCTTAGGAATGGATGATCCTAGGCGCAGGACCAGGGGGACAGGAGTGGTGGGGGATGATGGCCACAAAGGCAGCTGCAGATTACAAGTTCCCGGGGAAAGATCCTGTGGCTGGACTGAGGCGCAGGCCCCTGAGACCTCCTGGAGACTCAGAATCAAGTCCCCAAAACAAGCACTTCGTCTTTACAATCGGGCATGCTTTCCCCAGGGGATTCCAGGTCCTAGAGACACAGTTCTCTGCTGGCCTGTCATCCACGAGGGTCCCCTCTCAAATGTGGGGTAGGTCCCAAATGTCCCTAAGCCCTCTTTGACCTTGAAACTCACGAATGGACACACTCGTCCGCACATGCCCATACGAGCACACACACACACACACACACACACACACAGACACACACACACACACTTTCCCATTTTGCTAAGAGTTCAGTGGTCTCTAACCTCAGACAGACCTGGGTTCCTCTTCCCGCTCACTATTTACCAGCGACGTGACTTTAGGCAAGTCACTTAAACTCTCTGAGCCTCACTTCTCTTCTTAAGAAAACAACAACAACTAGGCCGGGCGTGGTGGCTCACGCCTGTAATCTCAGCACTTTGGGAGGCAGAGGTAGGTGGATCACTTGAGGTCAGGAGTTCAAGACCAGCCTGACCAACCTGGCAAATCCCTGTCTCTTCTGAAAATATAAAAATTAGCCCGCTGTGGTGGTGCATGGCTGTAGTCCCAGCTACTCAGGAGGCTGAGGCAGGAGAATTGCCTGAACCCAGGAGGCGGAGGTTGCGGTGAGCCGAGATCGTGCCATTGCACTCCAGCCTGGGTAACAAGAGCAAAACTCCGTCTCAAAAAAAAAAAAACTAAATTAAAGTTTTTATTTTTGTTTTTAATTTTTATGGGTACGTTTTAGGTGTGTGTATTTACGGGTGACATCAGATATTTTGATACACGCATGCAATGCATCATAATCACATCAGGGTAAATGGGGTATCTGTCACCTCAAGCGTTTCTCCTTTCTTTGTGTTATATACAATCCAGTTACACTCTTTGAGTTATTATTTATTTATTTATTTATTTTTGGAGATGGAGTTTTATTCTTGTTGCCCAGGCTGGAGTGCAATGGCACGATCTCGGCTTACCGAAACCTCCAGCTCCCGGGTTCAAGCGATTCTCCTGCCTCAGCCTCCCAAGTAGCTGGGATTACTGGCATGTGCCACCACACCCAGCTAATTTTCTGTATTTTTAGTAGAAACGAGGTTTCTCCGTGTTGGTCAGGCTGGTTTTGAACTCCTGACCTCAGGTGATCCACCGGCCTCGGCCTCCCCAAAGTGCTGGGATTACAGGCGTGAGCCACTTCGCCGGGTCTTTTTTGGTTATTTTTAAATGTACAATAAATTATTGTTGACTGCAGGCACCCTGTAATGCTATCAAGTACTAGATCTTACTCATTCTAACTAGATTTTTGTACCTATTAACCATCCCCAGTACCCTGCCCCCAGCCTTGCTTTTCTTATTTTTAAATTGGAGACAATATGAACCTACTTCACAAGGCTGTGGCAACGACTGAATGAGATAACGAATGTCTATGGCAGTGTCTGGTGCCAAGTAAGTCTTTAACAAATGCTAGCTGTCTTCGGCGTCGTGTTCATCTTGTTCATCTTCGTTTTCCTTTCTCAACCCAGCTCTCAGGAGAAAGTATGGCATGGCCAAGGCTGAAGTTGCTCAGCACTAGTGGTGGATTCCTCCCGTGAGTGAATGTGCTTGGAACTAAGGCTGAAGCCTCAAGGCAGCACGCAAGGAGAGGCTTTCCTTTGGGAAGGGCAGGAAGAGAGGTCAGCACTGCCAACCAGCTCATGGTGACTGGCCCTAATGCCTGCCAGCGCCCTGCAGCCCACGGCTCCTGGGAATCCCATAAGTTCCCACCTTCCCCAGCTGCTCAGAACTAACCACAGCCCCATGATCTGTGAGTTGCAGCCAAAGCAAGCCCCAACCCCCATGATGAAAAAGGCTGACCTTGCCTTGGGGAGCCGTGGGCCACATGAATGACCTTCCTGGCTGCCTTTCTCCTTCCCCACCCGGCTAGCCGCTCTTCTACCTACTCGCCGGGTGAGCCCCAGCCAGGTGGGGCCAACCAGGCTGAGATCACCACTCTCCCGATGACAGCCAAGCTGCTTCTGCCAATGGCTCATTCCCTGACTTGGCAGGAATTCCCCTTCTCGAGTTGCCCATGGATGCCCAGCCTGCACCATGAGCAGAGCACTCTGAGCCTCTCTGCTTCCAGCCCTGTTTCCCCCAGTCTCCAACCCTGACTGGGTGGTCGCAGGTCTCAAAACTTGGGTCCTGCAAAGAACGGAGGAGCCTCTGTGTTGCCCACAGCCCATGTGGTTCCACCTCCCTACCCGCACACTCAACTCGCCCTTTAACAGCTTTCAGAGCCCCTCTTTGTCTCCTTTTTCTTTTTTTTCCAGAGGCAAGATCTTGCCGTATTGCCCACGCTGGAGTGCAGTGGCACAATCATAGCTCACCGCAGCCTCCAACTCCTAGGCTCAAGCGATCCTCCCTTTCCTTGGCCTCCAGGGTAGCTGGGACTACAGACGCACACCACCATGCCTGGCTAATTTTTGTATTTTTTGTAGAAACAGGGTTTTGCCATGTTGCCCAAGCTGGTCTTGAACTCCTGGGCTCAAGCGATTCTCTTACCTCGGCCTCCCAAAGTGTTGGGATTATAAGCATGAGTCCCATGCCTAGCCTTCATCTCTCTTTTCAAGCAGTGCCTGGTAGCTCATGTTTTCCTGCAAGTCACTGGAGATTCTTTGGAGACAACTGACTGGTTTCTCCCTGCTTCCACTCACTTAACTCCCTGTCCTCAACAAATTATTATTATTATTATTATTATTATTTTGAGACTCCTGACCTTGTGATCTGCCCACCTCAGCCTCCCACAGTGCTGGGATTACAGGCATGAGCCACCACACCCGTCCTCCTCAACAAATTCTATTCAAACTTGTGGCCACAGCAAAATACCACGACGCCACAGCTTCTGTGGCCAGAGTCTGAACATGCCACCATAGACATATACTAGAAAAGTTGCTTACTGGCCAGGCAAGGTAGTTCATGCCTGTAATCCCAGCACTTTGGGAGGTTGAGGCGGGTGAATCACCTGAGGTCAGGAGCTTGAGACCAGCCTGACCAACATGGTGAAACCCCGTCTCTACTAAAAATACAAAAATTAGCTAGGCGTGGTGGCAAGAGCCTGTAATCTCAGCTACTCTGGAGGCTGAGGCTGAGGCTAAGGTAGGAGAATTGCTTGAACCCGGGAGGTGGAGGTTGCAGTGAGCTGAGATCATGTCACTGTGCTCCAGCCTGGGTGACAGGAGAAACTCCAGAAAGAAAGAAGAAAGAAGGAAGAAAAGAAAGAGAAGAAAGAGAAGAAAGAAAGAAAAGAAAGAAAAAAAGAAAGAAAGAAAGGGGGAAAGGAAGGAAGGAAGGAAAAGAAAGAAAGGAAGGAAGGAGGGAGAAAGAAAGAAGAGGGAGGGAGGGAAGGAAGGAAAGAAAGAAGAAAAGAGAGAAGGAAAGATGAAAGAGAGAAAGAGAGAGAAAGAAGGAGAGAGAGAAGGAAGGAAGGGAGGAAGGAGAAAAGTTGCCTATCAATCAGACTTTTGGAACGAGGAGTGTATTCAAAACCTGGGAGAGAGGTTATGGTGTAAAAGGAAGCCTCCCACCTATAAATCTGAGAAGCCCCCTATAATCCTTTCTATAAAGCCAGTACTCATTGTTCTTCTGTTGCATTCAATAACCCCAGGTTTGCATCTGTTGGGTTTACACGACAAGGCCATGGGTATCCAGTGGCACACAGAGATCTCCAAGTCAAGGTTGTGTCTGGTCAGCAAAGCAGTGTTTGTTCTAAAAAGCTTCTTGAATAACTGCAAAACAGAATTCCTTTAATCAAGCAGT
>NW_016107691.1:1647467-1650642 GCF_001604975.1 Cebus imitator | reverse complement strand
CTGGAGTGCAGTGGTGCGATCTCGGCTCACTGCAACCTCTGACTCCCAGGTTCAAGTGATTCTCCTACCTCAGCCTCCCAACTAGCTGGGACTATGGGCCTGCACCACCACACCCAGCTAATTTTTGTATTTTTAGTAGAGACGGGGTTTCACTGTGTTGGCCAGGATGGTCTCGAACTCCTGACCTCATGACCCATCCACCTCGGCCTCCCCAAGTGCTGATACTACAGGCACCTGCCACTGTGCTTGGCCAATTTTTTATATTTTTAGGAAAGATGGGGTTTCACCACATTGGCCAGGCTAGTCTCGAAATCCTGACCTCAGGTGATCTACCTGCCTCAGCCTCTCAAAGTGCAGAGATTACAGGCATGAGCCACTGTGCCCAGCCACCGCAGGTTCTTTGGAGACAAGGTGGCTGGTTTCTCCCTCCCTCCCCTCACTCAACTTCTTGGCATGTGGATCTGTGTGCAACATGGGCTGGTTATACCAAAGCTCTTCTTCACGGATGACGGTCTGGACTGTGGTGGAGGTGTGGACTCAGGCTAAGGTGCAGGCACGAAGATGAGAGGATGGAGTTGGTAGCCACTTCCCAGATCACAACTTTCATCTGAGCCACCCTCCTAGGCTGGGATGCGTGTCTGACTGGGGATCTTGGAAAGCCACTTGGTACCTGCAGCCCACCCTGCTCAGTTTACAATCATTAAAACAGGTACACATTTCTCCTCCCAGAACCATGAAAGCCCCTACAAAACTTCAGATCACAGGCCTTCTCTTGTCTTCCAGCTGGACAGTAGCTCAGGAGGGCTGCCTGGAGGAGGTGATGCCGGCACAGGAGGTGGTGCTGGCTGTGAGCAGGTGCTCGCCCTGTCAACCCTGAGCGTGGTGGCTGCTGGGAGGCACTACCCTCTGACCCCCGATAGTTGGGGAGTGGGCCTGTTGTTTGGGAAACAGATTCAGTGTTCTTCAGGAGGAACCTCTGGGGTGGTGGGAAATTTGGAGTGTCAGGGAGACAGAAAGACCCAAACCTGTGGTTCTTTTTTTTTAAAAAAAAGAGTAAGGACAAAGTGGCTTTGGGCAGATTTCCTGTAATCCCAGCACTTTGGAAGGCCAAGGCGGGCAGATCACCTGAGGTCAGGAGTTCGAGACCAGGCTGGCCAACATAGAGAAATCCCATTTCTACTAAAAATACAAAATTAGCCGGGTGTTGTGGCGCATGCCTGTAATCCCAGCTACTCAGGAGGCTGAGGCAGGAGAATCACTTGAACCTGGGAGGCGGAGGTTGCAATGAGCCAATATCTCGCCATTGCACTCCAGCCTGGGCAACAAGAGCAAAACTCCATCTCAAAAACAAACAAACAAACAAAAATACAGAAATTAGCTGGGCGTGGTGGCGGGCGCCTGTAGTCCCAGCTATCAGGAGGCTGAGACAATCGATTGAACTCAGGAGGTGGAGGTTGCAGTGAGCCGAGAACATGCCTCTGCACTCCAGCCTGGGCGACAGAGCGAGACTCTGTCTCATAAAAGAAAAAAAGAAATGCAGCCACCCCTCAGTTTCCCCACCCTGCCCCCACATCGGGGTTGAGGGTTGTTGTTGAATGCAGAGAAATATAACACTTAATGTGTATAAAGGTGCAGTATGAGTCACTTCACGGAATGTCTAGGCCCCTTCGCTGGCAGCAAACAAACTTTCCAGCCCTCTTTTGAGGAAGCCATCCAACTCGGCGGCTGCTGCTGGTTTGTTTGTGTGAGGGCATGTGAGTGTGCATGTGGGTCTGTGTGTAACATGGGTCTCTGGGTCTGGCCTGCCTATGTGCGTGTCTGTGTGGGTCTCACAGATGTGAGTAAGGGCATAACTGTGTTGGGGGTGTGGGTGTGTGTGGGCTCAAGTCTTGGATGTCGGGTCCTTCTTGCATGCGTGTGTGTTCGTGGAGGGCGTGTGCATATGTGTGTCTGCAAAGCAGTATGGTATGTGAGCCTGTGCGTCTCAGGGTGTCTACGTGTACATTTTTTCCTTGTCGCTGCCAAATTATCTTCCCATCTCTTCCCTCATGAAGAGAAGGGCTGACCGAGGGGAGCTAGCAGTCCAAAAAGGGGGCGGCCAGGGACGAGAGAGGGGTTGGAGGGAAACCAAAGCAATTCCACTCTTCAGAGGAACGTGTCAGCCAAGGATGAAACTGAAACCGAGACAGCAGTTCAAAGGCACCAGACCCTGGGATCGTCCCGGGGCTTCGGTTCCTCCCACTCCCCACCCGCTCCAGCCGGCTGTGGAGATTAGTCAGTCCAAAATTCCCATCCCTGCAGCCTGAGCTTGGTGTTGAGGTTGTGATGCTGAGTTAGAACTTGGACCTATGGTTAGCACATGACCCCATTAGCTCCCATTATCACATTAACACAAATTAGTATATCAGATCCTCTCCTGGTCACCTAGTGGAGCGCGGAGCCAGGCTGAGGGGTAGAGCTCATGGCTTAGGTCCTGCTCTGGGAGAAGAATCTGGCGCCGTGGCATCAGGAGAGGGCACAGGCTGAGAATGCAGGTCAGGTTGGGGACAGAAAGAGGGGTCAGGGGGGCGTCAAGCTTTGCTGATCTGATCTTTTCCCTCGGTCCGTGCTCTGGGAGAAGACACCTTGGGGAGGGGGCTGCTAGAAAGGAGGGGGCTTCCAGGAATAGCTGGGCACCGCCCTGTAGGAAAAAAGCCCGGGCTCTGAGGTCTGGGCGGGAGACAGACGGTATTTCTCCTGGCACACAGTGAGACCTGGGAACGTTTATGATCCCTTGGATTTCCGCCCCCCTTCCCTTTCTTTATGGAAAGTCTTTAGATAACTTTCTCAGATGGTTTTGGACACCCTGAAAGCAGGAGAACTGGATGGACTGAGAGGGGAGAAGAGGCACCCAGAATGCTAGCACAGGGTGCAGCTTTTATTTCTTGGCACAGAACAGAGGGACATACTCTGCCCATAGATTTTATATGTCAAGCTGTGTCACAGAAGTGGCCACCCGGGCTTCTGGAGAGAGCAAAGTTGGAGCCCCCAACAACTTTTTCCCCACAGGTTCTGGCCACAAGGTTATTTTTGTGCCTTGATATTCTCAGTATGCTAACTAAACAGCCACCGCATGACCACCAAGCACCACGAGATGTCCAAGGCAGCAGCATGACATTTTTTTTTTTTTTTTTTT
>NW_016107691.1:1640299-1643042 GCF_001604975.1 Cebus imitator | reverse complement strand
TTCAGGCAATTCTCCTGCCTCAGCCTCCTGAGTAGCTGGGATTACAGGCACGCGCCACCATGCCCAGCTAATTTTTTGTATTTTTAGTAGAGACGGGGTTTCACCACGTTGACCAGGATGGTCTCGATCTCTCGACCTCGTGATCCACCCGCCTCGGCCTCCCAAAGTGCTGGGATTACAGGCTTGAGCCACCACGCCCGGCCTCCCATCTCTATTTTTTAAAATGCCTAGAATAGATAGAAGCAGAACAGTAAAGCAACTAGAGAAGCAATGATGTTCCGATTGGAACTCACACACCTCACTCCCAGCACTTAGGGTTATCAGCACAACTGATAATCCCTGTTGACTTGTCTGTGGCCATCACTCAGTTATAAAGCCACTGAAGACTGGGACAATCTATTACTCATCTTCCTACCTCCAGAGCCTAGTACAGTACCATGGCATGCATTACTTGCACAGAAAATATTAAAGAAATGAGTATGTTTATCTGTATGTTATTTATAAATTCAATACCTATGCTAGGTGCTCCCTGGGAAGCATCTTTGTGTTGTACTGCAAATGCCAAGACATCCTAGGATCTAGGAACCTGCCTGGGAAGCCAGGTACCTCTGTCCCGCAACACAAGACACAACTCCTGGGCTTTCCACAATCAGACACAGACCTAGGAGGCTCCACAGGGACTAAGTAAGGTCTTCAGAAAGGTACAATACTAGGTGAAATTCACTGCTGTCTCTGCCTAGTAGTGGTCCTCCAGAGGATATTCTGGCTATCGTGTCCAAATTGTCAACCCTCTCTGGTCAAAGACCACCAGGAACACTCTTGTGGTCAAACAGGTTGCGTTTATTGCTCATTGCAGCAAGAAAGAAGGCACCCCATGGTGAAACCCTGCCATGCCCCAGGATGAGGGTGCTAGAAAAGACTGAGACGATTCGCGTTAGGTCAGGGGATTTGCAGGAAGGTTTAAGGAAGTCAGGCTTTGCTCTGGACTGGATGCTGGTGATTCTGTGATTGGATCGGGTAGCTTACCAACTCAATCTTATCCAAGAGGAGGGCAGACAAGAGCAAGGCTGAAGCTGCAATTGGTAAGGGAGCAGCAGCTGCTCAGAAAAACCAGGATGGGGGGGGGTTGTTTGGTCATTTTCGAGGTTCAGGCAATGTTCATGTTTTGGTCTGTGTTCACATGATTATGGACTGGTCTTGTTTTTGCCTCAACCCACCATGGTCACAGAGTGGCCTTGTATAAAGCTCATGTCCTGTGAGTGTATATTCAGCAGAACACCCAGACTAGCCGTGAGTGCCAGGCCAGTCGGTAGCAACACCAAGTCCTGGCCAACAGTACCAGGCGAGCTCCCAGAGATGCCAGGGGCTGCTTTTCTTTCTGCAAATGTTCATTTTGAGAGGATCTCTGGTTTCCATTGAGTGCTTGGCAATCCAGTATCTAAATATTTAGACCCTCCCTGTCCTCTCTGACCAAGTCACACCCATATGTAGAACCAGCCAGGCAGGGGAACGTCATCACTGGCTTGGGCTGAGTGTATGTGTGTGTGGTTTTGTGTACACGTGTCTGTGCCCGCCAGGAATTCCCTGATAAGCTGAGAGAGACCAGAGGCAGTCTTACTTTACCTCTGGGCCCAGCAGGACTTCCCCTCTGCCCAGAAAGCAAGGCACTGGGAGTGAGTCCCAACAATCTCTAGGGCAGCAAGGGTGCCTGGCTTTAGGTGGAGTCAGGGAAGGACGTACAGAAGGGATATGGCAGCAGCCAAACTGGAGAGAAGCGGGAAAGGGAAGGGGCAGTGGGGGAAGGGAGGGGAGAGTTCCTTTGTATAAATAGGTCTCTTGAGAAGCTGCTGATTTTCCTTCAAGGAAGCAGCCTGCAGTAGGTCACTGTGGAGTCCCTCCCCCAGCCCTTTCTGTTTAAAGCCTCTGGTCTCCAAAACAGGCCCTGTTGATTAGAACAACAACAAAAAATTACAAATGTTGCAAATGTTGACCTCATCCTTCACTAAGAGGCTTAATCTAACCCCTTTCCAATCAAACTTCCTTCCTTCCTCAGTTCCACCTCTCCAGCTTTAAAAACATTAGGACACCCCCTGCTGTGGCCTACAGGTAGCCAGGCAGTTAGGATTGTCACTAAGTGGTGCCAAGGACCATCTGATACCGTTTGTGAAATGACCAAGGAAAGTGAGGTTGAAGTCAAATTGGTGGGCTCCAGATGCCTGCTCTTTGGACAAAGCCTGCCTCTTCTTCCCAGAGTGGAACTAACCCTGCACCACGCTGTGGTATGGCCCAGCTGATCACAGACCAGCTACTGAGGGCCAAGCCTCGACTGGCACTGCTTGTCTGTATAGTCAGAAATCAGATCCTAGAGGCCGGTGGCTCACGCCTATAATCCCAGCACTTTGGGAGGCCGACGCAGATGGACTACCTGAGGTCAGGAGTTTGAGACCAGCCTGGCCAACATGGTGAAACCCTGTCTCTACTAAAAATACAAAAATTAGCCGGGCATAGTGGCAGGCACCTGTAATCCCAGCTACTCGAGAGGCCGAGGCAGGAGAATTGCTTGAACCCGGGAGGTGGAAGTTGCAGTGAGCCATGATCATGCCACTGTACTCCAGCCTGGGCAACAGTGCGAGAGTCCGTCTCAAAACAAAAAGAAAGAAAAGAAAAAAAAAAAAATTGGGCCGGGCGAGGTGGCTCACGCCTGTAATCCTAGCACTTTGGGAGGCTGAGGCGGGCAGATCAC
>NW_016107691.1:1633940-1640037 GCF_001604975.1 Cebus imitator | reverse complement strand
TTCTCTCTTTTGCTCACGCTGGAGTGCAGTGGCGTGATCTCGGCTCACTGCAATTTCCACCTTCCAGTTTCAAGCGATTCTCTTGCCTCAGCCTCCCGAGTAGCTGGGATTACAGGCACCCACCACCACACGAAACTAATTTTTGTATTTTTAGTACAGACAGGGTTTCACCATATTGGCCAGGCTGGTCTCGAACTCCTGGCCTCATGATCCACCCGCCTTGGCCTCCCAAACTGCTGGGATTTACAGGCATGAGCCACAGCACCTGGCCCAGACAGAGGTGCATTTTTACAGTCAGCCCTTTATCTAGCATCATCTAGCCAATCAACCAAGGACTTGTTCAGCACTTCGCCACGGTACAGCATACAGTCCCCATCCTAAGAAAACATGGTCTCTGCTCTGGAACAGCTGACAATTCCCTTAGAATGACTTAAAGAACAATTACACTCAAAGGTGCTAAGTGCAACTGGAGTTCAGAGATAAGAGAAATCATGCATGGGCACTAGTCCAACTGGTACCATGCCACCAAGGCAGGACTTGATTTGGGCCTTGAAAGATGAGCAGGATTTGGATAAGGGAAGAGGGATGGCGTTCCAAATGTGAAGAACATGAACATGGCAATAAACCAGGTGTGTGCGCGTGCATGTCCACATTAAACGTCATGGGGAAGGTCAGCCAGGCAGAGTGGGCTTAGTACTACAGGAGACGTTGAACCTGATGTGGTTGGTGACAGGAAGTCACTGTACATTTTTTGTTTCTTTTGTTTTGAGATGGAGTCTTGTTCTGTCACTCAGGCTGGAGTGCTGTGGTGTAATCTTGGCTCACTGCAACCTCCGCCTCCTGGGTTCAAGCCATTCTCCTGCCTCAGCCTCCTGAGTAGCTGGGACTACAGGCGCGCACCACCACACACCACCACGCCCGGCTAATTTTTGGTTTTTTAGTAGAGACGAGGTTTCACCATATTGGCCAGGCTGGTCTAAAACACCTGACCTTGTGATCTACCCGCCTCAGCCTCCCAAAGCGCTGGGATTAGAGGCTTGAGCCACCATGACTGGCCGTCACTGTACATTTTTAAACAGGGAGGGGACATGCACCAAGTGGTGCTTTAGGAAGTGGCCTAACAGCAGTGGTTGACTCAGGGTGGCTGCTGTGGTTGATCTCTCCATTTTTGGCATGGCCACAGTACTTATGGACGCAGCTCACTGTACTGGAGTTCTGCATCCACGTGTCTGCAGTCCTCACCGACACCAGGAGGTCCTTAAAAGCAGTGGCCATGTTTTATCCTTCTTCCTACTCTGACATCTACCTGGCTCACAGTAGGCACCCAATGAACACTGATTAGATGATTTAATTTCAATCCACTGAATTACAATGACATACCATACAGGGATAACTACTGTCAAAAAATTTGACAAAACAGTACATAACACTAAAGCAAGACAAATCACAATTGGATCTTTTCTTAATGATCTGTGGAACAGTAGGATCTTAGAGTCTTACCCCCACCTCTGTAAGCAGCAATTATTGCTGTATAATAATTTCTACATCACAGGATACTAGATGAGTTTTTTTTTTTTTTTTTGAGACGGAGTCTTGCTCTGTCACCCAGGCTGGAGTGCTGTGGCACCATCTCGGCTCATGGGAACCTCTGCCACCTGGGTTCAAGCTATTCTCCTGCCTCAGCCTCCTGAGTAAACTGGAATTACAGGTGCACATCACCACGCCCAGCTAATGTTTGTATTTTTAGTAGAGATGGGGTTTTACCATGTTGGTCAGGCTGGTCTCGAACTCCGGACCTTGTGATCTGCCTCGGCCTCCCAAAGTGCTGAGATTATAGGCATGAGCCACCGCGCCTGGCCTGAGTTTTCTTTTTTTTTCCTTTCTCTCTCTTTGAGATGGAGTTTCACTGTGTCACCCAGGCTGGAGTGCAATGGCGTGATCTCAGCTCACCACAACCTCCACCTCCCAGGTTCAGGCAATTCTCCTGTTTCAGCCTCCTGAGTAGCTGCGACTACAGGCACATGCCACTACACCTGGGTAATTTTTGTATTTTTAGTAGAGAGGACAGGGTTTCACCATGTTGGCCAGGCTAGTCTCGAACTTCTGACCTCATGTGATCCACCCACTTTGGCCTCCCAAAGTGCTGGGATTACGGACATGAGCCACCATCCTCAGCCTTCGATGAGTTTTCTACATATGGATTTGGATATGTCATTTGGACATGATCATATCTGACTAAACCTGTATCCATATAGTGTTGTACGGTATACCTGTACTGCTAATTTTTACAGTGGAGATTTGGCCTGTTCTCCCAGTATTCAGAAAGGATTTGGCTGAAGCTGAAACTGCCCTTAATCAAACCCAATATTAAAAAAAAATCCAGACTGGTAATAATTTTCTCTTTACATACACGGAGTTTCACAACAAGACTCTTGAAAGTAGTAACAAATTCCTCTTAAATAAGATTTGATTTTTTTAGGCCAGGCACAGTGGCGCTCATGCCTATAATCCCAGCACTTTGGGAGGCCAAGGTGGGCAGATCAGCTGAGGTCAGGAGTTCGAGATCAGCCTGACCAACGTGGAGAAACCCTGTCTCTACTAAAAATACAAAATTTACCAGGCGTGGTGGTGTATGCCTGTAATCCCAGCTACTCAGGAGGCTGAGGCAGGAGAATTGCTTGAACCTGGGAGGCGGAGGTTGTGGTGAGCTGAGATCGAGCCATTGCACTCCAGCCTGGACAACAGGAGCGAGACTCCATCTCAATAAAATAAAATCAAGTAAGATTTGATTTTTAAAAGTTAAGCAATTTAAAATGCCAAACAATGAGTTGGGAAACTTTGAATTGTATTCCCAGGAAAAAAATCTAAAGTGAGGTATGCCCACAAGTGTATTTTAGAGAAAAGGTGCTTTAGAGAGGGCAGATGTCTGGTGTGAAGACAACAGGCAGAAGAGTCAAGAGATGATGGTCCTTCCAGGAGTCCATCTCCAGGTTTCATTGTGTAGTACCACGTCTCTGAACTCAGATTTGCAGTAAGTGTCCTTTCTGTCCCCTGCAGGACCCAATCCAGTTCTGGGACAGGAGTTGTTCTGGGTAAAACTGAGTCTCTTCCATACATTTATTTGCTTACTCATTCGACAGTGATCTGTGAAGCACTTACTATGAGCCAGAGCCTGTGCTAAGCTCTGGAGATAAAACCATGAGCAAGACCTCAATGTCAGGGCTTCTGCTTCTAGGAAGTCATGGGCGAGCAGGGAGACACATATACAAGGATGAGGCCTGGAGGGCTGGGAACATCTTCAGAGATAGTGAACCTCCTGAGAAGAGAGGAGGGGAGTCAAGTGTTGTGGGCCAAGGCCACAGCAGGTGTGTGCAAAGAGGTCTGGAGGGGTGAGGGGAGTTCAGGAAAGGAAAGGAGTTTCACGTGTGGAATAGGGCATGAATACACGGCTGAGAAAAATCCTGCGCTTGGTCAGTGCTGCGATTTGCTTGCTTTCTAATATGCATGGCTTTCTGCTTTTACCCACCTGCCCCCTTGATGAGAGAACAGAATTTAATTTAGAAGAATCAGAATTTATTTCACTATGTGAACATTAAGAATTTGCCTACATAGTTGAAAATATTCACAAAGGACTTGAACATTCACACTCATACACAGAGAAAGTCTGCTGAATAAAAAAATGCTCCTTTACCCATCTGACCTCAGCAGCAGGTTTGCCAATTCCACTGTGGCACTTCAGTCTTCATGAATGTTGAATAGTTTGGCTACTTCATTGAGATCTTCATGCTGCTCACCGTCCTTAATTATCTGAGGGAGAGAGAGTAACAATAGGTCCCTAACTCATTCCATGTGCGTTCAGGCCATGCCCACACAATGGGGCTACCATACCACACTGGGAGGGAGTTGTGGGAACAGCTTTCTACTAACCCAAAACAAGCAGCCTGCCAACTCCCAGGTCATCCAGCCAAGTCCCAAGTGAAAAAGAATGTTCCTGAGCCAAGGCTATACCTTTGTTCTGCTTAGGCACAGTTTGACCTGGGGGTACAATGTATCTCAGGGCACCCAATGAAGTTACAGGAGTCTTTCTGACCCGCACTTCCCACCTTCCTCTAAGAGCTATGGCGGGCACCTACCTTCCTTGCTATTGGCATTCGGTTAAAGATGTTCCATAGCACAATCCCCACGACCACTTTGTCCCTGAGGTAAAAGACGACACCTTTGCCATAGTCCTCCCCCTGGACGGGGGCCTGTGGAACTCCCGGAGTGCTGGGAGGAATAGTAATTTCTGAGGCCTCGGACTCTGTCTCACTCTCTGATCGGATACCAGTTCCTGTGGCCAGCCCCCAAAACAAACAAACACAGAAGCACAATCAAAACTTTAGTTATTATGAGCTTGGGAAATTCTAGAAGACAACAGTCTTTTGAGGCCTGCTTCAAGCTACTTCTAGAGGATTTATTTCTCTATGCCCCCTCAGTAAACCCTGGCCTTCTCCAGCCCCTCTCCACTGACAAAGCCAAGGAAAAAAGTCTTCCTTGCCAGCTTCTGGGCACTGGGTCAGTCTGACCCAAAACTTCCTTCCCTTATTACCTCATTTTAAATTTATGCTATGGATATTTCCTGGTATCTGGATTTCTTCAAACTGCAGAAGGCTGGTTCTTGTCCTCTGAGGAACATTCTAGAGCTGCATAGTCCAAATACAGTAGCCACTAGTCACAGATAGCCATGCAAATGAACATCATTTCAAACTGAGTAAGATGTAAAATTCAGTTCTTCATCGGTACTCACCATGTTTCATGGGCTCAAAAGCCACATGTGGCTAGTGGCTAATGTACTGGACAGAGCAGAGATGAAACATTTCCATCGGAGCAGAAAGTTCTATTGGACAGTGCTATTAGACAGACACTTTAGCCAAAGCAGAAGGCACTTCCATATGGAAAAACCATAGTGGAGGCATTTCTTCCTAGAGAAAGATAAGAGGGGAAGGGAAGGGTGGCAAGGGAAGGGGGCACCTCGTCTTCTGAGAACCACCAGGCTCCAAATAATACTGTCCAGTGGACAGACCAGTGACCTGAATCCACTTACTAGGTTACTAGGAGAGATCAGAATTAAGGAGTATGGAATACATAAGAATTACACAGGAAAAGGACCTACATATCCATAATATGTCTTGCTTCCTCCTTCTTAAAGAGCACCGTGCCCTTGAAATACCTCTGGCAAAAGGACACAGAGGTTAAATAACTTGAGCTAAGGTCAAGAAATAAGGTCTTGGAGTTAATGAAAGAGACGTGTGGGAGAGAAGTCCATTCCAAAAGCGGTGCCTCCCATCTAAAGAAAACCTGGCACTAAGATCTGCCGAATGGAATGAAGGGCAGCTGAAGAACTACTCAGCCCAGTTAGTTCCTCCCTGCCTGGGACCCATGGAGGATAGTCAGTCTTAAGCTAAGGCTCTCAGGCTGCGTTCTTGAGATTTACCTGAAGCAAAATAAAAATGACAACTTAAAGAAAGAAAAGTAAAAATACAACCTAAAAAGTTCAGGTTTTCTTGTTTTCTTCCTTAGATAGGTCTTCCCAGAGACAAAACAACAGTGTCATTGAGCTAAGTCACTGTCCACTGTCTAGGGTGGATACCCGCAGTATTTGAATCTATGCTTTGACCAGGATATCTGATTGTGCCAAATCTCAGACCACTAAAGAGTGAGGACTTGGGGTTTGGTTTCACAACATGAAGAGAGGCTTTCACTGACAACCCCCTCTGGCCAATACAGAAGCTCCTTGTTCAGGAGAGTCTGGACCACTGCTTCTCAATTCTCTCCAAGAGGAGTGCTGGGGCTTCCTTACCTGACTGCTCTGTGGCAGATTTGGGGTTGTCCTGTGCAGTTGCTTTTGCAAAAACACCAACTGTGGGCAAACTACTGTCCACAAGACCAATAGCTTCATAGCCAACATCGGGGCCCAAATCACTCCTAAGAAGAGAAAAGAGGGTGTTCTGTCAAGGGACTGTAAGGAATGACACGGTAGCACATATTCTCCATGATACTGCAATCTTTTTTTTTTTTTTTTTTTTTTGAGATGGAGTCTTTCTCTTTTGCCCAGGCT
>NW_016107691.1:1631024-1633905 GCF_001604975.1 Cebus imitator | reverse complement strand
GGAGGTTTGCTCCTGTTGCCCAGGCTGGAGTGCAATGGTATGATCTCAGCTCACTGCAACCTCTGCCTCCTGGGTTCAAGCGATTCTCCAGCCTCGGCCTCCCAAGTAGCTGGGATTACAGGTGCCCACTACCACACCTGGGTAATTTTTGTATTTTTAGTAGAGAAAGGGTTTTTCCATGTTGGCCAGACTGGTCTTAAACTACTGACCTCAAGTAATTTTCCCACCTTGGCCTCCTAAAGTGCCGGGATTACAGGCGTGAGCCACTGTGCCCAGCCAACATTGCACTCTTATGCCAACCAAAGAACTTCTTATGGGTATCACAAGAGATGCCAAACTCATTTGCTATTGCTAGAACACCTAAAGATGACCATGAGAAAGTAAGATTAACTGTAACAGCTTTGATTTTTCCTTAAAAAGACATTATACATTATCACATATCCATGTAGTGATTGAAACCTTCTTCAACTTATTCATGCTTTTATCCCATGCCACATTTGGAAAGTGATGAATGAGCTCCCTACTTCTGCTATTAGCTACTTTTGTCTTAAAATGACCTTTCTGAAGCTTTAAAGAGTGCTCCACATTTATGGAATTCAGAATTTGAGATGTTTTATGGTTTCATTCACCTACAGTATTTCCCCTTAGCCTTCATTTTTCTTTAATTAAAAAAAAAAATTTATTTAAAAAATTCAGACAAGGTCTCACTGTGTTGCCCAGGTTAGTCTCGAACTTCTGGGCTCATGCAATTCCCTGGCCTGAGCCTCCGAAAGTGCTGGAATTAGAGGCATGAGTGACCACACCAGACCAGCCTTCATCTTTCAGGACTCGAATGCTTTCTATAAAGAGGCATTTTCATCTACTTGGTCATTTTATTTTAACTGCTCTTCTTGGAAACTTCCTATCATCATCACGCCTTTCCACTTCTTTTTTTCTGAGACAGGCTCTTGCTCTGTCACCCAAGCTGGAGTACAGTGGTGCGATCACAACTCACTGAAGCCTCATCATGGGGTAAAGCATTCCTCCCACCTCAGCCTCCCGAGTAGCTGGGACTACAGGCATGCACCACCACTTCTGGCTAATTTTTGTATTTTTTGTAGAGACAGGGTTTAGTCATGTTGCCCAGGCTGGTCTCCAACTCCTGGGCTCAAGAGATATGCCTGCCCCAGCCTCCCAGAGTGCTGTGATTACAGGTGTGAGCCACGGTGCCTGGCCTACACCCTTCTTAATATATCAGGGACTTCACAGAATATTTGAGGCACAGACACATCACTACCATGCTTTTTGGTAAGAATCTAGGAAACTTGAGCTGTTTTTGTTTCTGGTGCTCCACATTTTATCTTCTTGGCTGCTGTGGTTCATCGGACTGGTGTCTTCAGGGAACAGTCTACCATGACTCCTTGGAATCTACTCCTAGGCCCTGATAATTATATATTTATGGATAATTTTTATTTATTATTTTTGAGATGGAGTTTCCCTCTGGCTGCCCAATGGCACGATCTCGGCTCACTGCAACCTTCGCCAACTACATTCAAACAATTCTCCTGCCTCAGCCTCCTGAGTAGCTGGGATTATAGGCATGTGACAACATGCCTGGCTAATTTTGTATTTTTAGTAGAGACAGGGCTTCTCCATGTTGGTCAGGCTGGTTTTGAATCCCAACCTCAGGTGATCCTCCCGCCTCGGCCTCCCAAAGTGCTGGGATTACAGGCGTGAGCCACCATGCCTGACCATTTATGGATTATTTTTTCCTAGCTGCATTATCTATGTTGACCCTGAAATTCATCTGCTATTTTTTTGCAGCCCACTCATAAGACTGTGGGTGACTGTCCTAAAAGGTACTTCATCAGCTAAGAATATCCTCAACAGAAACCACTTAGAGGCTTCTGAAACCTTGACGTTTTTTATGTACATCATCTTTCAAATCAACAAGATGAATGTGTGTCAAATAGGGCCAGTCTTGGTACTCAGGAATGTCCACTGCTAACCGTTCTTTATCCAAAGAACTGCCTATATATCCTGACTTTGAGTAACTCATCATTAAGGGTTACATGAGTGGGCTGCCCTTTTGTCAGTACGTTGGGCTAATTAAGATTTCCAGCAAAGAACAAATTAAAATCTATTGCTGTCTACACCTAAGAGTATACTTCTGTACCACCTATTACAGCTTGAACTCTGAGCTATTCTACCAGAAGTGCTGGTGCCATCTCCATTCATTTACCTCGTCTAATATATGCCAGACAGGAAACTTAAAATCATTTTTTTTTCTCCAAAAGCATCAGTTTGGTGAAAAACCAAACAGGACAGTTTTGCCAGATGGCTACCTGAGGGTAGAATGTGTAGACATAAGATAGACTTTTTTTTCCCTTCTGTATGAGCTAACTGGCTTGTAATGAAACCAAACCCTAACTCTGTGTATGGTCCTAGAGATACTGGATTCTAATCAGTTGAGTCCCCAAGGCACACCACTATTACCAGAACATTGACTGATGCCAGTATGGCTTGGCAGCTCCAGTCATATTTTCTCCAGCCAATCTTCCACTCACAACAGCGTGATCATGGTGCTCTACCCGCCTCCTTCCCAACTTTATATCATAGAAGCATGCAGCATCTCCTGCCTGTGGAAACAAATACATAACATGAACACATGATTTTAAAAAAGCAAGTTAAAGACAAAATAGAAACTTTTGTTGCTCAAAGAACACTTGTAATGGTAACTAATTCATATTTTCCATCTACAGGCCAGAGTTGTACCTAAACTAACAATAACAGCTGAGAACCCATTTAAAATAACTTTTTTTTTTTTTTTGAGACGGAGTTTCACTCATGTTTCCCAGGCTGGAGTGCAATGGCGCAATCTCGGCTCACCGCAACCTCCGCC
>NW_016107691.1:1627218-1630614 GCF_001604975.1 Cebus imitator | reverse complement strand
TAGAGATGGGTTGTTGCCATGTTGCCCAGGCTGGTTTTGAACTCCCGGGTTCTAGCAATGTGCCTGTCTTAGCCTTCCAAAGTGCTGGGATTACAGCCGTGATGCACCATGCCTGGCCTGAGATTTCATTTTTAAATATCTATTCTGCTTCCATAAAGCTAGCCTAAATCTTCTATAGTTCAGTTTACTTATGTCTACTTCTTGTTCTTTCCTTAACAGACAGGACATTTAATAACTATGATTTGCAGAATATTCTATATGTAGAAACCAGTTTTGGGATGTGACTGCCTCTTACCTAGAAATCTTTTCTAAGATTAGATTTCTTTTGTCATTCAGTATTCATTCACATTGGACAGATATTTATGGATTACTTATTATATGCAAAAGTATTATGTTAGGCTGGGTACAGTGGCTCATGCCTGTAATCCCAGGGGTGGCTCATATCTGTGATCAAAGGCAGGTGGATCACCTGAGGTTGGGAGTTCAAGACCAGCCTGACCAACATGGAGAAACCCTGTCTCTACTAAAAATACAAAATTAGCCAGGTGTGGTGGCACACTGGCACATGCCTGTAATCCCAGCTACTCGGGAGGCTGAGGCAGAAAACCAGGTTCATAGCTTGAACCTGGAAAGTGGAGGTTGCGGAGCCAAGATCGTACCATTGCACTTTGGCCTGGGCAACAAGAGTGAAACTCCGTCTCAAAAAAAAAAAAAAGTATTATGTTGTCTGGGTTGCTGAGACAAAACTGACATAGATCTTGACTATGAGGAACATACAACCTAGTGCAGAAAGATACAGCCTTGCTCGTAACTACAGAGCAATGTAAACAGTAATGTGCCATATGAGAGGCACAGATTAAAGGAGTCAAGTATTTCAAGCAGAGGGCGAGAACCTCCAACTGGGGGTGAACTGGGCCAGCTTCATGAAGGATGTGGTGTTTGAGCTCTCTAATCCTTTGTTCATCTTTGTGGCTATTTAGAGTCCCCCAAAACAACCTAAAAATCCAACGAGTGAGCAATGGTAAACTATGAAATTCGCTTAATGGAATATATAGTCATTAAACTGTTTACAGAGTCTGAAAAAACATAAAAAATGCTTACATTTATGGTGTTAAGTGGAAAAAGAATGGAATATTATATGCAGTATGCTTGCCACAAGTAAAACAAACCAACAAGAAAACCTCCATGCAAGGAAACAAAGGGAAGGAAATACACCAAAATATCAATGGTTGCTGCAGGTGACTTTCCTCTCCTCTCTCCTTCTTGTCTGTCTTCTACATTGACCACATATTACTTTTTTTCTTTTTTTGAGACTGAGTCTTGCTCTGTTGCCCAGGCTGGAGGGCAGTGGTGTGATCTCTGCTCACTACAGCCTCTGCCTCCTGAGTTCAAGCGATTCTCCTGCCTCACTCAGCATCCCAAGTAGCGGGGATTACAGGTATGTGCCACCACACCTGGCTCATTTTTGTATTTTTAGTGCAGATGGGGTTTCACCACGTTGACCAGACTGGTCTTGAACTCCTGATCTCAAGTGATCCACCTGCCTCAGTTTCCCAAAGTGCTGGGATTACCGGCATGAGCCACTGCTCCTGGCCCACCCATTACTTTCGTAACAGGTTAAAAAATTCGGTACATTTCATCTTTTTTTTTTTTTTTTTTTGAAAAGGAAAGTTTGGAGGGGGAAAAAGATTCCTCCAAGGTGCTATGTCCTTAGCTGCAGAGTCTGTAAACAAACACAATACACTTGTAGCTAGCAATGGGGAAATTATTTCATGGTTCCTACATACTATAGTCTTGTTTGTGTCATAATAAATTGTAAGAAGCAGCTAAAAATAGTACTCAAGGAAAACAAAAACAGAGTAATTTTCCTTTCTAGGAAACATGTTATAAAATTGCTTCATCTTCCATCCCCCAGATTCATGTGTGAGCAAAGGGAATAGCAGATCTGTGTGAAGGCTATGTGCATACCCGCCAGGGATTATGCCAGTGGCTGCTGCCAGTAAGTAGAATCCGAAGAGCTCTACTCCTGCAGGCATGCACACTGTTCATTTCATCTGCCACTAGCTTGCAGATGAGGCCATACCTGGTCTTCTGAATCAAGCAGTTCACACACTTCTATTGTGTACCCTCAGCCTCTAAACACTCTGACCCTATTTGGTAAGGCTGTTGATGAGCTTTAGTATACTACCGGGCAGACTTGTTCACAGGCTAGGGAGAATGAACTGTGCTTGGTCATGCTGTAGCACACTTACCACCCAGATGTTAGAGCGTGCTTGTAGCTCTGCATTTACCCGGAAGCCACCAAAATCTGAATCTATTTCCAGGCCACCAGTCTTGGCCAACTCAACATTGGGCTCCAGGCCCACAGCTGCCACTATGTGGTCAGTTTCTACCTGAGGCAAAAAAGAAATACTTCAGTCAATTAGCACAGTTTCCACTTATGTCTACAGGCATAACAATGGCCCATCATGCCATTAAGAATTGGGACTTTAAAAAATCATAGGTTAACTTACCTCTGGTAAATGGATTTTAAGTTCTATTTCATAAGCCTCCACCACTCCATCCCATGCACACCCCCCCCATATCATTCAAACAGAAATCTGCCACCCTAGCAAGGACTCAAAACTCTCTGAGACAGGTAGAGAGAGGCTAAGGGAAAGTGGTTCACAGGTGCCTACTCTGGCTCTCATCATTCTGTTTTAATGGAGGAATAGTTAATTTGGAAAATTATATCAGGTTAATGGCAACTGCCAGGAAAACTAATCTACGGGTGTCAAATGAAGGCATAAGAATGGGGCAAGGGGAGGGGAGAACTGGAAGCTCTCCTGGCAGCCTGTCTTTTCTTTCCTTACCTTCCTGCCGTCTTTCAGCTTGATAAGTAACTTGCCACGGCTGACTCCAACCGACTGCACAATAGCATTGGGCATCACCTTAACCCCCTCTGTAAAGGCAAACAAGACCTGAGATTGAGCCTATGAGGCTATCACTTTCATGGGAAGCAGGAAAACTGACCCATAGTCTCCTCCACAGTAAAACTAATAATCATCAGTACACAGGCAACTCTGGAGAGCCACAAGAACCTGAGCCCATGGTTCATTTTCAGTACTTCCAGGAATTTGGGGCATCTGATTCAGAACACCTAGATGAACTTGGCTGACTGGAGAATGGTGGAAACATTTTACAGGCCAGGTGATAGGGCTTATGTCAAGGGGGTTCCCATAGAAGTGAAGTTTGCCTTGGGTCACACTCAAAGGAAATAGAGTAGCAGCATATAGAAACAATCTCTCTACCTCGTCTGACTTTTTCCATAGTCCAGTTGCTGAGGTATTCGGGAAGGATCTTTCCCATATTTCCTTTCTCAGGGAAGAGCTGAATCACTTCTGTGCCCAAGGCTTG
>NW_016107691.1:1620671-1627128 GCF_001604975.1 Cebus imitator | reverse complement strand
AAAAGTCAATCCTAGGAAGAGAGTAAGAGAAGTAAAGGAGCATCAGGCAGCCTTTACTACAGACAGGGCAAAGCTGCAATCCAGGCCAGAGCGCCTACTTATAGGACACTGGGCACAAGGGCCTTGTTGCTCAAGTTCATTTGTAAGGCAAATACAACAGGTGCCAGAACTGCTGTCCCCAGATTAAGCTTCAGATGGTAAACTCTGTGCATTTCCACCCATGCAGTCACCTAAGGCTCACACAAGTGCTTTGCAACCTCTGAATAGGAAGCATCCTCCTGAGAAGATGCCCTGATTTTATACAGCTGAAAAATAACACTAAGAAAACTAGTTGCCATGAAACACTCAAACTGGAGCTCACAGATCTGTCAAGCTGGGAACCATCATGTGCCTGAAGGAAGTTTTTTGCTTTTTTTTTGAGACTGAGTTTTGCTCGTTGCCCAGGTTGGAGTGCAATGGCACAATCTTGGCTTACCGTAACCTCCACCTCCCGAGTTCAAGCGATTCTCCTGCCTCAGTCTCCCGAGTAGCTGGGATCACAGGCATGTGCCACCATGCCCAGCTAATTTTGTATTTTTAGTAGAGACAGGGTTTTTCCGTGTTAGTCAGGTTGGTCTCAAACTCTCGACCCCAGGTGATCCGCCTGCTTCAGCCTCCCAAAGTGCTAGGATTACAGGTGTGAGCCACCACGCCCGGCCACAAGTTTTTGGCTTTTTATAGGAAGCAGCAGTTCAAAGCCACCTATCATTTTATAGTCTGCATTGCCCTTATCATCTTCATAACTCACTTTCCTTAATATTTTATGTCTAAGGAGTCCTGGCATAGAGGCGAAAGGAAAGGGAAAGGGAAAGGGAAAGGAAAGCATCACTGTTAAGTTGCTCAGGTGACAGCTTTTTGAGCACCAGGGATCCCTCACTAGAACTAATCTCAGTGCTTAGCTTTTCACTATCTAAACCTTAAAGTCTTTCTACTGATCCTGCCAAACACATCTCTAGAGTTTGTAGGACCACACAGAAACTATAAAAGACCAGAGAAAGAAAGTCAAAGTCAGCCCTCAATACTCACCCTTTCTGCCAAGAGCACAGGCCAGTTCGCTACCGAGGAAGCCGCCACCGATAATCGTAATTGACTTTACTTCCCGTGAAATCTTCTCCAAGCTTCTAAAGTCTCCAATCTGCAGGATCACATCAGTTCAGTCCATTAATTTCCAAAAGAGGCATAGGATAATAATACTAGGAAGTAGTTTCTTCCAATTCTTTGGCAACAGTAAATCTTCTCCTTGTATAAGGTACCTCAATTATAACTTCTATGTTATTAATATAAATTTCTTTCTTCATGTTAACATTCCTTCTATAAACAGTGGTTCTCAACTGGTGGCAGTTTTGCCCCATCTTCCCCAGGAGGACAACTGGCAATATCTGAAGACATTTTTTGTTGTCAGGGCAAGTAGGTGCTCCTGGCATTTAGTGCATAGAGGCCAGAATGCTGCTAACATACTACAATGCATAAGACAGCTCCCACTACCATTATCCAGCCCAAAATGCCAATACTGCAGAGGCTGACAAACTTTGTTCTACGAAGAATTTAAAAGACAGTATACAGCCTGGCCAACAGGGTGAAACCCCGTTTCTACTAAAAATACAAAAAAAAAAAAAAAAAATGGCCAGGCGTGGTGGCACGTGCCTATAATCCCAGCTACTTGGGAGGCTGAGGCAGGAGAATTGCTTGAACCCGGGAGGCGGAGGTTGCAGTGAGCCAAGATTGTGCCACCGCATTCTAGCCTGGGCGATAGAGCGAGACTCAGTCTCAAAAAAAAAAAAAAAAAGACAGTACAAATCTTATCCCTGAAAAATGACAGCAGTTTTTATAAGCACAGTATTAAGAAGCAGAACACCCCCTTGCTTTTTATTTAGGTACTCTTAACTTTTCTCTCTGAAGTCTCTACACAGCACTTGCGATGAAAAATACCAAGAGCTACAAGCGGTTCCAAAGAATCAAATGCACCAGGAAAAAACAACTAAGGAGGAGCAATCAGAAGGATCTATTGCAAGCAATACAAACACTCCAGTTTTTCCCTAGGAGCTTAAAACCCTTGAGTGAGGTATCTGAGGTGCAGAGAGAGGAAGTGACTTGCTCAAGGCCAGATAACAAGTCTGAAGAAGAGCCATAAATAGAACCTGGATCTCCCAAGTCCCGGGTGGGCACTTGGGGACTGCAAGATTATACTACCTCTTCAAAAACAACACAAGGAAATCACTAAAGCAGACAAATTACCTTTCTGAAAAGCGTTGTTCTACTCTTCACCTCTGCTCCAGCCCTATCAATGGCAGACAGACTTCTTGGAGTACCTCCTGGAAATAAGAGAAGGAAACCCTTTAGCACAACAAGCAGGAGCTAGCCCAAACAATACCCCCTCCACCACACAAAGGTGGAGCCCTCTTCACTTAGCACCTCGGTGGCAACAACAGGATAAGATAAGAAGGCTTTGTTTGCCTTCAACTCACCTCACAGCAGGCTTTTTGTCAGTTTCCTTTGAGAAGCAGATTTGAGAGTCTGTCTTTAAGGGGTATACCCTCCCCCTAGGTGGCCAAAAGGCCTTACTTTTGGCTTCCGTGTTCTATTCTAGTTTCTCATGAGGATTCGCCAGCTAGCATAGCTACATGGGTTTGATGAATTGCTTCTGTCTCTTGTCTTGGTTTCTGATTGCAACTGGCAATGAAGCCACAGAACGACATCGCTTTCAGGGCAAAGGGTGAGGGCTAAGCATGGAGAGAAAAAAGGGCAACTTCTTTATTCCTCTACCAGGAAAACAGCAAGGATCATCCAGAAGGGCTGGTGATCCAGGATGCCTGGACACATCCAGCTTTTGAACCAAGAGAAGACACCCAATTCAGAGAGTCTGAGTTTCCGTTTTCCTAAGTAATAGTGCCTTCTATATTTAGAGTCCAGAAGGCTGGACTCTAAAATTTGAATGACTTGTATCAGGAAAGAAAGCCATCTCCAGAAATGCTCACCTGTTGCAATCAAGCACTTTTCATAGGTTATTTGAGAGCCATCATTAAGTTTCACCATGTTGCCTCTCACATCCAGCTGTACTACCTGGTATAGTCATCACACACATACACAAAAGAGGTAGAGATAAATTAGCTTTGAAAAAAATTTATTGAGATGTAATTCACATAAAATTCACCATTTTAAAGTGTGCAATTCTGTGGATTTTAGTATATTCACAAAGTTGTGCCACCATCACCACTATCGGATTTCGGAACATTTCCATTATCACCCCAAAACTCCAGACCAATAAGAAGTTGCCAAGTTGCCAGCTCAGGCCGGGCATGGTGGCTCATGCTTGTAATCCCAGCATTTTGGGAGGCTGAGGCGGGTGGATCACCTGAGGCCATGAGTTCAAGACAAACCTGGCCAACATGGCAAAACCCCGTCTCTACTAAAAACACAAAAATTAGCCAGGCATGGTGGCGCATGCCTGTGGTCCCGGCTACTGGGGAGGCTGAGGCAGAAGAATCACTTGAACCCGGGAGGCAGAGGTTGCAGTGAGCCAAGATCGCACCACTACACTCCAGCCTGGGCAACAGACTGAGATTCCATCTCAAAAAAAAAAAAAAGAAGTTGCCAGCCTACTAAGAATTAGTTCTTGATCTAAAGCAATCCCTGAGAAACCATTTCCAAGTAATCATGAGAACCACAGTTTCTGGCACCCAGTTTCTTCAAGCAGTCATATGTTGGAAACAGGCAATTAGAAAGCAGGCAACATTAGAGCAAGTCATGACAGTCCCAAAGTCCCTGCCCCATCTGTGGAAAAGGAGAATTGGGACAGCGTTTCTTATTTGGCTGTTCGGAATTACTTATTATTACTTTGTTAATAAATCTCCTACGTCTACAATATTTTTACAGAATGCGTTCTCCAACTTGTAGCCTTCACTGAAACTTGGCTCTCTCTCAGGGAGAGCTAACACGTAGAGACTGTTCATTCCCCCACACTCCACATTTCAAGGCCAGGAGGAGGTACTGCCATTCTGCAAGCTTCCTGAGGTTAATGGTCTGCTGCTTCCAGATCCTTGTACTTTCATTCTCCTCTGAGGGATATCGGAGGAGTCCTATATTCCTACGAATCACTGTTTTGAGCCACCTCCTGGCTGCTCCTCCTGATTGACTGAAGACCTTGGAACCTGGCTCATACTTTTCCTCATCTTGTCTCCTAAACCTCTACTTGTACCTCAATTATCCTACTCAGTCACAATTTTCTATCCTTTCAGCTTTCACTCCATCTGTCTCCTATAATAATTGCTTTCAATTTTCTGTTTATTTGACTGGCTGCTCCATTCTAACTAATTTGGGTGGATGCTAGAATATCCAAACTGTTCTTTTTCAGCACCTTTAATTCTTTCTTATGGTTAAGAGCTTGAGCTTTGGAGTCAGAGAGAATAGCATTCCAGTCTTTGCTCCACTCCTTACGAGCTATGAGACCATTCACTCAAGCATCTATTATGTATCAAGTATGGTGCTAAGTGCTGGGGACATGACAGTGAGACAATGATCCTTGCTGCTTTCAAGAGTTCAGTGGCCAGGACAACTTACTAAGCACTAACAATAATCACAAGTCATAAATGTGATATGAATGGTAAGAACAGTGCAGGTAGTGCTGGGAACATATGACATGTGCAATCTAGTCAGGTTGGGTTGGGTAAAGCTTTCTTTTTTTTTTTTTTTTTGAGACGGAGTTTCACTCATGTTACCCAGGCTGGAGTGCAATGGCGCGATCTCGGCTCACCGCAACCTCCGCCTCCTGGGTTCAGGCAATTCTCCTGCCTCAGCCTCCTGAGTAGCTGGGATTACAGGCACGCGCCACCATGCCCAGCTGATGTTTTGTATTTTTAGTAGAGACGGGGTTTCACCATGTTGACCAGGATGGTCTCGATCTCTTGACCTCGTGATCCACCCGCCTCGGCCTCCCAAAGTGCTGGGATTACAGGCTTGAGCCACCGCGCCCGGCCTGGGTAAAGCTTTCTAGAGGCAATGAGATAAACTGGGATCTGATGGATAAGCAGCTTCTTTAGCCTCCTTTGATTTGTCCTTGGTAAGCTCCCTCTTCAATTCAATCCCGCTACTCAATCCCCACACCGTTGGCCCTCAAATAGCCATCTTATGTTCTATTCTATTGCGAAAATAGGTGAAACCATTAGACATGATCTTCCACAGCTTCCTACGAGGCATGAGGGTTCCCAACCACCCCCCACCCAGCCTATTAACGGGTTTGTCCCATCCAATGGGTCCCACCTTTGATGCTATGTCCCCTTCAAGCTTTTGTCCCGTTGCCATCTCTTTTTTCTCATTTAAATCTTTTGAAGGAGTACTTTACCCTCTTTTCTAACTTCCCAATGGTATCTGTTTTATTTTATTTTTTTGAGATGGAGTCTTGCTCTGTCACCCAGGCTAGAGTGCAGTGATGTGATCCTGGCTCACTGCAACTTCCACCTCCTGGGTTCAAACGATTCTCCTGCTTCAGCCTCTTGAGTAGCAGGAATTACAGGGTGCACCACTACGCCTGGCCAATTTTTGTATTTTTAGTAGAGATGGGGTCAGGCTGGTCTCAAACTAGCTACCTGCCTCAGCCTCCTAAAGTGCTGGGATTACAGGCGTGAGCCACTGCACCTGGCCCCTAATGGTATCTGAACCACCAAATCTCATAGTGCATTTACAGTTCTTTTCTTCCCAGATTCCTCTGCCACAGTACTATGGATCACATCCTCCTTCTTGAAACTCCCTACAACCTTGGCTCCTGTTCTCAGGTTTCCTCATACTGCTCTTTAAGTTCTTTCCTAGTCTCCTTTGTGGGTTCTTCTTAAGCCTGCCTCCTAAAGAGTAAGGTTCCCTGGGGCGCTATCCTTGCCTTACTCCTCTTCTCACTAGATCAGTTCTCCCCGGGAGGCTTCACCTACTCTCATGGTTTCAACTACTACACATATGCAAATGATTCTCAAATCTCTATCTAAGCCCAGGTACCCTGAGCATAGCAGTCATATGTCCAACTGCCCAGAAGACACCTTCACACAGATATTCCACTTCATACTTAATGGTCCAAAACTGAATTTTATCTCCCCCACTAAACTAGCTCTTCCTCTCGTAATGTTTTTCTCAGCTGGGGATACACTGCCATCCACTCAGCCATGCAGGCTAGAAATTAGAAAGTCATCTTTGCCTCCTCCATCTCCTTCATCTTCTACCTTTAATCAACCACTGAGTCTCATTAAGCATGCCTCCTAAGCATGCCTCAAGTGTGTTCCCTACTCCTCATCACCTTTCTATCAAGAAGTAATACTGGCCAGACACAATGGCTTCACACCTGCAATCTCAGCACTTTGGGAGGCCGAGGCAGGTTGATCATCTGAGATCAGGAGTTTGAGACCAACCTGATGAAACCCCATCTCTACTAAAAATA
>NW_016107691.1:1612456-1620428 GCF_001604975.1 Cebus imitator | reverse complement strand
AAAAAGGCCAGGCGTGGTGGCTCACACCTGTAATCCCAGTACTTTGGGAGGCCAAGGCAGGCAGATCTCAAGGTCAGAAGTTCAAGAGTAGCCTGGCCAACATGGTGAAACCTCATCTCTACTACACATAACAAAAGTTAGCTGGGCGTGGTGGCACACATCAGTAATCCCAGCTACTCAAGAGGCTAAGGCAGAGAATTGCTTGAACCTGGGAGGCAGAGGGTGCAGTGAGCCGAGATCACGCCACTACACTCCAGCCTGAGTGACAGAGCAAGACTCCATCTCAAAAAAAAAAAGAATAATACACTGCAAATTATTTAAAATTTACTTATTTTTTTAAAATTTCAACTTATTTCTCTGTAAGAGAGAAATAATATCCACCTCATAGGGAGGATAAAATGAAATGGTGTACATAAAGCATTTAAGAACTGGCCTTAAAAGATTAGAATAGGTACTATACAACGTTTAGCTCTTACTTTTTTCATCACCATCACCACACCACTACTATTCTAATTTGGGCTCTCACCACCTCTTGCCTAGATGATTGCAATAATCTCTGAAATCGTCTCTCTCTAGTCTTGTCTCCCTGAAATCCATCCTCCTCACTCCAATAGCAATTATTTAAAATTCAATTGCCTAAAACGCAACAGCTCCCCAGTGCAGAAAAAGCTCATGCTTTTTTTGTTTCTGAGACGAAGTTTCGCTCTTATTGCCCAGACTGGAGTGCAATGGGCGTGATCTCAGCTCACCGCAACCTCTGCCTCCCGGGTTCAAGCGATTCTCCTGCCTCAGCCTCCCTAGTAGCCAGGGTTACAGGCATGTGCCACCATGCCCAGTTAATTTTGTATTTTTGGTAGAGACAGGGTTTATGTATGTTGGTCAGGTTCATCTCTTACCACTTCCTAACTTGTACCTAGCTGCTCTATCAGTACCAAGCTACTTCTATTTCCTGCCACCAAACACGCTTTTTGTACCCTTGTGCTTTTGCTTACACTGTTCTTTTTTACTTGAATGCTCTTCCCTCTTCTCCAGTCTGGTGAATGTCTCTTCATTCCATAAGACTGCCCATTTTGTAAGACCTTCTCCTCCAGAAAGCCTTTCCTGAAGTCATCACTCTACTGGGCATGCTTCCCAGTGTTTCCCACAACATACTGCACAGATCTCTCCTCCTACACGCGCATGCGTTATGATTACCTATTTCTGTTTCTGCCTAATACAGCTAACCTCTAGAGGGTAGGGCCTGAGGGTTATTTACACATAGGGGATACTTAATGTCTCAGTTCCAGCTTATCAATAAACCTATATCCATCTTCTCTAATGTCCCCTTTACAGGAGAAGGGTGGGTATGTTCCTAACAAAGGACAATCCCTCCCCTTGTGCTGCGTATCTCATCTACTCTGGGCTTTGCTCCTTCAGAGAACACCTCCCTACTGGAACACTGCCATTAGTTTACACACACATTCTAGTACCTCCCATTACCAACCATAAAATATAACAAACCATCCTGGGATTCCACAAATACCATCTAATAACTGACCTTATTACTCAGACACTCACCTTTTAAAGTCTAACAATATATTCCATGCTGAGTTAGGCCCAAATTATTTTACTATCATGAATAATACACATTTGTCAATCTTTTCTCATCGATAATCTCAGAGAGAAGTTAGTGTGGGAAAACAGGAGGAATGAAGAAGAGTAGAAAAGCAAATAGAAGAGGCAACAGCTTTTTAGGGTCAGGTTGAGTTGGCATGCTACCCTAGGCTTTGATATTAGCGCTTTCCCCAGAAAGACACACTCAGCATTATTCAACCTAAAGCAGCTTGATCTTTCTTTGATGAACTACAATGGCAGGACAGACATAAATCGTAATGGAAACACATATCACGATACTGGCTGGTGGGCACGTGTGTAGAGCCTAACAAAGGAAGCAATCTACTAGCTCACCTTCTTCCCAGTGAGGACGGCCACACCACCATTTTCAATGTGAGGCAGGTCCTGAGCAGAGACATAGAAAGAAGGTGGCTGGAAATATATGCTGTATGGAGAAGAGAGGGAGAATATTATAAACATGTGGAACTGTTATCAGCTTCTCCCATAGCTTTAATAAAATTGTTGGTATCCAAATCAGTGGTTCTCAGCTCAGGGCAATTTTGCCCCCAGGGGATGTTTGCCAGTGTCCAGACACAATTTGGGTTGTAACAACTTGGGTAGGGATGGTACTCATATCCAGTGGGTAATGGCCAGGGATGCTGCTAAACATCCTATGATGCACTGGACAACCCTACCACTATTAGCAAAGTGTTATCCTGTTCCAAATGTCAATAATGCTTAGGGTGAGAATCCTGCTCTAGATTTAGGTTTATTTCAAAGTAAGAGCAAGTGGAGTACCTAAGGAGCTGGTATTCACACATCCCCCTAAATGGGCTGTCCAGAATAGTGCTCTAGCTCCTAAGATGACTCTGCCTCAGACATGATATATTAATATTAACATATTAATATTGGCTGGGTATAGTGGCTCAGGTCTGTAAACCCCAGAGCTTTGGGAGCACAAGGCGGGAGGATCCCTTGAGGCCAGGAGTTTGAGACCAGATTGGACAACAGGGCAAGATCTCGTCTTTAGAAAAAAAAATTTTTGATTAATGAAAGAAACGTGGTAGTACACACCTATAGTCCTAGCTACTCCGGAGGCTCAGGTGGAAGGATCACTTGAGTGCAGGAGTTTGAGGCTGCAGTGAGCTATGATTTGGCCACTGCACTCTAGCCTGGGTAACAGGGCCAGACCCTGTCTCTAAAAATATGTATGTATGTATGTATGTATATGTATGTATGTATGTATGTATATGTGTGTGTGTGTATGCATATATACACATATAGTGGCTGGGCGCAGTGGCCCATGTTTATACTCCCAACACTCTGGGAGGCCAAGGCGGGTGGATCATGAGGTCAGGAGTTCAAGACTAACCTGACCAACATGGTGAAACCCCGTCTCTACTAAAAATACAAAAATTAGCCGGGTATGGTGGTGCACACTTGTAATCCCAGCTACTCAGGAGGCTGAGGCAGGAGAATCACTTGAACCTGGGAGGCAAAGGTTGCAGTGAGCCAAGATCGCACCACTGCATTGCACTCCAGCCTGGGTGACAAAGCGAGACTCCATCTCAAAAAAAAAAAAAAAAAAAAAAAAAAAAAAAAAAAAAAAAAAAAAAATATATATATATATATATATATATATATATATATATATATATATAAAGTTAGCCACTAACTTAATTGAAAGTATACATCCTGTTTGAAAATGGAGCATGATACATGATAGTGCGGGTGAGAGAGAAGAGTAAGTTTGTAAAATTTGGTCCAGTATCAAAAAGATCACTAATGAGAAAAAAATTGGAATCCAAAGAACATGGTACTAGAATTAAGAGATCTAAGTTGTCCTTTAAAAGGAAAAAGTTTTTGGACCTGTATCTCCAAGTCTGTCATGCAAACATTCTAACAGAGGCTCTTCCTTACAGTCTTCCCACTATACTCCTAAAATTCTGAATACCAGCTAGGCTGTCAAAGGGTGCCATTAAACAGTTTCTCTTCTGCTCTTGTAGGACATGTCTAGGCAAGTATAAAGAAGTGACAATACAGGCCAAGTTGATCTTCACCAAAAGAAGTTTAACATAAAGGATCCAGAAATAGGAGCATTAGTATTTCAGAAGCCAACATGACACCATCAACTGTTGGTAGATATGGTAACAGTATCCAGGACTCTTGCCCTTTGTAGCCTGGTACCTCTAAGCTGTACTAAGTGTGGACCATAGAAGACTCTAGCGGACAGCCAAGCCATGCCTCCTATTGACTGTACACAGTCAGCAGCAAAATCCTAACCTACTCTGTGCTTAGCTGAAGTTGTTAGTCAGGCTTATTTACATAAGCAAACACACCTTCTCTCTTTTCCATTCCACTGTTTGAATCGCAGTGTCTTTGTGACATTTGGGTCATCTGAAAACCACAGTTCTTTCGAAAGAGGAGGTCGCATGTATGGCAGCTCAGGATCTTCAGATACAATCAGCACCTTCAGACATAAAAATCATGATGCTTATCACCGCCAAGTCATTTAAGGGGCTAATGTCAAAGTGTTCACATTAGCTAAATGCTTGCAGGCCATACTCTCAGTGCCAAGCAAAAAAACATGCACCTTACCCTGGCCCCAGGATCCCGAGCTCGGATGGATCTGGCTGCAGCAAAAGCAGCAGTGCCTCCACCAATTAGCAGGAAAGGAACATGATTTGGTGCCCTGACTTGAGAAACTGGCTCTCCTGCAGCTGTAAGCAACAGACCAGACAGGATGAATCTTCTTGAAGTTTCAGATGATGCTTTGCCAATATTAAAAAAAAATCACCTTGCACTTGTCTCAATACTTCACATAAAGCTGGCAGAACATAGAAACTACACTAATCTTAACAATCTTCACAGCATCCTGATGGGAGAGGAAAAGCAAGTATCCCTTTCATTTCATAAGTGAAAAATAGAGAGGAGAATGATTTCACCAATGTCATTCATTCATTAGGTCTGAACTGGTACTAGGACATAGCTTAAATATTTAGTTATTTCTAAAATATTTAGAAAGTATATATCAGTAGGCTTCTTCTCTTCCCATCAATTTCCTAGTGACTACCAGGAAAATATCAAGCTCAGTTTCACCTTTTGTTAGCAACAAAGGGAGAAAATCCAGGAGGTCAACTGGGGATTATTATACAATGTTCAAAGGAGGTGCTATTGAAGAAAGCAGAACAAACTGCCCACCCAGGGTTGTGGGGCTTATGAAACGATTAAAACGTTCCTCTCTGAAAATTGAAGTGCATCATGTGAAATGGAAGTGATGGTGAGGATATGTGCTTTAGGAAAGTAAATATACCTTTAGCAACTCGAAACTCTAAAGATTCAAAAGGGGAACTAAACAGACCAGAAGAATTTCCTCATTTAAAAAATGGCTTTTGGCTGGGCGTGGTGACTCACACCTGTAATCCCAGCACTTTGGGAGGCCGAGACGGGCTGATGGATCACCTGAGGTCAGGAGTTTGAGACCAGACTGGCCAACATGGTGAAACCCCATCTCTACCAACCATAGAAAATTAGCTGGGCATGACAGTACGTGCCTGAAATCCTAGCTACTCTAGAGGCTGAGGCAAGAGCATCGCTTGAACCCGGGAGGCAGAGGTTGTAGTGAGACTAGATTGAGCCATTGTGCTCCAGCCCAGGCAAAAAGAGCGAAAATCCATCGCAAAAAAAAAAAAAAAAAAAAAAAGGCTTTCATCTCTTTTCCAATAGTTTTCCTTGCTAAGCTTGCCTTTTAAGAGACTAATTTTATTTTATTTTATTTTTAAATTTTTTGAGACAGAGACTTGCCCTGTCATCTAAGCTGGTATGGAGCAGTGCAATATTGGCTCACTGCAACCTCCACCTCTGTTCAAGTGATTCTAATGCCTCAGCCTCCAGAGTAGCTGGGATTACAGGCATGTGCCACCACACCCAGCTAATTTTTATATTTTTAGTAGAGATGGGGTTTCACTATGTTGGGCAGGCTGGTCTTGAACTCCTGACCTCAGTTGACCCGCACATCTTGGCCTCCCAAAGTGCTGGGATAACAGGCATGAGCCACTACACCTGCCCAAGAGACTAATATTAATATACAGAAAATCAACCAGTCATAATCATCACTTGTTTTATTCTCAAACCCAAATTTCAGCCAAATTCTTTAAATCACTCCCAGTTCTAGGGTAATACTATACTTTCTAGATGCTTGCAGTCTCATGCCACAATTGCTTCTACAAGACATCCATAAATCACATCACCCAAACTGTTTATAACTTTTCCTTTATGAGTCTCAAATCATAGCAAGATCTAAGGGAATACTCACCAGATAATTCGGACCTTTTCTGTCTGTCTTCTGGTGTCAGCCCCATCCCTGAAATTCTTTCTTCATATCTTTTTTGGTCTTCTTTTATAGTCTTATACGCCTGCAGATCCAAACATGGAGAAAGTTTATTTCACCATGCAACTAGCTCATGCTGTAAGTAATAATATCTTTCAATTAAATGAGAAGCTTTTGTCTATCTGATGTTAGTTCCTCTATGTCAAAACAACTAAGACAAAGTTGTTTTCTTAAGAAATAAAAAATACTGGGCGTGCACATGCTTGGTGTGGAAAAAATATGCATAAGCAGATGAAAATGTTCCAGTTTCAGATTTTTAGGCTCTCTGTAAGAAATTATCCCCTTATTTAATTCTGAATGTACAGTTTAAGGAAAAAAAAACATTTTATACTAGAAGAATAAAGTGCTAGAAAGGGCTAATCTTTATATGAAGCACAGAAAGAGGGTTTGGACTATGCTGGACACTAGCTGTGAAATCAACCTATAGGGTCCCAGGTAGGAAGCTGGGATGTTAAGTTTTCCTGGTTAACATTCCGGCTTTTGCCGAGTATTCACACAGTGGTCAGAAACATGGCCACCTATATTCTACTTTTAGAGGTTACCCATGGTTCCCTCGATGGTCTAACCTTTTCCTAAACTTATGAGGTAGAAAAAAATCTCATTCAGAAAAACTACACACAGATATGTACTAGGGGGTTAAACACCTTGTTTAAACACAATGTTATATTTCAAACAGTCTATCTTCTCTATCCTTTCAAATTGCAGAAGGGTAATTTTAGCATCATGACTAGTTCTGTGTTGTTCTTTTTTAACACACAGCACCAGAGTTTATTGGAGACTTTTCAAAGAAAAGGTAGGCAAGAATGACTTTACATTACAATGCTTTTGGCCAGGGACAGTGGCTTACACCTGTAATCCAAGCACTTTGGGAGGCTGAGGTGGGCAGATCACCTGAGGTAAGGAGTTTGAGACCAGCCTGGCCAACATGGTAAAACCGTCTCTACTAAAAATACAAAAATTAGCTGGGCGAGGTGGTGCATGCCTGTAATCCCAGCTACTTGGGAGGCTGAGGCATGAAAATTGCTTGAACCTGGGAGGTTGCAGTGAGCCGAGATCATGTCACTGCACTCCAGCCTGGGTGGTACAGTGAGACTCTGTCTCAAAAAAAAACAAAAAAACCCGGCTGGGCGCAGTGACTCACACATGTAATCTCAGCACTTTGGGAGGCTGAGGTGGGCAGAGCATGAGGTCAGGAGTTCGAGACCAGCCTAACCAACATGGTAAAACCCTGTCTCTACTAAAAATACAAAAATTAGCTGAGCATGGTGGCACGCACCTGTAATCCCAACTACTCGGGAAGCTGGGACAGGAGAATCGCTTGAACCAGGAGGCGGAGGTTGCAGTGAGCCGAGATCACGGGACTGCACTCCAGCCTGGGCGACAAAGTGAGAATCTGTCTCAAAAAAACAAAAAACAAAACAAAACAAACAAAGCAAAAAACCTACAACGCTTTTGCTCTTTTGTACCCCACAGGGTCAACAAAACAGGAATTTAAGTGAACATACGTCAAATGAAATCTCAGATTATTAATTAATTGTAGGAGAAAGTAAAGATAATCAGAGGAACAATAAAACATATTCTAAGAACACTTCTATGACTTCCTTCCAGAGCAGCCCATCAGGCAATGTGCTGCAATTGAGGAACCTGGGCCCTGAGAGCTGGGTTTAGCCTGGAAGCGCTTAACATTGTGACAAATGAAGTAGAAAGTTAAGTACTGTATGTGAAAAGACAATAGGTACTCCTTGAATTTACTATTAAATTTATCAAATAAATGAATTTAATTAACATTAATTTCAAGAAGAGTTCTCTTGGCATCAGATACTATACAGAAGTCCAGTATTTACTCATACCTTAAAAACATTTAAGAATGGGACTTTGGCCAGATGCTGGTGGCTCACAACTATAATCCCAGCATTTTGGGAGGCCAAGTTGAGTGGATCACTTGAGGCCAGGAGTTCAAGACCAGCCTGGCCACCATGGTGAACCCCT
>NW_016107691.1:1603987-1611921 GCF_001604975.1 Cebus imitator | reverse complement strand
AAAAAAGGACTTTTACCTAAAAAGATGGCTTAATCTGGTCAACATGAATGAAAAGAGAAATAAACAGGGGCCATGTTCATTGACAGGAATATCCCAAAATAGCCTGAGCCCAGCTCACACTTGCTAATGGCTCACACATGAAGGGAAGAGCAGACCAAGAAATACCCAGAGGTTTAGTGGGGAAAGGGCGGAAGGAGGTCAGTCTGTACGACGTATATGTAAATGTATTGATTTCTTTACCTTTCCCCCAAGGATTTCTGTATTCCTAGTTTGCACAGATTTCCACTTAATGACATAAATACATGTTAGGTTAAGAAAAACACATTTATGAAAAATATTAGTGAAGACAATTTTTCTAAACAAATGAATATGCTGGTATTTATTCAACTTAATGGGATTTGAAAGGAAACACGTCATTTTCTGAGTGAGGCAATGCAGTCCTATAGGTTAACAATGGCAAAGGGCCCAAATACAAAATCTCAGTAAATATTATTTTTTTGAGACTGAGTCTCGCTTTGTCACCAGGCTGGAGTGCAGTGGCATGATTCCGGCTCACTGCAACCTCTCCCTCCTGGGTTCAAGAGATTGTCCTGTCTCAGCCTGCCGAGTAGCTGGGACTACAGGCATGTGCCACCATGCCCAGCTAATTGTTTTTTGTATGTTTAGTAGAGATGGGGTTTCACCATGTTAGCCAGGATAGTCTTGATCTCCTGACCTAGTGATCCACCCGCCTTGGCCTCCCAAAGTGCTGGAATTACAGGCGTGAGCCACTGCACCTAGCCTAAATCTCATTAAAATATTCTAAAGCCCACTTTGGCTTTGCCCACCAACAAAAAAAGATGACTGAGAGTTGGGGATCTGCCTCAGGTCCTAGTGAAAGTTACCAGCAAAAAGAGGAAAAACTCACATCAATGCCAATCAGAAGTTCATATTTACAATCCAAGCAGCAAGCACTGTTGAAATCAGTGTTTTCTGAACTTTGCTTGGATCCCATTAGTAGATTGTGAAGTCAATTTAGTAGGTTGCAACCAGCATTAGAAACAAACACAAATAGAAGAGAAACTAGAGTAAATATATGACACCTAGTAAGTAGCTTTTGAAGCTTTGTTTCCGTTTTATGTATTTGTAGCCATCAAATGGGATGTAAGAGAAATGAATTTCTCACTGCAGATCATGGTAAAATTTTTTTTTTTTTTTTTTTTTTGAGACGGAGTTTCACTCATGTTACCCAGGCTGGAGTGCAGGGGCACGATCTTGGCTCACCGCAACCTCTGCCTCCTGGGTTCAAGCAATTCTCCTGCCTCAGCCTCCCGAGTAGCTGGGACTACAGGCACGCACCATCATGCCCAGCTAATTTTTGTATTTTTAGTAGATACGAGGTTTCACCTTGTTGACCAGGATGGTCTCGATCTCTTGGTCTCGTGATCCACCCGCCTCGGCCTCCCAAAGTGCTGGGATTACAGGCTTGAGCCACCGCGCCTGGCAATCATGGTAAAAATTTTTTAAAAGCCAACAGTTTACTCCCTTCTTTTTGGAGGGAGGTAAAGAGCTCCCAATACAGGAATTGCCAAAGTAATATATACTTAAGTTAGGAACATTTCTTCAAACGAGAGAAAAAAGTTATGAAGAAACGCTGTTCACTGTTATGGACCAAATGCTTCCTATTACTATATTGAAGCCTTAACCCACTATGTGATGGTATTTGGCAATGACAATATTTTAGGGAGGTGATAAAGGTTGAATGAAGTGTTAAGGGTGGGGCCCTAATCTGAAAGGGCTGGTGCTCATATATAAAGGGGAAGTCACCAGAGTTCCCTTGCTCACTCCTTCTTCCTCTCCATCCCACACCCCCCCAAAACCATGTGAGGACACAGTAAGAGAGTGGCTGTCTGAAAGCTACGAAGAGAGCCCTCACCAGAAACTGAACCCTGTCTGACCTTGATCTTGGCCTTTTCAGCCTTCCGAACTATGAGAAAATAAACTTCTGTTTTTTTTTTTTTTTTTTTTTTTTGAGACGGAGTTTCGCTCATGTTACCCAGGCTGGAGTGCAGGGGCACGATCTTGGCTCACCGCAACCTCTGCCTCCTGGGTTCAAGCAATTCTCCTGCCTCAGCCTCCTGAGTAGCTGGGATTACAGGCACGCACCACCATGCCCAGCTAATTTTTTGTATTTTTAGTAGAGACGGGGTTTCACCATATTGACCAGGATGGTCTCGATCTCTTGGCCTCGTGATCCACCCGCCTCGGCCTCCCAAAGTGCTGGGATTACAGGCTTGAGCCACCGCGCCCGGCCTAAACTTCTGTTGTTTAAGCCACTCAGTCCGTGGTGTTTTGTTGTGGCAGCCCAAGAAACTAATGCAAACACACTCAACAACTTACAGCTATATCTCATCAAATCTGAACACTGATTTTAAGTTCACAGTTCTCTTGAGACTAACATCAATTTCAGACAAAAAACTAAGCCATTTCAGATCAAGTTTTCAAGGATTTTAAAACCAAAACAAAACTATTCACAACAGTTCAATAACAATTGTAAGTAGACAAAAGCTTATCATTTAACCTGGAACCACTTTATAATACAGTAGCTTTATTATTACCAGTGTTGGATAAACACAGAGTACAATGAGGCATTTAACTGAAGGACTTGAGAGGAACTTGTGCTTCTTAGATATTTCTAAGGCAGGAGAAAGCAACAGTCAACAGCCCTGTCTTGTAGCTTGGCGTCAAGAGAATTTGCATGGTCAACTCTGTGGAGGCCATCCAACTCTGGTACAGCAACACAGACCAGGAGTTTATCAGGTTTAATTGTTACAAACATACTGAACACAAAAGCTTTAAATCTATTTTTGAATGAATGGGGTAGAACTGATGGTAAAAGTTGAGAGATATGAAATGGAAAAAGGCTCAGAGGGTAGCATCTGAATTATGAATGAGAGGCATTTAAGAAAGCAATCTACATGAATGCGTTAGCTTGTACCGCTTCAGCCACTAGTTTGACCAAATTAGAGATTACAAAGGGACACTGCCAAATGAATTTACTTTGAAATAGAGGCTATGGGTGGGTAGGTGAATGGGGAAAATACTGCAATTTCTATGGCTTTTTGGATCTCCTCAGAAGCATTCAATAAAATGCCTTTTCACAGTTAAAGTTTGGTTGATTGTTACCCACAAAACAAAAATTACATTTTACCTAAAATGATTAAGAATGGATGGTATTCACATTACCTTTATTTGCTTATTTAACATTTACTCTGAGACTGTCTTGTTAGGTATGCAGCACTAAAGCACAATATAATTTGGTATCATACAAAATCATTATAAAATTAGCAAAAGTTTCAAAGAAAGAGTTGATGATGAGGATTTGTGACTTTAATTATATCTGGTAGGACTTCAACAGTTTGAAGAATAAGATTGGAGGACTCTCTAGTGACTGACAATGTCCCTTTAATAAACACCTAGAAAAAGCACGTGCTGTGAATATTTGATTGTATTTTAATGTATCAAGTGTTCATTAGTGGTCTCACCCACCCTACCCCAAAATATATTTTAGTGTAAGCATCTTACATAATAAACTCCTGCCCCAGTGACTGTTGCTCCTACAATTAAGAAGTATACTAGGCTGCTGCCATCTTTCCCAGAAGCACCTGTGGACGCTAGTGATCTAGAAGGGGATCCTAGGTGATGAGACTGTACAACTGTAGGTAAAGATAAGGCCAAGAGAGAAACAAAAGGAAATAGAAAGAACACTAAGTATTAATGAAGAAACATTCAATACAAAGGCAGTTTTGGTTACCCTGTGCTAAAAAAGAAAAAAATGCTGCTCCAGGATTGCAGAATGTGTATTTCATCAAAGCACATTATCAGACAGTTCTTGCCTATTTCTTACTCTGATTTGCCTCACAATAGGCAAGAGCAATCTACTTTTCTTGTCCATTTGGGAGTCACGTCAGGTATGAGGATATAGGTAGCTTCAAATAATTTTCCCTTTCTTTAACCTAGCGACCAAGGAACAAAGATAAATTCACTGTCTTACCAATGTCGGAAAAAACCTGAAACTTGTAATGGCTTAATAAGTAAAATAAACAGCTTCCTTCAATCAAGGGTGTTACCAGGTGTTATCTAAGTTGGTTCCCTCAACCTTACAGGATCCAACTTTGGAGTGATCTGCTTAGTCACAGTAAACCCTGCCAAGTTAGGAAAAAAAAAACCACCCACAGAATAATTCCTCTGTGACCTGCTAAGCTGATCAGAGTTCATTTAAGGAGATATAATTGTGCTAATACTACGTAGCAGTTAAACACCATACTTCTCACCTCACACAAACTCCATTCTAAAATCAGTGATACTAGGCCTGCTTCTGTAATTTAGTCTTTGGGTGAGATTCAGGGATAGTTTTCTTTTTAGGAACACTTAATATTTTTGATTGAAGGCTGTTGTTTTTAAATGTGAACCTCAAGCTGAGGAAAAATAAAATGTTTGACAACTAGGTCAAAATCAAATATTGTGCTAAGGAGCTGCAACGGATTTTGACTTTATTCGCAGGTTAGTGTGTGACATCCAAGAAAACAGGTATAATTTTGTGGGTTACTTGAATCTAGGAAAACACAGTGGCTTCCAAGTGAAGAAGAAAAAGACAAGTGAAAAGAGCAGAAATCAATCAACGTGAGATTAAATTTCAGTCATTCCCAAATTGGCTCCCATAAGATACTAGGCAGCAGGCACTTAAGAGAAAGCTTTTTGAAAATTTTTCCAAAAGGAGAAAGGGGAATTAGTTGCAAAAGTTTTAAAGCAGAGTAGTATTGAGTCTATTAATGGGAGCTGTTTGGCAGCTTCTTTACGCACGCTGCTTTTCTACTTACATAGGCACCAGCTCCTATTGTTGATAAGCCCACAATAAGGACTAACACAGAATTATCGATTTTGCCCCCTGATGCACCAGAGCTAGCCATTTGTCTTGTCATCTGGAGTTCTAGAGGAACATGCCATCGCTGGAACAAGTTGCCTAAGAAACATAATTTATTAAGACACACACATACAAAAATAAAATAGTTAATACATATTTATGATTAAACGTCAATGCACTGTTTGAGACTTATTGCCCAGATACTCACTGTTAAATGATCAAGAAAAACATCATCAAAACCGCATACATAAATACTACAGACAGCTGAATGACCACTCTTAAGTTGCTGAAGTTTTTAAGAGTAAAATTTAATGCTGCTCAGTGAGGAAATTTTGAGCTTCCAGAAAAGATCACGAAAAACATGAACAATTCATCAAATACCTCTCCCTTCATGTATTTGCCATAAATGAAGTAAACACAGAGATACGATTGAATAGGCAGATGTATAAAGTTAACCATGGGCTACCTGGGACATTATAACAACCATTTAAGGAGTAATCTAGATGGCTCAAATCTTGCATAAAATAAAACGCAATGCACTCTAAGCAAGACACAGTTCAGTCTTGTGTGAAAGGTAATGTGTCCTGAAATACAGAAATGTCAAAGCTCAGAAGAAAATCAGAAAAAAAAATTGAGTTTTTCTCCCCCAAAGAACTGAAAAACTTTTGACTATGAAATATTTTTTAGAACGACAACATTTAAAGTTTCCAGCAACTCCTTGGCTCTTACTCCTCCAAAATAAAACAAAGGTTATTTTGATGTAAAACTATGCAGAGCTGTGTAATGATGTGATGATCGTTAACAGCACCCACACATAGAAATGTAAGAGTTTTGTAGATTTCTTTTTCTAGGGAGACGCTGACATTTTCAGATAAAGGAAGGTATCAGTGTACCTTCTCTGTGATTATTCCTCCAGTTTGTTAACTATCAACCAACAGCAGCAAATTTTTTCTGCAAAGAACCGGATGGTAAATATTTTCAGCTTTGCGGGCCATTTGGTGTCTGCTGCAACTACTCAGTTCCGCTGATGCTGCATAAAAGCAGCCAGAGACAATACATAAATGACTAGATGTGGCCATGTTCCAATAAAACTTTATGGACACTGAAGTTTAAATTTTATATAATTTTCATGTGTCACAAAATTGTCTGTTTTTCATTTTTCTCAGCCATTAAAAAAATGTAAAAACCATTCATGGCTCCTGGCGTATACAAAAGCAGGTGACTGATTGGCTTTGGCCTGTGGCTGTAGTTTGCAGACTCTGCTCTAGAGCAGTGGTTCTCAAACTTCAGAGTGTATCAGAATGCCTTGAAGGGTTTGTGAAACAAAGCTGGCCAGGCCCCAGGCACAGAGGTTCTGATTCAATAGATCTGGGATGGGGCTGAAGAATGTGAATTTCTAACAAGTTCCCAGGGGATGCTGTTAGGGTGTGGACCACACGTTGACAACCAACTGTTAGAGCAGGGGATTCCAATTTTTTGGCTTCCCTGGGCCACACTGGAAGAAGAATTGTCTTGGGCCACACATAAAATACACTAACAACAGCTGATAAGCTAAAATAAATAAATAAATAAATCACAAAAAAAAATATCATAATGTTTTAAGAAAGTTTATGAATTTGTGTTGGGCCGCAGGCTGGACAAGCTTAGTCTAGAAGCTGCTACATATGTCCCTGTCCTGTCTAGGTTTTAAAAGACAAACAGGCTGGGCACAGTAGCTCATGCCTGTAATCCCAGCACTTTGGGAAGCCGAGGCAGGTGAACCACCTGAGGTCAGGGGTTCGAGACCAGCCTGACCAACATGGAGAAACCCTGTCTCTACTAAAAATACAAGATTAGCCGGGTGTGGTGGTGCATGCCTATAATCCCAGCTATTTGGGAGGCTGAGGCAGGAGGATTGCTTGAACCCAGGAAGCAGAGATTGTGGTGAGCTGAGATCGTGCCATTGCACTCCAGCCTGGGCAACAGGAACAAAAATACATCTCAAAAAAGAAGACAAACAGAATGGACACTGGTAGTGACATCCTACATAGACTTGCAGAGATTAGAGAAGGAACTTTCCCTCTTGCTTTCACAACTTTAGGGCACAGACGGCAAAATCAAGTCCAGTATGGATCTGTGGTCTCTCATCTGAAATCCTGGGGATACAAGGAACTTTGAATTCTTTGGTCTTAAGTATATGAGGCATAAACCACATAGTGACACCTAGCAAGATAAAGGGCAGCAACCCATAGTCAAACATATTAATATTTCTATGACCAAACACGCTAAGTGAGATTTTTAAAAATATCATAAAGTAGCCTCTCTCCAGTTCAGGTCAGGTTTTACTGGCAAATGAATTACGAAAACTTGATAGTCTTAAATTCTGGTCATTCTAAAATTTCAATTTCTGAATTACAGATAAGAGATTTTAGATTTATACTCTTAGAAAAGGAAATGTATTTTTCTTTACTGTTCTTATTTCTTACCTGGTTTTAGAACTCTTCATTAGCACATGAAATAAAATAAAATGTTTTAGATTTGGAAATGACAAATCATGAAAATAAAAACGTGAGCAGGGAAGAAGCTTATCTCAATCTGGGCAAGCTTTTGATTTTCAGAAGCTTATAAAAACAATGAACCGTCAGAAGTAGAAAGTGGTAACTCTCAGAGCTTAGAAAATGAAACTGATTAGGAAAAGTTCCACCTGATTTAGTTCAACGAATTTAGCTTGTCCTCAACCTCTACCCCTGGTTCATTTACTAAATATATATGTATTTTAAAAATTCTCGGCCGGGCGCGGTGGCTCAAGCCTGTAATCCCAGCACTTTGGGAGGCAAAGGCGGGTGGATCACGAGGTCAAGAGATTAAGACCATCCTGGTCAACATGGTGAAACCCCGTCTCTACTAAAAATACAAAAAATTAGCTGGGCATGGTGGTGCGTGCCTGTAATATCAGCTACTCAGGAGGCTGAGGCAGGAGAATCGCCTGAACCCAGGAGGCGGAGGTTGCGGTGAGCCGAGATCGCGCCATTGCACTCCAGCCTGGGTAACA
>NW_016107691.1:1595020-1603482 GCF_001604975.1 Cebus imitator | reverse complement strand
TTTAAATGTCATACTCGTATTTATCCTGTTTCTGCTTGCTTTTCACAAACTGATAATACTAAAAGTGTAGATTTGGGAAAGTTCAGCTTTTGTCTCAATTTGCCCCCCCCAAAAAAAAAAAGAAAAGAAAAAAAGCATTTAAAAGTAAAATGACTTTTTTTTGAGACAGGTTCTCACTCTGCCACCCAAGCTGGAGTGCAGTGGCACGATCTCGGGTCACTGAAACCTCTGCTTCCTGGGATCAAGTGATTCTTCAGCCTCAGCCTCCCATGTAGCTGGGACTACAGGCGTGAGCCACCAACACCTGGCTAAATTTTCTATTTTTTGTAGATATGAGGTTTCACCATATTGCCCAGGCTAGAAAAGCAAATTGACTTTTAAAAAAGTAAACTGGTTAGTATTTAAACTAATGCTTGAAATGTAATATACTACTATCATTAATAAACCAACTTTTAAAACTTTTTATATACCTACAAAGTGACTTTAATTTTGTAAAAGGTACTAAGTATTGCCTGTTTACATTCCCCCACCCCCATTTTCTTTTCCCCACGAAATTCCTCCCAAACCTTTCTTCCCAGAGCTTCAAAATTTTAGGAAATTTTACATCAAGACTGAAACATGGCTTTTCACTTGTCTTACTAACATGGAAAAGCCAATTTATTCCTTGACTTCTCATTATGGCACCAGTTTATTTATTTTAGGTTTTCTGCAGTGAGACCACACATACAGTGCAATTTCTTCCTCACACTTAGGATTTCATTCTTGAGAAGCCAGTTTGATCTGTGCAACAGCACCTGACACATAGTAGGTGTTTGCTCAATAAATATTTGTTGAATGAATGAATGAAGGAAGGAAACAGAAAGTCTTCCTTATCCTATTGATATTGACTGAACATTTTTATTACTATTAAAAAAATTTTGGGGCCGGGCATGGTAGCTCACGGCTGTAATCCCAGCACTTTGGGAGGCCAAGGCGGGTGGATCACAAGGTCAAGAGATCCAGACCATCCTGGTCAACAAGGTGAAACCTCGTCTCTACTAACGCTGAGGCAGGAGAATTGCTTGAACCCGGCAGGCAGAGGTTGCAGTGAGCCGAGATTGCGCCACTGCACTCCTTCCTGGCAACAGGGCAAGACTCCATCTCAAAAAAAAAAAAAAAAAAAAATTGTTTTAAGTGAAAGGTTATTGTTATGTTGCTGAGGCTGGACTCAAACTCCTGGGCTCAAGTGATCCTTCCACCTTAGACTCCAGAGTAGCTGGGACTACAGGCATGCACCACCATGCCCAGCTGACTGAACATTTTAAAGAATTCTTTGCAAAGAAGTCTTAGCCAGGCCAGGCGCAGTGGCTCGCAACTGTAATCCCAGCACCTTGGGAGGTCAAGGTAGGTGGAACCACTTGAGGCCAGGAGTTTGAGACCAGCCTGGCCAACATGGTGAAAACCCATCTCTACTTAAAAAAAAATAAAATAAAATAATAAACATAGAGCTAAAAAAAAAAAAAAAAAAAAACCTTTAGCCAGATTTGATTTATTTCAGGTTGCTTAATCATAAATGAGTAACCTCTAACACCACAGACTAGCATTAGAACAGCATCTACAGCAGCAAGTTCATTTCTGTAGGTTTTGTGATCTCCTGTTTTTCCATACACTCAAGAGGGCTTTTCCAAAAACACATCTTCACAACTGAAGCACCCAGGGACCCTAAATGGCTAAGAGATCCATATGTTTTTAAGACTTGTTTTCTGAGTGCCAAACTGATTTTTCCAACATGGATAAAACACAGGACAAAGCTAGATAGTCTGTCCATTGTAGCTAAATGATTCTTTACAAGGAATCCAACAACTATTTAAGCTTATCAGCCTTTTTAAATTTTTTAGTATCAACCATTGCTGAAATTTTAGAAGAAACATAGTAATAACTATAGTACAGCGTGAACCATTCTGATGAAAGACAAACAAGGAAAAAAAATTTTTTTTAGACAGTCTCCCTCTGTCGCCCAGGCTGGAGTGCAGTGGCACAATCTTGGCTCACTGCAACCTCTGCCTCCCGAGTTCAAGCAATTCCTAGCTGGGATTACAGGCACCTGCTACCATGTCCGGCTAATTTTTGTATTTTTAGCAGAGATGGGATTTCACCATCTTGGCCAGGCTGGTCTTGAACTCCTGACCTCGTGATCCACCTGCCTCAGCCTCCCAAAGTGCTGGGATTACAGGCGTGAGCCACTGTGCCCAGCCAGGAAAAATTATTTAGATAACAGAAAATAAAATCTCTCCTATGCAAAGTTAAGCCCTTCATGGTGCTGTCCTAGGGTTTAGTCATGAGAAACTGCCATGTGCCAAAGATGGTTCAAGATTCGAAGGACACAAACACAAACAGGACATAATCCATGTCCTCAGGTAGTGTTTAGTTTAGGAGAATGGCTGCTACCATCTGAATATGAGAAAATGGGCTTGATACAAATCACAGGAGACTCTAGATTGCTCAGTTTGGTTTTTTAATCCTTAGGTCAGTGAAACAGAAGGGGAAGAGTCACTACTCATCCAAAATAGTATTTACCAAACTTGCCTGATCATATGAATGTCAAGGGGCTCGTTAAAATACAGATTCCCAGGACTCTCTCCTGGAAAAGGTTAGGAATTGGTCCTCTACTCAATTCACATGACCAGGCAACTTTTGGAAACATGACCTGGAAGAAAGCTAAGACATGCAGTAACTCCCTCAAAAAGTTAAGAAAATTTCTAGAAAATCTAACTTATTAACTGGTTACAGAAAGGGTTGACTTCCCAAAGAATTTCTTCTGCAAAGCCTTGTCTCAGCAGAAAGAACAGGGGAAGACTCATCTTTTAGGCTTCAAAAAGAAGTCTCATTTGGCAGTGTCCAGGAAGCCAGGATCCTTGCCCACAAGGAGTTCAGTTTCCTTTTTAAAGAGGTGAGAAGGATTCCAAATAGAGAAAAATGTTTAGACATTTGAACCTAAAGTCAGGGAGTTGGTGATCAGTTTGATAACATGGGTAGCACTATGTTTGGTGACCAAACAAAATATTACAGAACAGAAAACATCTATTATCTAACCTATCTGCTCCTCTGTGTCTGAATGCAGACATAGAGTGATGTCTATGAGTTATCTTCAATCACTCTGGAAGGAGGCAGAGCATCCAAATAAATAAAGTAAATAAACAAATAGTAGCTATCATGGTTTTAAGGCAGAATGCAACATGTAATGGAAATGAACCTGACAATGGTGACAAATGTTGATGAGATAGTTGGAAGGCAGGTTTAAAGTTTAAAGGTTTGGGAGGCTGAGGCAGGCAGATCATGAGGTCAGGAGTTCGAGACCAGCCTGGCCAGCATGGTGAAACCCCATCTCTACTAAAAATACAAAAAAATTAGCCAGGCATGGTGGCACACACCTGTAGTCCCAGCTACTCAGGGGGCTGAGGCAGAACTGCTTGAACCCAGCAGGCGGGGGTTGCAGTGAGCCAAGATCGCACCACTGTACTTCAGCCTGGGCAACAGAGCGAGACTCCGACTCAAAAAAAAAAAAAAAAAAAAAGTTTAAAGGTATGGAGGAGGGAGAAATGGTGTATAAATGAACATGGTTCTTTTCCACCTGTGCAAAAAACATGGTAGCTGTTACTACGTGAAAAAGAAATCAGATTAAAAGCAATTAGTAATCAAGCCACAAAACAGAGTTAATTCCTAAAATGAGAGTATCATAAATTCTTTTTGAAATTGTAACACTACCCTCACCCATTTTTAAAGCCAGATGATGTCATACTTTGGTGCACAGCCAAAGGACAAAGAGTAAGTGTATGCAAAGAGATGGATGGATATGTCAGGAAGTCAGAATATATTCTACAGTAGACTGCCTTCAAACAAAGACATGCAGTGGAAAAAACCATTTGAGTCTGTATCTTTCAGTAGTTCTAACATCACCAACCATATTCCAATGTCTAATAAATCAACTTAACTTTGCAAATGCACATTTAATTAATGAGAACTTTGGGTCAGACTTTAGAATGCTGGTAAACGTTGTGACACTTAAGCAAAACAAGTACTCAAAGTTTGAAAGGCTAGTGTGGATGAAAAAATTTGGGTTATCTAAATTTCTGTGTAAATTTCTGTGCAACAAGCACAAAGCACCATCATTTCAATGCACAAAACCCAAGAAGATGACATCCATTGATAAGGCATTCCTTTAAAAGCTAAGCAGAGGTTTCAAGTTCCAAGGGCAATATGTCCCAGGACATAAATACACATATCAGGAAACATTTTCATTGTGCATAGCAACTGGAAAAACTTTCAAATGCACATTTCCAAAGACCCTAACAACCCATGGAAAATATTTACACTTTTTATTTTGAAAGGACCCAGGTGTTTCTGTATTGTAAAAGCCTCAAGGATAACTTATGACATTGCAAATGCAAATACCTTGGGGGTGGACATTTAAAGATTACTGATTTTTTTTAAAGCATCTCCTACAGGTGGATCATTCATTGCTCCCATGAAGTAATGCAGATCCAAAATAAGCAGGCTCAAGCCATGCTCAGATAAATTCACGGATATCTGATGGACAATGGGCTAATTACTGGGAAGAGACCCGAATTCATTCTTAACTTTTTGAGGTCAACTTTAGGAAGCAGAATGGGGTTGCAGCAAAGAGATTAAGGACCTAAAGGCTAGCAAACTACTATCCTTAGGTCTGCCTATTAATTAACTATAGGACCTTTGGCAAGTAATTTCACCTCTGTGCCTCAGTTTATTATCTATAAAATGAGTGGGTTGAACTTTACCACAAAACCCTTCCAGGTCTAAAATTTGATGAAACAACTTAATGGAGGACAAATACAATGCATTCTGCAAACTGTTTCTTTGAAGCCTCAAAGACCACCAAGAATTACTCGGCTCAGGCATCTCCAATTAATTCTGGGCCAATTCTCTAGGTGTCTGATGCACAACCGACCGACTCCTCACTTGCCCTGCACCATTTCTGCTTCACTGGGCATTCAAATCCACGGATCTCATCTGTGGTTTGGAAGGCTGAGCAGATAATACCCTCATTTACACAAGAAACTTAGGCGTAGGGCTTAAACGTCCTGTTTAAAGTCTCAATCGGGAAATGACAAAGTCTACTTGACCTCATTGATCTAAAAAAGGAGGTGGGGGCGGGGATGGAGGGGAGGCGGCAACGGCCTGTTGTTCTGGGATCCCTGAACAGCAAACGTTCCCGGGAAAAGGCCTCAGGCCGACTACCGGGTTCAAATCTCTTGAAGGTCAGGTCGGCATGGCTGAGCCAATTCCTCCGCTTGCAAGACTCAGGGTTCGGGTCCTGCCAATTTGGAATTCACCCGACTGTGTGTTAAGTTTCTTGGGGGGTGGGGGTGGGAGTGGGGGCAGAGGGCTGCAAGGCATAGGGAGCCTAAAGCCCCAGGCCCTTGGACTTGGAGGTTGCCCAGAATGGGTCAGTCAGTCACCTGGGAGCCGGTTCCTCTGCCTCGGGCTTCGGACGCACACGGTCCGCACCAAGGGCACCAGCTTCTGCTTCAAAGCACCTGCCGCCAGGCTTCCACACCGGAACATTTCGGCGACCGCTATTCGGGACCTCCTCCGTCCCTTTCCTCTCACGCACGACCGACGGGTCAAACACCGCAAGCACCGGCCCGCTACCCCAGTCTTTTCACACGCAAACTACGCAAGCTCCTCCTCCCAGCTCCGGGTGGGCATTGGACAGAGAAGCCTGCCTGCTAGAGCCCAGGAAAGGAAACGGCGACCGGAGGCCTACTGCGCAGGCGTAGCACTCGCTGCCGCATTGCGATTGGTCCGCAAGGCGAGAGGATATGCGCATGCACTAGCTGTCCGCACGCTTGCAAAGACCCTGGTTCTAGGTGGTCCGTTTCCGCGAGTTGGTGGCACAGTGTTGGACTGAATGAGTCAAGGAAGCTATCCAAGGAGGGACTCATGGGACTGGTTTGCCTGTCGGTTGTACCTGGTGCTGCCGCTGTGTTGGTGACGGGAACTGATAACAGCATCTCACAACAGCGTAACCCTGGCACCGCACTTGGTCTTTTGGTTTTAGGCCACTAGTTACTAAATACCTAAGCCTTCCTGATTCTCTTGCAGTGATCCAGATCCAGTGTTTCTATGAGTCCGAGACGCGGAACCTGGCTTCTCAGATCCGGCGTGTACTTTCTTCCATCTTTTAAAAGTTGCCGGCTCTTTCCCACCCAACCCCTGTTTCCGGGACAAGTAATTCTGCGCCTTCTTTCCCGCCTGTCACCTTTATTTTTTAGTGCATTTGTGTGTCCTAGATGCTGTACCAGGTGCTGCAGATACACACAGTCTCCTGCTGTGGCTTCCGTGCTTGGGAGTAGGATGTTAGTGTTCGTGCTTCTCATACTTTCTGGAAAGAGAAATCCTAAGCAGAACTTTCAGAGTTGTGGGAGTAGGGTGAGGGGCTGAGTGTAAATAGGTGTTTGGATTCTGCCAGATGTAAGCTAAATTGGAAATAATGTTTTGGCTGCATGCAGAACATAAAATGTGCCTTTTTCAAGGATTCGGCTTACATACTGATTTAATAAGTATTTATTGAGCACTTGCCTCTTGGATTATACTGTAAAAGGGGCTCTGGTGGGTATGAGAAATACGGATGGTCCCTGGCTTACCCCTCACAATGGTTTGACTTAAAATTTTTCGACTTTATGATGGATTTAATAGGACCTAACCCCATGTAAGTCGAGGAGCATCTGGACTTAACCATGGTTCAAGTTACAGTTTTTTGACTTTATGATGGGTTTGTCAGGATATTAAATGCAGTATCGACTTAAGATATTTTCTTTTCTTTCTTTTTTTTTTTTTTTTTTAAAAAGACAGGGTTTCACCATGTTGGTCAGGCTGGTCTTGAACTCCCCACCTCAGGTGATCTGCCCGCCTTGGCCTCCAAAGTGCTTGGATTACAGGCGTGAGCCAGACTTAAGATATTTTCAATTTACAATGGGTTTATTTGGACGTAGCATCTGTATAGGAAGTGGCCACTGTCTAGCTGAGGAGATGACATGTACCAGTCAGTGAAATAAATAATATCTGGTGTAGCGCCAGACAGAGCAAGAGAGAAGAGTATGGGATGGAACCCCTAAGGAAGAACTTCATGCAAGAAGTTATTTGAACTGTCTTGAAGGATGAGTAGCAAAATTCAAATAGTGGAGGAAAAGGAATGATATTTCAGATGATGAATACTTTGGGACCAAAGGTAACATTTTTCATTGTTAAACATGTTGACCTTTGATCCAGACCAACCCAGATTGAATCCTGGCTCTGCCACCTGGGCAAGTCACTTAATTGTGCCTCATTTTCCTCATCTACCTGTCTCACCAGGGTGTTCAGAAGACTAAATGAGCTAATATTTCTAAAGTGTCTTAGAGGAAGCACCATGCTGTTTGTTAAATGAAAAGGCTTGGGAGTATTTTAAAACACCAAAACCCAGCACATTTTCAGGGGACAATGATAGAGAGTACAAACTAAGAAGTTTTGATGTGGTCAGGCTCTGTGGCTCATGCCTGTAACCCGAGCACTTTGGGAGGCCGAGGCAGGTGGATCACTTTAGGCCAGGAGTTTGAGACCAGCCTGGCCAACATGGTGAAACCCTGTCTCTACAAAAAATATAAAAATAAGCTGGGTGCCATGGCATGTGCCTGTAATCCCAGCTACTAGGGAGACTGAGGCAGGAGAATCGCTTGAACCTGCAAGGCGGAGGCTGCAGTGAGTCGAGATTGTGCCATGGCACTCCAGCCTCGATGACGGAGCAAGAGTGTCTCAAAAAAAAAAAAAAAAAAAAAGAGAGAGAGAAAGAAGTAGTGATAAGGACAAATAAGTATGGTGGCGCAAAAGAATTTGGCCCTAACTTTGTAGGCGGTGAAGTTACTTTTTTTGTAACAAAGTACTGGGATTACAGGCATGAGCCACTGCACAGGGCCAGGTGCAGTGGCTCATGCCTGTAATCCCAGTACTTTGGGAGGACAAGTTGGGAAGATTGTTTGAGGCCAGGAGTTCCAGACCGGCCTGAGCAACATAGTGAGACCTCATCTCTACAACTTTTTTTTTAATTAGCCAGGCGTGGTGGTGTCTGCCTGTGGTTCCATCTACTCAGGAAGCTCAGATGGGAGGATCGCTTGAGCCCAGGAAATCAAGGCTGCAGTGAGCGGTGATTGCTCCCCTGCACTCCAGCCTGAGTGACAAAGTGAGACCCTATTTCAAAAAAGGAAAAGAAAGAAATTACAAAGACATTCTTTTTTTTGAGACATAGTCTCCCTCTGTTGCCCAGGCTGGAGTGCAGTGGCAGGATCCAGGATCTCAACTCACTATAACCTCTGCCTCCCAGGTTCAAGCAATTCTCCTACCTCAGCCTCCCAAATAGCTGGGATTACAGGTACATGCCACTGAGCCCAGCTAATTTTTATATTTTTAGT
>NW_016107691.1:1582793-1594900 GCF_001604975.1 Cebus imitator | reverse complement strand
TTGAGACGGAGTTTCACTCATGTTACCTCCGCCTCCTGGGTTCAGGCAATTCTCTTGCCTCAGCCTCCTGAGTAGCTGGGATTACAGGCACGCACCACCATGCCCAGCTAATTTTTTTTGTATTTTTAGTAGAGACGGGGTTTCACCATGTTGACCAGGGACATTCTTTTATGAAGTTTAGCCCAGGAAGTTTTGTTTTGTTTTGTTTTAGAAACAGAGTCTCCCTATGTTGCCCAGGCTGGACTTGAACTCCTGGGCTCAAGCAATCCTGCTGCCTCAGTCTCTCAAAGTGTTGGGATTACACATGTGAGCCACTGTGCCAGACCTAGGAAGTAGTCTTTATTGGGTGAAAATTATCCAGGGTTCCCTTACCCATTAACCAGAGTAGATCAGTGTTCAGAAGTGCAGGCCGTGGGTGACATTTTATGTAGTGCTTCTTTCGGGAATAAACACTGAAAATATCAATTCCAGAGTAAGGTAAAAATTATTTGTATTAATATGTTAACATCCTTGTGGACATTGATGTTTATTGATATTTCTAAAAACCAGTAATAAACATGGATTGATTAAATACAAAATTATATCTGGTGGTGAAAGAGACTGGAAAACACTGTCAAAAACACGATAATCAGATAGCTATGAAAACAACTGCATGTATTTGAAAGTAATTTAATAATGCACAGTTAACAAAGGACATCGTATAGTACATTTAATTTTTTTTACAACAGGTACGATAAGGTAGTTTTCCTGTCCTTTTAATTAAAAATTATATTTTTATCTTTTTTTTGCAAAAGCAATATATACTTATTGAATTTATGAACACAAAAAATAGAAGTGGAAGTCCCCCAAAGTCTCACCCCACAAAAGTAACAGATACCTTTTATTGGGGCAAGAAGCCCATTTTGAGATATCATATTTTCAGAAATAAAAGTTTTTTCCTTATAAAAGTAGACTAAGTGACAAGTTTTTGCTAGCAGCAAACATCTAAATAATCTTATTATGTGCATTTTTTTAATAGCTCTCAGGAAGTTAGCATTAATTCTACTGTGAGTTGACAAAGGGCAAAGCCCCTTTCTACTCTGTGTACGGGATGTGCCTAATTAATAGTTACCTTGCCCCCTTCCCCCCCATACCCCGTAAAGCTATTCTGTAGATAAAGATCACCAGGGGCATTAGCTTCCAATACAGAGGGAAATGATCCAGCAAACTAGGTATCAGACTAATCAAAAATACTGTACAATGATGATTGATACATAATGAAAATTGGTATTCATAAGGATGATCTTTGATTCGCCAACTAAGATTAAATCCTCATCTGGGTAGTTTTAATGTTGAATAGTATAATCTAGGGTTTTAGAAACGGGCGACCCACATATATGAAAAGGGTTAGCTGTAAATATATCTGCTAACTCAGCTAATTTATTAACTGGAAGGCACCATTCTGAGTAACTTGGACGTCCTTGAGAAGTCACATTCCGATTTGCTTTCAGATGTATCACTGATGCACTGAATTGTTTTTCTCTCAGCAGAAATAGATTTGGTCATGTTTGAGTCTTCCTGCAGCTCAGCCTCCCAAATAAGATGGCAACTCAACTGTGCTGCTTGAATCCCTGACCTCGATGGCATTAGCAATAACTCACGAGTCAGTGCTATCAATGTGTGCCGGTGTTACCTTAGCTTATGAAATATGTGGGGGGAGAGGTAAAGTCTTAAACAAATGGGTGCATATATCATATGTAAGTTGCACCACAGTAGAGTTGCTTTCAAACAAATTCTGAACCCACGAATCACTTTAGGGAGAGGGAATACCGGCCATGACCAAGTTGTGTGAGATGATTAGTACGCTTTGGGAAGCAGCCCCCTAATACTGCAAAGAAGTTGCGTTCATTTATCATCTTCCAAGCATAATCTAGGCTTCTGGCAAATTAGACCCAACCACTTTGTTCTACATTCAGCTGCAGGGGAGTGAACCCTCCTAGGGATTCCCAACTCCCTCTGAAACTCCACCCTTCTGGAGGGCTTGGAAATGGAAGGCACTGTAGAGCTTATGCCATGTCCCAAGATCCTCCACCTGAGCTAGTAACGGTTAGCCCCAGAAACAAAGTCCCCTTTTGCTGGAACTGCCACCACTAGCTTCCCCCCTTCTCTTAGCCTCAGTGTGGCCCTTTCCCGCGGAGGGCCTTCCCCATTGGCCAGCCAAACACAACCGACTGCGGCAGCCAATAGGAGCCGCTCTCCTGAACATTCAGAGGATGGGTGCTCGTGGTGTGATGAGGGGAGGTTGGCGCCTGGTACGCGCCCCCCTACATCTGGCAAGTCCGTGACAGAAACAGTAACACCACCCCCTACACACGCACACGCGCGCCCGCTGGCTCCCTCCTCTCAGCTGTGCAGGCCCCCGACAACCCGCTGCGTGTCTTGGCAGCGCCCTCCCAGGCTGCCTGGGGCCTGCGAGTGCACCTGCTCACTCAATAAGACAGAGCATCCCTTTATGCCTAGGTGGGGGTAGAGGGGACAGGGTAACGGAGACGGGGGACCCGGAAGGCTCCGCTCAGCTGTCCGCTGCTCCCGAGGTGAAAGAGGTGCCTCCGCCCCCACCCCACCCCCGCCGAGTCGCGTTGCTCCAGCAAGGTCGAAGTGATCCAGTGATGCCTTAGGGTGCAGCTCTTTGTCCTCCCCAGCTGCACTCGCTGCCCGCTGACCCCATGCGCTCTGAGCCAGTGGGGGCAGGGAACCCGAAACTTATAAATGGGGGCAAGAAGAAAGAAGTCTATCCGGGGTGGCGTGTGCCGTTGTCCCCACCCCCTCCCTTTCCTCCTGAGGCTTCTTCCCTCCGGTCCATCCCTGGAGTGCAGGCAGGGGACGGTGTGGACCGACGCGCGGCGTCGGCTGGAGCAGCGCCGTAGGGTCCTTCGCCCAGAGCATCAGGTCCGAGGGTACACACAGGCAGAAGGCTCGCAGCTCGTCCACTCTCCTCTCTCTCTCCTCCTCTCCCTAGCTTTTGTGTTGGTGCCTCCGAGCTGCAAGAAGGGTGTGCTGAAGGAGGAGGAGGGGGGCCGGGGTGAGAGGCACCCCCTTCACGCGCGCGCGCACACGGTGTCGGCGCACGCTCACACGGGCGGACACACACTCACGCGCGCACACACACGCACAGAGCTCGCTCGCCTCGAGCGCACGAACGTGGACGTTCTCTTTGTGTGGAGCCCTCGAGGGGGTTTGGGGCCCCGGTCCGGTCCGGGGGAGATGGCGCAGCCCATCCTGGGCCATGGGAGCCTGCAGCCCACCTCAGCCTCCGGCCTGGCATCCCTGGAGCTCGACTCATCGCTGGACCAGTACGTGCAGATTCGCATCTTCAAAATCATCGTGATTGGGGACTCCAACGTGGGCAAGACCTGCCTGACCTTCCGATTCTGCGGGGGTACCTTCCCAGACAAGACTGAAGCCACCATCGGCGTGGACTTCAGGGAGAAGACAGTGGAAATCGAGGGCGAGAAGATCAAGGTGATCCAGGGGGTCAGGTTCAGGAAGGGAGGAACCTGGGAGGGGACCTCGCTCGAGGCATAGCTCTAGCCCAGGGTCCAGCGTGTGGCGGTTTCGCCTCTTGCTGAGCCAAAGACCCTCAGCCCCTCCTCACCCCTTTTCACCTCTCTCAGCGGGGCCCCATCCCCACCTCACTCAATTTTTTAGGGAGGGCGAGAATGGTGGCATTCTTACCCTTTGCCCCTGCCTGACAGGTCCTGCTGGGAAAAGCATGTTGGATCCCATCCTTGACCCCTAGCCAGAGCAGCGGCACCTATGGGCAGAGGGAGGCAGGAGGCATCTCTGGGTCCTAGTCTGTGGGATGGATCCCAAAGCACTTCACACATCCTGAGGTCTCTTCTACCTCTTGGGTGCCGATAGGCTGCAAAACCCCACTTTGGCTAAGCCTCAAGGCGTTAAAAGGAAGGAAAGGATGGAAATTCATGGAGAATGAAAAAGCTGTTTTATTTTAAATTGCAGCTGAAAGTTAAGATTAGGACTGAGTTGAGATGGGGTGGAGTGGAGTGGCTGTGGCAGAAAGCCATGAGCCCTTTTGAAGAAATTGAGGCAGGGTCACCAGCCAGCCCTTTGTAATTGACAAAACTTGTTCATTTGGAACAGGGCCCCTGGAATGGTATCTTCTTTACTTGTCTGGGGTATCTAATACAAGAACTGCTCCTTATTCATTCTGTTGGTATTGTCTTCAGAGGGTCTTTGTAAAAATGCAGAGTGACTTAACCAGGGACCCAGGGAAATGCTCAATCCTCTCCCTCCATAAGTTTATGTAATAGGTGAAGTGCAAATATTCTTGTCTGACCATTTGTGCTCACCTTTCATGCAGAAAAGGTAGAAACCTGAGATGACAGGAATATGTCAGTGTGCAGGAGATGGCAGAAGGGAAGACATAACAAGGGCAACTTTGTGTGTCAGGGAGCAGAGGGGGCCTTTATAAAGGCACTGGGATCACTGAAGACAAATCTAGGCTCACAGCTGGTCTTTCCTTGAGCCTGTGGTTGGACCCTACGCAGAATCAGGGTGACAGTAAGCCTCCTTCTTGCTGGTCAAACGGCCACAGTGACCATAAGTCCCCTCTTCTGAGTGACATGGAGAGAAGAGCTGAGTGACTGATGAAACACTTGAAACTGTGTAAGAGTCCTGACTCCTTGATTATTAAAATAAATGTGTTCTTAAATTGGCTTCAGAAACTGGGCCAGCGCACTAGATGTCAGGAAGATGGACAGCTCAGTGCTGATAAGGGAGAGCCTCAGGGTCAGGAAGATAGAACATTATTTTGAAATTGTGATCTTTTTGGCCCCTTGCATTTTGGAGGAGAATTGCTACATTTCCTTTTAAAGTCAAAGGCGGTATCTGTCTCTGTCCTTTCCTGGGGCTCTTATGTTGACATTTGCTTGGTTAGGACTTCCCTAGTGTGTCTAGCTTCTTTAATGTAAGGCTATAAGATTCTAGAATTTCTAAAACATGCCTTTGTAATCCAAAGTAGAAATATCTTTACGGATGGGTTCTTAAACCCTCAAAAACCTTAACGTTTAATGTTCTTATTTGCTTAAAATCAAGTGTTACAATGAGCTAAAGAGTTCTCTGGATTTAAAAGGTGGGAAATAAATCCATCTGAAATTTAGATGGAGAAAAAGGAGGTATTTGGGGATCTAAAGGAGGGAGGAGGAAGCTAGAAAGTGAGGAATGGGAGATGAATACACCCAGTGGCCTTGGGGGAATTTTTAAACCATTTCTTCTCTTCCAACACCCCAGTGCTTAACCAAACTGGATTTTATAGTCTCTGCCAAAGGCTCCAGACTTTTTCCCAGAGGGCAGAGCCTGTGACAGTGTGACTCACAAGAAACAGAACTCAGCACAACACCACGTGCAGATAAGTGCTTAATAAAGGCTTTTTTTGGGAAGATGATATTTTCAAGAGGACAAAGCCTTGTGACACGGCTCATGGAGGAGTCCTGTGAGGGCAGATTCCGAAGGAACTCAGAGTGGCACGTGGGAGTGGGGAGACGGTGACCCTGCCTCTTGTAAATCTGCTGCAATCTCAGGGCCAGAGCTGGCAGGCGAGAGACCAGCATGTCTGTGGGAAGACAGCAGAGCCTGGCAGCTAGCACGTGATCTAGATAGGAAAAGATCTGGCCTCACACTCTGGCTAGCCTGAAGTTGTTCAAGGAATACGTGCCAAAGCCATGCTTGGAGATGACTGCCAAAGGCTTCTCCCTTTGGGAGAGAGAGAAAAGTCCAATGTGACAGTCCGAGGTCACCCTAGACCACAGCCAGCAATAGAAGGCTGTAGGGCTGTAACATACCAGCCCTTGCAGGAGAGCGGTAGAGAGGTCTCAGCCAGCTCTTCTCAGTCCAACAGCAAGGGTGTGGCCTCTTCTGGGCGGCCTCCCTGTGTCCCAGGGTAACACATACATGAACCCCTGCTAGGGACAACTGATTTGGTGTAGTTGGAGCCACGCTTTAATTAATGATCAAGGCCATCCCTAGGGGGAAGCCCCGTGTGCTGTCTCCAATCATTATGTTTCCCACCCCCACCCCATCACAGCATTTGCAATTGAGTCCTGATGAACTCAATTGTGTGAACATCAAGAAAAGCCTCCAATGAGTAGGCAATAATAGTAATAATAATAACTTCTTAACTTCTACGTAGCGAATAAGCAAAGAGCCCAGGCTAGGCACTTTCCATGCATTATCTTATTTGCTCCTCACAGCAGCTTTATGAAATCAGCACTATTGTTATCATTCCCATTTTATAGATAAGGACATTGAGACTGAGAGAGATGAAATAACACAATGGCACATGGATCTGAGCTTCGGTCTTCCACTCTTGAGCCCAAGCACTTCGCCACCTCACTATCCTGCCTTTCCTGTGACAGGGCCACAATTTCAACCCACATTCAGAGACCATACCCTTTACCATGACATTCCACTCTAGAGGACAATATTCAGCCCCATAGATTGGGGGAGTTTGACAGGGGGAGGTAGAATGCCAGGCAGCCAGTCTTGCTCTCTCTTCTAGACCAAGAACTCAGGGTTATAGCTCAAGGACCCAGGAGCCTTTCAGATGTCCCCTTCAATTTGCATCCAGGACACACAGAACCCACCTGGTTTTACTTTTTTTTTTTTTTTTTGAGATGGAGTTTCACTCTTCTTCTCCATTTTCTTTTTATTTATTTATTTATTTATTTATTTAAACAGGAGCCCCCCTTGTCACCCAAGCTGGAGTGCAATGGTGGGATCTCGGCTCACCGCAGCTTCAGCCTCCTGGGTTCAAGCAATTCTCCTGCCTCAGCCTCCCAAGTAGTTGGGATTACAGGTGCCCACCAACACTCCTAATTTTTATATTTTTAGTAGACATGGGGTTTCTCCATGTTGGCCAGGCTGGTTTTGAACTCCTGACCTCAGGTGATCCACCTGCCTCGGCCTCCCAAAGTGCTGGGATTACAGGTGTGAGCCACTGTGTTCAGCCCTGGGTTTACTTTTTGCACCTTGACTGTCTCAACTCAGGTATGAGAGTCAGAGAATGTTCAGAGATAAAAGAGACTTTACAGATTCTGTAATCCAATGTCCTCCTCCTTCAGATAAGAAACTGAGACTCAGAGAGGGAAAGTGACTTGCCCAAGATTACACAGGGCCAGGCCTATAACTCAGGTCTCCTAATTCCCTTTCTGGTGCTCTTTCCACACATCATGCTGCCTGGCTTAGAAGAGCACAAAATCCTCCCTCCAGCCTAGCTTCATGATCCATCCAACCTACAGGTTATCTATGACAAGGACCCACAAGGACATCATAAGGGATAGCTGACAGTCTCTCCTGCCATCAGCCTAGGAAGGGTGGAGGCATCCCCAACCCCAAAGGAAGGGTGGGGCTTCCCTTAATGACTATGATGTGTCTGTCACCTACAGATGTAGTTAAATTTAGCCTGTCTCCTAAATGCACTGGAAAATGCCGAAAAGGGGTGTGTGGGGGGGGGAGGGTATATAGTAGAGAGGAGGCTAAGAAACTTATTTATTTATTTATTTTTTTGGAGATAGAGTCTCACTCTGTCACTGGGCTGAAGTGCAGTGGCGCAATCTAGGCTCACTGCAACCTCCGCCTCCTGGGTTCAAGCGATTCTCCTGCCTCAGCCTCCCGAGTAGCTGGGACTACAGGCATGTGCCATCACGCCCAGCTAATTTTTGTATCTTTAGTAGAGACAGGGTTTCACCATGTTGGCCAGGATGGTCTCGATCTCCTGACCTCGTGATCCGCCTGCCTCAGCCTCCCAAAGTGCTGGGATTACAAACGTGAGCCACAGTGCCCGGCAATTAAGAAACTAATTTTTGAACCATTCTTTGTAAATTTGCATGGAAGCTGCACTTCTGTCTATAATAGTTTGGTTCCTTTCACAGGCTGGGCACTCCCTGTGCCCCAGCCCTGGGGACCATTCAAACTGCAGGTCAGCTGTGGCTATGGGCAGGTACAGCTCAGGACTGTGAATTTCTGTTCCTCTGCTGATCACTGGGGGAAAAAAAAAACACCTTCCTGTGTTACATTATCAAGCGGATGGAGGCTGAGCTAAGCGTTCCTCGGAAGCTGCCTGCAGTCAGAATGACATCATGTCTTCTTTAGGGCTTCTGAGCTTCTATCTTCTGCCAGTTAGCTTAATGGTTAATTATCCATCAGTGTGAGTTTCTCTGTCTCCCTTGCTGCTTCTTTCTGTGTAAGAGTTTCTCTTTGTCTCTGTCCTCCTTTGCCATTCTCTGTGTCAGCTTTGTGAGTGGATCTTAGATGCAGATGGGACAGACCAGCTAGTTGAAAACAGGTTTCTTTTAAACTTTTCCCATCATCCACTGGGGCACCTCCAAAGGTTACAGATGAATTTGTCTCCTTTTTTTTTTTTTTTTGTACTTCTACCCTCCCCCATCAGCCTCCAACAAAAGGACATTCATGCCTCATCTCTAGAAAGATGTCAGTCATGTTTCCTAGGGAAAAGAAATCCCATCAGCTAAGAGCACGTGCAGGGGGTGGAGGGCTTGCTGAAGCTCACTCAGGGAGGGCTGGCACCCCGAAAATAGTTCAAAAGGCTAATTTCTCTTTGGCAGTTCCCCACACTGTGCCCCTCCATCCTCCTCCAGCACCCCATCAGTCCGGGCCTTCCCCCCCACCACTACCCATGGCCTGTTGTCAGCATTCCTCTCTCCTCCCCCTCCCCATTGGAGAATTTGCAACTGCAACCGGAGGCTGAGGTTGCAGTGAGCTGAGATCACGCCATTGCACTCCAGCTTGGGTGACATGAGCGAAACTCTGTCTAAAAATAAATGATTAAATAAAACCGGGTGGGCTCCGTGTATCCTGGATGCAAATTGAAGGGGACATCTGAAAGGCTCCTGGGTCCTTGGGCTATAACCCTGAGTCCCTGGCTTAGAATAGAGAACAAGGCTGGCTGCCTGGCATTCTACCTTCCCTGTTGAATTACCCCAATCTATGGGGCTGAATATTGCCCTCTAGAGTGGAATGCAGTGATAAAGGGTACAGTCTCTGAATCTGGGTTGAAATTGTGAACTGTGCCTTAGATCTGTCTCACCTTCGAGAAGCCAAGCTTTCTGTGTTTTCCAGGATAAGAAATCAATGGACCCAGGGCACACGGGAACCATACCAACAGAAGAGGGCTTGATGGCCTTTCTGAGACCAGAGAAACAACTAATATTTGCAGAATACTTTACATATTCCAAAAGCCCTTTCTCATGTGTTATTTCACTGGATCATCCCAGCGACCATAGGAGGATCAAGGTCCCACTGTAGAGATGAGAAAAATAAGGCTCAGTTCAGGGAGGTTAAAAGATGTGTCTGGTGTTTACTCAGCTTCTACGCGGAAGAGCTGGGATGCTTGCTGCCTTTCCAACAGTGCCTGTTCAAGTTGCTGCCCATCTAGACTTAATGGTGGAGGTTTCAGGCCATGAAAGAAGGGAGAGTGTGTATTAGGCACTGGGTCACGTACTTACAAGGAATACTAATCCTCACAGCATCCCTACCTGATTACTATTGTTACCATCACTTACCAGATGAGGACACTGAAGACAGAGAAAGTAACTTACCTAAGGACACCTAACTAGTACATGACTTGGGCCAAAATCTGCACCCAAGTTGATTTGACTCCACTATACTCCACTGGCTATCTGAGAGAAACAAGGACCTGGGGTGCACGTATGTGGCTAAGAGGCAGTCTTCACCCCATCCACTGTATGCATGTGGTGCCCACAGGAAGGGAGGAAAGGGTGAGAGGAGAGGCAGTTGCAAAAGAGGAAGGAGATGCTTTCACTGCCTGGCGGGGGCACAGGAGTTTATGAAGATGCTGAGAACAAGAACACCTAACTCTCAAACAAAATGAGATCACTGTTAGGCAAGGTGGCTCACGCTTGTAATCCCAGCACTTTGGGAGGCTGAGTCAGGATGATTGCTTGAATCCAGGAGTTCCAGATCAGCCTGGGCAACATAGGGAGGATCCTATGTCTACGAAATTAAAAAAAAAAAATGAAAATTAGCTGGATGTGGTAGTGTGTGCCTGTACCCAGCTACTTGGAAGGCTGAAGAGGGAGGATGGCTTGTGCCTAGGAGGTCAAGTCTGCGGTGAGCCATGACTGCGCCACTGCACTCCAGCCTGGGTGACACAATGAGATCTTGTGTGGAAAAAAAGAGAGAGAGAGACAGAGAGACAGACAGAGAGACACAGAGCAGGGGGGCAGATCACTTGAGCCCAGGAGTTCAAGACGAGCCTGGGTAACATGGGGAAATCCCATCTCTACCAAAAATACAAAAATTAGCCTGGTGTGTGGGTGGGGGTGTGTGCCTGTAGTCCCAGCTACTCGGGAGGCTAAGGTGGGAGGATCACCTGAGCCTGGGGAAGTTGAGGCCACAATAAACAGAGATCGTGCCATTGCACTCCAATCTAGGCGACAGAGTGAGACCCTGTCTGAACTTATTTTGTTAAATGAGATCATTTCGTGTGTTTAGGGAGCCTGCCTGCTGTGATCTTCCTTTCTGATGGTTCTGAGGCCACACCACTGTTTCTTCTATTTTCTGCTGTGAGCAGCCTGCTTCCTGGCCCCCCTCTCACCGCAGACATGTCTGCAAAGAACGCAGGGTGGGGTTTATAAAGATCTGGAAGGGAGCAGTGCCTGCAGTTTAAATTCAAAGCATCCAAATAAAAGTGTCAAGGCTCCCAATAGTGTTGGAAAGGCAGAAGAGGTGTCCAGCAGTGAGGGCCCTCCTGGCAGTTCCGGCAACATGGGTGGCGTATGCAATTACGAAGCCAAAGAAAAGCCAAATGGCCAACCTCACTCAGTCTCAAACACCTCACACACTCCCACCCGTGTTCCTGCTAGTGGCAGGTATTTTTAGAGTCCTGAGCTCATGGTGTTAAAGCATCTGCCACATGCCTGAGGGCTGGTAGGGATTCAGCCTTCTTCAGAGGCAAGAGGCAAGAGTTAAGACTTCTAGGGGGTGGGGTGGGGAGTGGGGATCAGGAGCCAAGTTGTAATGATATTCCTGGGCTATGCCTGCTGTCTTCTTACTGAACTCCGTTCCTCCGGTGGTCTGCTCTCTCTTTCTTCCTGTTCGGAATACCACAGAGAGGGGGAAGAAATGAAAACCTTTTCTATCTCTGCCTGCAGAAGCAAATCAGTCTTTGAAGACTTGTGTTTTTTCTGTGTGCTCATGGTCAGATGTTCCCTCTGAAATCATCTTGGCAGCTACCTAGGATCCCAGACTGTTTGTAGTTTTAGTGGTTCAGGCCATCACTGCCTTTTGATAACATGGCTGCTGTTGATAATGATGATGATGACAACCTCAGTGACGAGTGTGGTCTGATGCAGAAAAAGACTGCTTACAGTCTTGCTGGAGAGCTGCCAAGACCACTGACGAGACAATTAGAAAACATCAATCTATTTGAAATGGTATGATGCAGACTCCAAGTGCAACAGAGATTCCTAAGAAAAGAGAACTGAAGGGAAGCTGGCAAAGGTTTGAGGAACAAGCCAGAGGCATGAGCTGCACCTTGAAGAAGGGGTGAGATCTGGATAGGGCAATGATAGGTCAGGCGATTCTATAGGGAAAGAGTAGACTAGCATGACCCATGGTACAGAGGAGGGAATCAACCAGGTGTAACTGAGTAGTTTGAAACCAGGTTAGGAAGGGTCAAATTATGGCACAGAATTCCATTTGTGGAGTCCATGTGATGGCACACGCAGTAGAGGGCTACAGTCGTTTCCTGAAGAGGTGGATGGCATGCTGATACCAGCAGGGATTGAGGAAAGCTAGTCAGAAAGCAGTATTCAGAGACCAGGTGCGGGGACTCATGCCTGTAATCCCAGCACTTTCGGAGGCTGAGGCATGTGGATCACCTGAGCTCAGGAGTTCGAGACCAGCCTGGCCAACATGATGAAACCCTGTCTCTACTAAAAATACAAAAGTTAGCCAGGCGCAGTGGCACATGCCTGTAATCCCAGCTACTTGGGAGGCTGAAGCAGGAGAATTGCTTGAACCTTGATGGTGGAGGCTGCAGTGAGCTGAGATCATGCCACTGCACTCCA
>NW_016107691.1:1574437-1582653 GCF_001604975.1 Cebus imitator | reverse complement strand
AAAAATAAAGCAGTACTCAGGAGACACTGCATTGATACTTTGCTGTAGTCCAAAAGTGAGGAGAGGAAAGGCTGGCTGGCTGAGGGCCGAGGGACACAGAAATTAGAATAGAAGAAGGGGTCAATCTGAAGGTCTTGCCAGAGGAACTTGGAAGCCATGTCAATAGAGGGAGATGACGGGGAGCCTGGACAATGAAAACTGATATACGGAATGATGACTCTAGGGCCCTGTAAAATCTTCACTCAGCCGACAGATTCAATTATATTTACTAGATTATACTTACTGACTGCTAACTCCAAATAAAGGCTATACTTCGTTTTAAGAGCCATAGCAGTCAATTAGTGGCCATAATCAAATTTTCTTTGATAACCGAGAATTGTATAGGGCCTTGGGACCATCATTCTGAGCATGAATCTCCCTTGTCCAAGACATTGAATATATAAAGGGAAATAGATTGGGCTGAATGTATATCTCCTGGGAGTTGTGTCTTCGCATATGTTACAAATAGCAGCTTTTTCCTTCATAATTTGGCCTTTATCCCAAAAGCTGAGATACAGAAGAAAAATCCAGTGAATTAAGTTACCTTTTACATAACAAAAAAGTAAACTTAAAAATAAATTGGAGGCTGGGCATGGTGGCTCACTTCTGTAATCCCAGCACTTTGGGAGGCCTGATCATTTGAGGTCAGGAGTTCAAGATCAGCCTGGCCAATATGGTGAATTCCCATCTCTACTAAAAATACAAAAATTAACTGGGTGTGGTGGGAGGTGCCTGTAATCCCAGCTACTGGGGAGACTGAGGCAGGGGAATAGCTTGAACTTGGGAGGTGGAGGTTGCAGTGAGCCGAGATTGTGCCATTGCACTCCAGCCTGGGTGACAGAGCGAGATTCTGTCTTAAAAAAAAAGAAAGTAATGAAAAAAAATATATACCACCTATAGTCTCATTGCTCATAAATAACCATTAATGTTCTGATGTGTACACTTCCAGTCTGTGCTTTGCATATGTTTATTTTTAACATTAAAAAAAATTGAGACCATAGCATATGAAAAATTTTGTATCCTGCATTTTCACTTGTATTTTGTGAGCATTTCTCTCACAAATTTAGTCTTTAAAAACATTATTTTAATGGCTGCATAATATCCCACTGTACAGATATATTTTCATTTTTATTTATCTATTTGAGACTGAGTCTCACTGTGTCACCCAGGCTGTAGTGCAGTGGCATGATCTCAGCTCACTGCTACCTCCACCTTCCGGGTTCAAGTGATTCTCAGGTCTCCGTCTCCCGAGTAGCTGGGACTACAGGTGTGCACCACCAGGCCCGGCTAATTTTCTGTATTTTTAGTAGAGATGGGGTTTGACTATATTGGCCAGGCTGATCTTGAACTCCTGACCTCAGGTGATCCACCCACCTTGGCTTCCCAAAGTGCTGGGATTACAGGCGTGACCCACTGTGCCCAGCTCCACTATATAAATATAAACTTTATTCCTCTTCTCGTGAACATTTAGGTTTTCCCCGTTTTTTAAAAAAAGTTCTAAATAACACTGGAAGACATTTGTATAAGATTTTGACCATATTCCTATTTCTTTTGTATAGATTTCTGGAAATGAGATTACAGGTCCTAAAAGGTATGAACATTTTTGAGGTTCTTGATAATATTGCCAAATCTCTCTCCAGAAATGTTGGCCAATTTACAAACCAGTGTTTCAACTAAAAATCTTAAGATTTTTTTAACTTGATATTTTCAGTTAACAATCTTAAGAAAAACTTGACAAAACCTGAAACTTCTCTTTATGCTTTGATAAGTTCATTCTGCTCATCTGTCAAAGAACCACTTCCTGTGTCACGGCTTGTCACNTTTTTTGAGATGGAGCCTCTCTCTGTCACCCAGGCTGGAGTGCAGTGGTGTGATCTTGGCTTGCTGCAACCTCTGCCTCCCGAGTTCAAGTGATTCTTCTGCCTCAGCTTCCCGAGTAGCTGGGACTACAGGCGCATGCCAACACGCCCAGCTAATTTTTTGTATTTTTAGTAGAGACGGGGTTTCACCACGTCAGCCAGGATGGTCTCGATCTCCTGACCTCATGATCTGCCCACCTCGGCCTCCCAAAGTGCTGGAATTACAGGCGTGAGCCACGGCGCCCAGCCCACCTCATTTTTATAATGCTACAGAGCCATGTTTTCTCCTCTCTGTTCACGTTTCCTTTTCTGACTCTACGTTTGGGTTTTTGTATTTTCCAGGTTCAGGTGTGGGACACAGCAGGTCAGGAACGTTTCCGCAAAAGCATGGTCGAGCATTACTACCGCAATGTACATGCCGTAGTCTTCGTCTATGACGTCACCAAGATGACATCATTCACCAACCTCAAAATGTGGATCCAAGAATGCAATGGGCATGCGGTGCCCCCACTAGTCCCCAAAGTGCTTGTGGGCAACAAGTGTGACTTGAGGGAACAGATCCAGGTGCCCTCCAACTTAGCCCTGAAATTCGCTGATGCCCACAACATGCTCTTGTTTGAGACTTCGGCCAAGGACCCCAAAGAGAGCCAGAATGTGGAGTCAATTTTCATGTGCCTGGCTTGCCGATTGAAGGCCCAGAAATCCCTGCTGTATCGTGATGCTGAGAGGCAGCAGGGGAAGGTGCAGAAACTGGAGTTCCCACAGGAAGCTAACAGTAAAGCTTCCTGTCCTTGCTGAAACCAAATGGTGTAAATACAAGATAAATTACCACTGGAGTTTTTTCTTCCCTTTTTTCTGTGCCTGCATAATGCTGACACCTGCTTGTTTCCATACAAATTGATATCAAAATAAAATTTGTATAGATTATCACATGACTTTTTGTCTTGCTTTCCTCTAAGACATTCCTGATTGTGATGAGGAGAACAGGCAGTTTGCCCTACCAGAGTGACATTCCCACGCCAGGGCACACCCCCTACCAGCTTTCTAGGCTCTCTGAAATTTTCATCATTTGAGTCACTTCTTCAGGACTAATTCATTCTCTCACTCAGTGTAATCAGTAGGCAGAAACACCTGGTGGGGATAGGACACAGGCCAGAAATGTTTTTCTAGAGAGCAAATGCAGGCGAAGTGCTAAAGAAGTCCTGAAAGGAGATGTGGGCTCATCAGTATTTCCTAGGTTCCCTAGATACATGCCTTGAATGTCCAGATAGGCTACTCTCTCCCTGTTTTCCAGTTTAAAAATAAAAAGTATGGCTGGACGCAGTGGCTCATGCCTGTAATAACAAGACTTTGGGAAGCTGAGGTGGGCAGATCACTTCAGGTCAGGAGTTCGAGACCAGCCTGGCCTACATGACAAAAACCGGTCTCTACTAATAATACAAAAATTAGCCAGGCATGGTGGTGCATGCCTGTAATCCCAGCTACTCAGGAGGCTGAGGCAGGAGAATCACTTGAACCCAGGTGGCAGAGGCTGCAGTTGGCCAAGACTGTGCCACTGCACTCCAGCCTAGGTGACAGAGTGAAACTGTGTCTAAAAAAAAGGTAGTTTGCCCAATGAGCCTGATTACTTCCAGAATAGATTCTGCTTCCTATTTTTCACCAATCAGTCTTGAATCCTAAGGCTGTTCCCACTGTGACCCCCACCCCCACCCTTTCTTGGATGGGGAGGGCTCAAGCAACAAATGTCAGGTCATGTCCCCAGACCTTTGCTAGGTGCTATGGAAGAAATGTTCCAAGAGGACACGTTCCCTGTGTTCACAGACCCTATGATCTAGTTGCAGGAATGATGTACACACTGAAACTATATGCAAACGAAAAGTAAATGACAACATCACTAAGTGTGAGGTTGTGCCATGGGAAGTGAGAGCATTATGTATTCACTATCAGGGAGGGTTCACAGGAAAATGATTAGACTTGTTTTGTCTGTTAAATAATGTGTAAGGCTTGGATTGGTAAAGGGGAGGGGAGTGGGCAAAAGCAGGAGGGCAGGAATGACCTTGGAAGTTGGACAAGAGGACAACTGGGGGGTCTGGGCCAAGGACAGCTGAGCAGCACTAGTGGGAGCTGAGGCTGGGGAGGGCTTGTGCATCATGCAGAACAGTTTGGACTTGCTTTTTTTGTTTGTTTTTTGTTTTGAGATGGCATCTTGCTTTGTCGTCCAGGCTGGAGTGCAGTGGCACAATCTCAGTTCACTGCCACCTTCACCTCTGGGGTTCAAGCAATTCCCCCTGCCTCAACCTCCTGAGTAGCTGGGATTATAGGCACCCGCCACCACATCCAGCTAATTTTTGTATTTTTTTAGTAGAGACAGAGTTTCACCATGTTGGCCAGGCTGGTCTTGAACTCTTGACCTCAGGTGATTGGCCCGCCACGGCCTTCCAAAATGCTGGGATTAAAGGCACTAGCCATCGCACCCAGCCTGGACTTGCTTTCTGAGCCAATGAGAGCTCTTGGTAGTTCTCCAGCAGGAGAGTCCTATAGTTATTTCTCATACATCTGGTCCTATGATTGATATGAAAGCTCCTTGTCCAATTGTGAAAGTAACTAAAAGCGGCTAGTAAAGGCTTGTCTACGATAGCTCCAGGTGGATTTCTTTGCTTGAGAGATGGTGTGCTCCTTAGAGGGCTCTCTTGTTGGAATCCCGCTGTAAGGGGGTCTCGGAAAGACAGCGCCTGAACACTTTCTCTGTTAGGCATATGGAGCTCTGCTCCTAGAAAGCGAAGGGTAACACACACCAGATGTGCTTACCACCCAAAGAAAGAGCTTGCCTGGTCATGCCTGGCTCATCCTTGCAACTCTCTACTAAAAAATAGAAAAATTAACCGGGTGTCATGGCATGCACCTGTAGTCCCAGCTACTCGGGAGGCTGAGGCAGGAGAATTGCTTGAACCTGGGAGGCAGAGGTTGCAGTGAGCCGAGATCGCGCCACTGCACTCCAGCCTGGTGCCTGGCGACAGAGCAAGACTCTGTCTCAAAAAAAAAAAAAAAGAAAAAAGAAAAAACAAAAAAGAAGGAAAAGATAGAAGAAATAAAGGGGGAGGGGAGGGGAGAACCCCAAGCTGGTGGTGTGACGATGTGTTTGAGAGACAGAAAGGGGGCCAGTATGGAGATGGCTGGAATAGAGCAAGCAAAGGAGAGAGTGGTAAGAAATGAGGTGCAGAAATAGGTAAGGCCAGGTCTATGGGGACCCTATGGGCCACGACTGGGAGTTTTCTTTCCTTTTCCTATTTTACGTTATTATTGAGATGGAGTCTCACTCTGCTGCCCAGGCTGAAGTGCAGTGGCACAGTCTCAGCTCACTGCAACCTCCGCCTCCTGGGTTCAAGCAATTCTCACACCTAAGCCTCCTGAGTAGCTGGGATTATAGGCAAGCCACCACACCCAGCCAATTTTTGTATTTTCAGTAGAGACAAGGTTTCACCATGTTGGCCAGGCTGGACTCAAACTCCTGACCTCAAGTGATCTACTGGTCTCGGCCTCCCAAAGTGCTGGGGTTATAGGCATGAGCCACCACGGCCAGCCTCCTATTTTGTTTATTTTTGAGACAGAATCTCACTCTGTCGCCTAGACTGGAGTGCAGTGGCACAATCCTGGCTCACTGCAGCCTCGACCTCTCAGCCCAGGCAATTACCCACTTCCACCTCCTGGGTAGCTGGGCCTACAGGCGTGCACCACCATGCCCAGCTTATTTATCTTTCTTTTTTCTAGAGACTGGGTTTCGCTATGTTGTTCACTCTGGTCTCAAACAGCTAGTAAGATCTCTTTTGCGGCCCCAGAAATGAATTATGGCAACAGCACGGTTGTACAATGGTGCTCAGGCCTCCCTCAGATTGAGGGAGAGGATATGGGAATGGGCTTGACCCACAGCATACCCAGTAGAAGGGAACCCAGGAGGCCAGAGAACCATGAGACTCTTATTGCTGTGAGGGTGATGAGGAGTGGAGGGATTCAAAGTAAGGAGAGTGCCTCCAGCATCCTCATTTGGCCTTACTGTGTCTCTGGATCTATTTATGTTGGTCCCTGCCTTTCTTCTATGGCTCCTGTTCACTATCTAGACCTGTACCTTTGGGACTTTACCTGTGCTACAGAGACAGGACCTGCAGAAATAATTACTAACATTTCAATGCCTATGATGCATCAGGCGTTGCGCTAAAACACTTTACATTCATTCACTAGCTCATTTAATGCTCCTTCAGCCCTATGGAGTGGGATAATGATTTCCATTTTTATTTTTTATTATTTATTTTTAGTGACAGGGTCTCACTGTGTTGCCCAAGCTAAACTGCAGTGATGTCATCACTGCCCACTGCAATCTCCAACTCCTTGGCTCAAGTTATCCTGTCTCAGCCTCCTGGCTGGCTGGGACCACAGGTGTGTGCCACCACACTTGGCTAATTAAGAAAAAGTTTTGGCCGAGCACAGTGACTCATGCCTGTAATTCCAGCACTTTGGGAGGCTGAGGTGGGCAGGTCACCTGAGGTCAGGAGCTCGAGACCAGCCTGGCCAACATGATAAAACCTCATTTCTACTAAAAATACAAAAATTAGCCAGGCATGGTGGCAGGTGCCTGTAATCCCAGCTACTCGGGAGGCTTAGGCAGGAGAATCGCTGGAATCTGGGAGGCGGAGGTTGCAGTGAGCCCAGATTGCGCTACTGCACTCCAGCTTGGGTGACAGAGCAAGACTCTGTCTCACAAAAAAAAAAAAAAAAAAAAGAAAAGAATAAGTTTTTTATATAGAGATGCGGTCTTGCTATGTTGCCTAGACTGGTCTTGTACTCCTGGGCTCAAGTGATCCTCCTGCCTTTGCCTCCCAAAGTGTTGGGACTACAAGAGTGAGCCACCATGCCTGGTCAATTTCCACTGTATGAACAAGAACATGGATGCACTGAGACTCTGACTTGTCCAACGGGATCTGTCTCAAGTCAAGTCTAGGCTCTTCCTGTGATATTACACTGTCTTTCTAGTCAGTTCCAAGCTCTGGGACTCTTGTAGGGATGCCAGGTTTACCCCAGCCAGTTTCCCTGATCCATGGAAGCCTGGCCAGCAGGACATTCACTACCCAGGGTGATCTGGGTAACCAGGGAATCCAGCCTGGTAAAGTGGATCTTTTCAGGCCGTAAACTTAGGATAAGTGAAACGGTTCCAGTTATACCCAATGTCCCTGGGCTGTTCCCTTGAAACTAGCAAGCAAGAGCCTCTTAATTGTAAGAAGCAACTGAAAACCAATCCTGAGTATAACCTGAGATTGAGAATACAATAGATTGCATGTCTGCCGCGCGCCTCCTGCTGGTAAGATTAGTGAAAACAAGAGGCAGGAAAGTGTTTACCAGTAATTTTTTTTCTGACCAGTACTGACCATTTCCTGGGATGGACACTCAAACAGAAGGAGCTAATCCTGGTCCCAGTCTGTGTATTTAGATACCTGGAACAAGAAGGGTTACTTTTGTAAGAGGTAATGGGCGGGGAGTGCCCTGACGCTACCTCTACCAAATCACTAGGGCTTAACTCTCCTGAGGGAAGTCTATGAAACCTACTAGCCTGGCAGCAGGGAGGGAGGGAGGGAGAGGAGACAGTGAGAAACATCTCACCCGCCCAGAGAGACAGATTTTGAAGCTGGGTAGGCAAGTAGTCTTGGTAGTCTTTAAGAGAGACCACTGGCTGGGTGCGGTGGTTCACACTTATAATCCCAGCACTTTGGGAAGCCAAGGTGGGCAGATCATGAGGTCAGGAGTTCAAGACCAGCCTGGTCAACATGCTGAAACCCTGTCTCTACTAAAAATACAAAAATTAGCTGGGTGTGGTGGCACACACCTGTAATCCTAACTACTCAGGAGGCTGAGGCAGGAGAATTGCTTGAACCCGGGAGGCAGAGATTGCGGTGAGCTGAGATCACACCACCGCCACTATAGCCTGGGCAACAGAGCGAGACTCCATCTCAGAAAAAAAAGAGAGAGAGAGAGAGACACCCCTAAGCCATAATGCAGTTGAACTAGAATGAGAAATGGACTTCATAACCTGATTTGACTCTATAGGTGGTAATTAATCCCTTCCCCAGCAATAAAGTAGGTACTGTGACCCTCTGAATTCAATCTTAAAGTATCAGAGAAAGCTTCAGGTAGAAGCATAAATAAAAAACCTGGGCCAGGCACGGTGGTTTATGCCTGTAATCCAGCACTTTGGGAGGTCGAGGCAGGTGGATCACCTGAAGTCAGGAGTTCGAGCCCAGCCTGGCCAACATGGTGAAACACTGTGTCTTC
>NW_016107691.1:1569071-1574105 GCF_001604975.1 Cebus imitator | reverse complement strand
CACCAATTCCAGGTAGAAACCCTGGTGCTTCAGATAAAGGAGAGATACCCCAGGTATTGTTGTTCTGCCTATTTAGGGAGATCACCAAATGAGAAGGATATTGGAGCACACCTGGTTTTCAGTCTCCATGCTTCCAACTGAAATAATGACAATTATTAATAGCAGCTAATACTTATCGAGTGCTATGCAATACTAAGTACAATGTTATGTGCTTACCGTCATGCTTAATCTTCACATCACAATGACCTCTGAGGTACAGAAGGATCAAAGCTTCTTGCCCAAGGCCACATGGCTGCCAAATGTTGGAGCAGACTGGAACTGCATGGTCTGAACCACAATGTTAATTTCCCTTATCTTTCTCTATTTCTCTCAAGCCTAAGAGGAGGATGTGCTCCTGGGCCTGAGGTTAATGGTCCCATCTCTGCTTCATTTAGGGTAACCTAGTAAATTAGATGGGTGTTGATGCTAGATGCCAGATATTATTTTATCAAAACTCAAGAAAATCCTGTAAAAATGATTTTTTTTTCCCATTTTGCAGACGAGGAAACTGAGGTAACTTGTCATTTGGAAAATAAATGGTTATCAGGAAGTATCGACTTGTTCACATTAGAGAGTACCATTTTCCCTGCCCTGGTTTTACTCAAATCAGAGCATTTCCTTTAATGGAAGGTCCATACTATTCAAAGCTGACTTCTGATCTGTTGACAAGTAAACAATCCTTGTCTGGAGATCGAGAACTTCATTCCCTTCATTCTTAGCTGAATTCATTCTTAGGTCAGGCTTAGGCACAGAACCTGGGGATAGGGGCTGAGCAGGTTCCTGAGGATCAAATCATCACCCAGGAGGGGAGGGCAATGCAGGGAGGTGGAAAGTCTAGGATCAGGTGGGCCAGCTCGAACAACTGGAACTTTTCTTTTTCTCTTTTTCGTTTTTCTGTGCGAGAGGGAATTTGTTTCAATTCAACAACTGGAACTTTATAAAGAGATATTTTAGAAGAGCTCCTTGCACCATTTGAAGGATGGGAAGAAATGACCTCTAAGATCCTTTTCAGTTCTCCATTCCTCTGAACATAAAAAATAGTGTGATTGTGCACTGGTTTCTATGGCCATATGCATGTTAAGCCAGCTATGAAGAGAATGAAGTTTTAGATCTCCAGATAAGGATTGTTTACTTGTCAACACATCAGAAGTCAGCTTTGAATAGTACAGACTTTTCATTAAAGAAAGGAGGGAGGAGAGATTAAAACCAGAGCAGGGAAAATGGTGCCCTATAGTGTGAAGTTGGTACTTCCTCAAAACTATTTATTTTCAGAATGTTACCTCAGTTTCCCCATTGCATGATGGAATCGGAAATCACCTTTATGAGACTTCCTTGAATTTAGATAAAGTATCATATGAAATGTAATTTATGGATGGACATTTGTGTATTATTCCTTATCCAATTTCCCTGACACAAAGGACACTTGGAAAGATTGAAAATGGAAGATCCTTCAGGTAGTTCCCAATCATTCTGTTTTAAAAATAAACCTATGTTAAATGTGTCCTCCTTTTAATTTATTCAGAACTGAAGTAACTTGACCACAAAGCCACTTAGAAGTTACTAAGAGAATTAAATCAACTTTTTGAAATTACTTAAAATTGTGGCCTTTTAGGCATTTGACTCAATCAATAAGACAACTGGTTAAGTAGCCAAGTTTTCCAAGCTTGAGCTACCTACTAATTTATCAAGGATTCTTATGTTCTGAGGCTCTGAAGATTTGCTAGGTAGAAATATCCCATTCTGCTCACATTTTATCAAGAAAAAAGAAACGTGTACAACTTAACACTTTCCTTCGATTCTGCGTTATGATAATCTATTTAGGTGGATGTACTGGAGAAGATAGACAAGGGGAAAAGTGGAGATAAGGGGAAAACAGAAAAGGACAATTTCAAGATTGAGTGACAGTATCTGTACCCTCTGAGAAAGCAAGTTATTTCTCAATCATTTTAAAAGTCCTACAAAAGTAAAGAACACTTTAACTACTGCTATTTAAAATTACATGTTTTTGGTCGGGAACGGTGGCTCATGCCTGTAATCCCAGCACTTTGGGAGGCTGAGGCAGGTGGATCACCTGAGGTCAGGAGTTCGAGACCAGCCTGACCAACATGGTGAAACCCTATCTCAACTAAAAATGCAAAAATTACCTGGGTATGGTGGTGGGGTGTCTGTAATCCCAGCTACTTGGGAGACTGAGGCAGGATAATCACTTGAACCCCAGAGGCGGAGGTTGAAGTAAGCTGAGATCGTGCCACTGCACTCCAGCCTGGGGACAGAGTGAGACTCTATCTCAAAAAAAAAAAAAAAAAAAAAAAAAAAAAAACAAAAAAAAAACTTACATGTTTTCATATAATTAATTGTATTGAATAAGTAGCCAAGAGTTCATTGATTCAAGATTCATTTCTTTCTGTAAATGAATTCCTGGTAATAATGAATAAAGAAGTTCCTTTTAAAGAAGTTTCTTCAGCACAAAAGGAATGCTTCCCTCCAGAGCAGACAGGATTCTGTACCAGTTTTCAATAAGGCAGTGTCATTTTGTAGTTGTTAGACAGAAAAAGCCAGAGCTACACTCATTTCCGACATTAGAGAATTATGCCACATGTAACTGAAGCACTGTGATAAGATGTCACCCACCTGGACGTTTGTACTTCAAGACCTGGGAATTATAAGCCAAAGTTATGAATAACCACAGTGTGGATGGATTGTCACTAAAACTGTCAGAGAAGATTCCACTGATGTGTTGTTTCCAGGGTCTCAGCAGTAGCAGCAGTAGTGATAGTAACAACAGCAACGGAAATAATAGCAATGGCAGCTGAAGCAGGAGTAGCAGTAACATCAGCATTGTTTACTCATTGTCTACTCTTTGTCATGCCAGAGCCAAAATTTATACATATATATAATATACAGATGGTCCTCGAGTTACAATGGTTTGACTTACACTTTTTTTTTGAGATGTAGTCTTGCTCCCTCACGCAGGCTGGAGTGCAGGGGCACCATGCAAGCTCACTGCAACCTCTGCCTCCTGGGATCAGGTGCTCCTCCCACCTCAGCCTCCAGAGTAGCTGGGACTACAGGCATGCGCCACCACGCCCAGCTAATTTTTGTATTTTTTAGTAGAGATGGGGTTTTGCCATGTTGGCCAGGCTGGTCTCGAACTCCTGGGCTCAGGTGATCTGCCTGCCTTCGCCTCCCTAAGTGCTGGGATTAAAGGTATGAACTACTGCGTCATGCCAACTTATGATTTTTTGACTCTACAATGGTGTGAAAGAGATACACACACATTCACTAGAAACCGTATTTCAAATTTTTTTTTTTCTGGGTTAGCAATATGTGGTAGGAGATTCTCTCGTGATGCTGGCAGTGGCAGCAATCCACAGCTCCCAGGTAACCATGAAATCACAAGGGTAAACAACCAAAAACAGAGTGTACTGTTGCCAGATGAGTTTGCCCAACTGTAGGCTAATGTTAAATGTTCTGAACACGTTTGATGTAGGCCAGGCTAAGCTAGAATGTTAGGTAAATTAGGTGCATCAAATGCATTTTCAATTTATGGTATTTTCAATTTAGGATGGGTATATCAGAACGTAACCACATTGTAAGTTGAGGAGCATTTGTGTGTGTATACATATTCCTTACAACAACTTTGCAAGAAAATCACCATTACATGCCTTTCACTGATGGGAAAGCTGAGACTGAACAAGTTCAGGTAATTTACTGAAGGCTACACAGATTAGATACAAAACCAGGATTGAAACCTAGGACTGTCTTATTTCGAGGGTGCACTCTGCTCAGCAGCACCCCTCGCCACCGTGTATCATAGTGGTGTGGCTAAACAGATATTTTTTAGGGTGGACGATTAGAAACAGTAGGAGACATGCATAGCAGTCTCTCCAAGTTTGCTGATGATACTAAACTTTTTCAGGTGGTCAAATACCAAGCTGACAAGAATCAGACTGCAGAAAGGTTTCAGAATCAGAGCAGTGTATGAGTATGAGGTGACCCATGGTGTGTTCAAGTACAAGGCAGTATAATTTAGGGTAAATATCATAATACTATTAAATACTATTAGCAATACCATTACTTTCAATGGCAAAAACTGTGATTACTTTTGCACTAACCTAATATTTATAAATGACAATTGTGACTAAAATGAACCCAGGAGCACTGATAGATATTCCCTAAAAATATTAGTCTGGTGAGCTTGAGAAACCAAAAAATATAAAGGTATGCCTATTTTAGTACTGCGTTTCAACAGTGACCCTCAAGAAAGCTACTTGGTTAGGAAAAGAGAGTTAACAAATTGATTGTGAAGGTGGTATGAGAAGGTTGGAATGAAAAATTGGGTGAAGATTTGAGGTATTTCCATCTGAATCAAATTAAGACAAATAAGATCAGGAAAGGTAGTCATACAGTAGCAATAACAGTAACAATGTTGGACTACTGGCAGACATATCCTGTCTGCCAATCACTGTTCTAAGTGGGAGATTATATATATATATAATTAACTCAATTCATCCCCTCAACTCTGAGTAGGTGCTGTTACATGCAATTCACAAATGAGGAAAGTGACACACAGAGACTAGAGTCACAAACATCTAATCACTGGCAGAGCAGGAACTCCAACCCAGGCAGTCTGCTGCAGAGCCTGGGTTCTAACCACTCTACTGTACTGCCCCTTTAATGGTGCAGATGATTTACTGCGGAGTCAGGTATTGAATCTCGGACCTTGTAATCCTAGTGTTAAGAAAATCTTGAAGCTGTTTAACCAGGAACTAAGGCTTTACAGAGTAAGAAATTTGTTAATGGATAATAGGGTGAAGATAGTAATAGTTCCAAGAAAAGTAGGTAGATTAATAAGCTAAGCATAATGTTATAGAGAGAAGCTAGACACGATTAAGTCTGAAGCTCCTTGAGTTTGAAATCATTTAAAGTAACTGTCTCATTTATGTATACCTACTTTACAAACACAATAATGACATTTTTCTTGATATAATTTCT
>NW_016107691.1:1561243-1568526 GCF_001604975.1 Cebus imitator | reverse complement strand
TTTTGAGACAGAGTCTGGCTCTGTCACCCAGGCTGGAGTGCAGTGGTGCAATCTCGGCTCACTGCAACCTCCACCTCCCGGGCTCAAGTGATTCTCCTGCCTCACGCTCCTGAGTAACTGGGATTACAAGCGTCCACCACCACACTCGGTGAACTGTTGTATTTTTTAGTACATTGGCCAGGCTGGTCTCAAACTCCTGGCCACGTGATCCACCCACCTCAGCCACCCAAACTGCTGGGATTACAGGCATGAGCTGCCACACCCAGCATGAAAATGATAATTGCCAGCCTCCAGTTACATGTTGCTCGTTACAAGTGGTTCATGAACACCTTCAACAGTGTCTGTTGTTCCCTTCTGTATGTTCATGAGTTCTCATTTTTAGCTCCCACTAAGTGAGAACATGTGGTATCTGGTTTTCTGTTCCTGCGTGGATATTTCATATAAATGGAATCATACAACATATGACCTTTTGTGACTGATTTCTTAACATAATGTTTAAGAGGTCCATACATGTTGTAGTATCAGTACTTTATTCCTTTCAGTGGCTGAAAAACATTCCATTGTATGGACATATCACATTTTTTTTTTTTGACAGTCTCACTTTGTCACTGAGGCTGGAGTGCAGTGGCACCATCTCAGGTCACTGCAACCTCTGCCTCCTGGGTTCAAATGATTGTTGTGCTTCAGCCTCCCCAGTAGCTGGGACTACAGGTGCACACCAGCACACCCAGCTAATTTTTGTATTTTTAGTAGTGACAGGGTTTTGCCACATTACCCAGAATGGTCTCTAACTATTGGCCTCAGGTGATCCACCCAGCTTGGCCTCCCAAAATGCTGAAATTACAGGCATGGCCACTGCACCAGGCGACACACCATAAATTTATCCCTTTATGTGTGTGTGACATTTAGGCAATTTCCATGTTGGCTATTGTGAATAGCGCTGCTATGAAAATGCATGTATAAGTATCCGAGTCTCTGCTTTGGATTCTGTCGAGTATGTATCTAGGAGTGGAATTGCTGGGTCATATGATAATTCTATACTTACCTTTCTAAGGAATTGCCAAACTGTTTTTCATAGTGGTTGAACCATTTTACAATGCCACCAGCAATACAGGAGGGTTCCAATTTCTGCTTCAGGGCTTTAGCTCCTCTGACAGATACCCAGGCGGTTGACTTCCTCACCTTCTTCAGGTCTTTATTCAAATGCCATCTTCTCAAGGAGGCCCAAACTTGACCATCAAATTTAAAATGCCAACCTCCCAACCCCCAACCTGTATGTTGCTATCTTCCTTCCCTATTTTATTCTTCTCCATAGTCTTCATCACCATTAACACACTACACGATTTTGTTTGTTTTCTATTGTCTGTCTCCCACCACTGAAATATAAGTCCCGTGAAGGCAGATTTCAGTTTGTATTTCCAACAACTAGAACAGTGCCAGGCACATAGTAGGTAATATTTACTGAACAAATAAAAGGCTGAAAGAGGTGTTTTGCCAAAGTGTGACAGAAAGGGCAAGAATCCAAGTCTTTGCCATTTAGTGGTTTTTAAAAAATAATAATACTGATGGACTGAAATTGAGCCAATCATACCTTTTATTTATTTGAAAACAAAAAAGGATGTATGCATGAGATGGCTATTTCTGAAACAGGTGAAAGAACTGTAACAGTGTGAAGGTAAAGAGGGATCAGATTGTCAAGCTAAAACCCACTAACACTTATTAAAACTCAACTGCTTATAATAAGTAAGCTTAGTACTGACTGCATGAATCGTTTTATTTAAACAAAGTTAAAAAAAGTGATGCTAGGGGACACATAACTTTCAGAATATTATACTTTAAGAAAAATAAGCTGATACATAGCATAAGAAATATAACCCTATGGAAGAACCCAAAGCTGTACCTCTACCTAAAATACTGCCATAGCAAGAATGTGGCTTTTCATATTTTTGAACTGTGAAAGAGACACAGAAAATATCTGTAAATAAAAAGAGGACCGATGCTAAAAATGCAAAGAAGCTGCTATTCCAGGGAAAAAGTTTAAAACTTTAAACAAAAGTTGAGTGTCATTAATGCTGCTGAATTATACACTTGAAAATGATTTAAATGGCAAATTTTATGCTATATTTTACCACAATAAAAAAGTTAAGAAAAAAAACAAACAGGTAGAAAAATAGTGTTTGATAAAACATCCTAGAGACAGGTATGGAAAGAAAGAACAGAGTATTACCAAGTCCACGACTACGACATAAGCCACTTTTGGAGATTTTGGAAAAGCATTTACAGCAGAAATCTGTTTGAAAAATTAAAATTAATGGATTTAACTCCTGATTATGAATTGCAAGGAGTATACTACATAGCAGTGGCCACTGACACTTTCAGTGTTTCAAAGTATATTAAAGCAATTTTGATTTTTAAAAAGCTCCTCTTAAAAAAAAAAACAAAAAACAGTCTTGCTCTGTGGCTTAGGCTGGAATACAGTGGCACGATCACAGCTCACTGCAGCCTCAAACTCCTGGGTTCAAGTTATCCTGCTCCCTCAGCCTGAGTAGCCAGGACTACAGGCATATGCCACTACACCCAACTAATTATATTTTTTTTGGTGGTCAAGACAGAGTGTTGCTGTGTTGCCCAGGCTGGTCTTAAACTCCTGGCTCCTTCCTCAGCCTTTCAAAGTATTGGGATTACTGACATGAGCCACTGTACCTGGTCCAGTTCTAATTTTAGAGTTAAAAAAAAATACCCATATTGAGTCAAACGACTTCAGAACCTGCCCACCTTCCTTCATGATTATTAAGATCACAGAGGGTATTTTGCTAGTTGCTCAAGGAATTAGTAAAGTATAAATAGTTTGCTTTTAACTGTGCTGGAAGAAAAAGTGCAAGATGTGCTCAGTAGATAAAGCTTTCGGTCTGTCAGTCAAGCAATCAGGCTCCCTGGAAATAGGAGTAAAGTAATGCTCCTATAGTTGTATGATACAACCTACAGCTTTTATATGAAGTTTTTAGAAAATAATTTCCAAGGCACTTTCACAATACAAATTTTATTAAAAAAATAACATCAAAACTGTTCAGCAAATCTATATTCAATGTAACCAAAATAAACAAACACCAAATTAAAAAATATATACATCTCTATATATATGGGCAAGAAACAAGTGCATTTTTTGGTCTCAATATTTTTTGAATATATTATCTTTATCCAGAGAAATTACATTAATGGCTAAGAAGATATTATGTATTAGATGTATGGAAACATAACTTTAAAACTTCTTTTAAGATCTGTAAGAAGAGTTTTGCCAAATCTTTATCTTTGAAATCACAATCCCTAAGTTAATGTTAATGATAGAGCATGTAATAATGTCTAGTGGTCTGAACAAGTACCAAATTAAGAAGCTACTAATAAGTAGCTACATGAAATTTATAGACAATTCTAAGAAATGACTTGGAGTTTGTAACAAGAACAAACACAAAGAGAAGAGATAAAAAGTAGACATAAAATGGACATCAGTAAATTTCATGAATCTGGGACAAGTAGGTGACAGAAAAGTAAAACAGTAAAATAAATCTGATTAAGAAAAATATAAAATCAAGCTACCAAAATAAAATAAAATTTAAAAAATGTTTAAAAATGTGAATATCAGTATTGCTGAAAATTCCTAGAATACTGGATAAAAATTTAAATGAAAACATGAAATAACTGACTTTGGGAACTGTAATTGTAGAAATTTTGTTTTTCTAAGAACAAGAAAGTAACCTGGGTTCCCAATACAATCAGAATTTTTATATTCATTGGACTGCATGCCTGCTAGAGGAAGATTAAAGAGCAGCGGCCAAAATGGTAAACCATCAACCTGGATGTTGAAGCACTTATCTAAGAACAAGAAAAAACCAAGCTACCAAAATCAAATGAAATTTAAAAAATGTTTTTTAAAAATGTGAACATCGCTATTGCTGAAAATTCATTAATACTGGATAACACTTTAAATGAAAACATGAATAACTGACTTTGGGAACTGTAATTGTAGAAATTTTGTTTTTCCAAGAATAAGAAAGTAGCCTAGGTTCCCAATACAATCAGAAATTTTATATTCCTTGGACTGCATGCCTGCTAGAGGAATATTAAAGAGCAGCAGCCAAACTGGTTAAATGTCAACCTGGATGTTGAAGCACTAATCTAAGAATAAGATAAAACCAACCTACCAAAATAAAACAAAATAAAATTTTAAAAATGTTTAAAAATGCGAATTAGTATTGCTGAAAATTAATATAATTAATACTGGATAAAACTTTAAATGATAACATAAACAACTGTGACTTTGGGAACTGTAATTGTAGGAATTTTGTTTTACCAAGAACAAGAAAGTAACCTTGGTTCCCAATACAACCAGAATTTTTATATTCCTTGTACTGCATGCCTGTTAGAGGAACATTAGAGAACAGCAGCCAAACTGGTTAAACTTCAACCTGCATGTTGAAGCAGTGATCTCATAGACTTTTCTTGGTTAGAACTGACCCATAAGCTTAAGATCAAAAGCCAACGCCCTCAGTGGGAAGTTGTGCTCTATTTGGTGGGTCTTGAAGTCATCTCTGGCCAAATCAGCATCAGCCTTATGGGAGGTCAGTCAGGTAGGAAGGGACTCTCCCCAAGACCTGATTTCTTAAGGCCACAAACTAGAGGAGGTCTCACAGTCAAACAATTCACATTTCTTGGAAAACGACAACAGGTATCAGTTGTGTCCATCAAAAGGGGACACTGTCCAGGAGCCCCCTGGACATTTTTTTGAAACTTATGTGTTGCTTCTTCATTTGAAAATATGAAAAATAGAAAAGTAATGAACAAGGAATGAAGAAAAATTGGCTATCTGACCTAAACATGTAAGACTTAAATTAAGAAAGCAGAAAAAACAGACAGAAAAAGATGAACAGTTGTATTATCTGGAATGTAATATTCTGAAGGCAAGGCAGAGAAAAACAAAAGGTATTTTTTGCAGAGAACCAACTAGAGAAAAAAACATGTTAAGATCTGTTAACCTGACACAAAGATAAGGCGGAATAAGTCTAGTGCCATCTGAAAGCTGAAAAGATCTGAATAACGAGAGCTAGTGTTATGAACTTGGCTGTTTAACTGCTGTTGTATGAGAAAACACTTCAGAACTTTGAACTTAGGAAATTCCAACTTGTCTTGCGTCAGGTTGCACGAACTCCATAGAGCAGGAATCTATTTCAATGGGCAGCTTAAAAAAAAAATTAATATTTTTCATTTCTATTAATGATACAATAAAAAATGTAACACTGCTAAAGTCCATCAAAGCAAAATGCACTGAAGGAAAATTAAACTTACTCAGAAGTAGGTTCAGAAGTTGAGGTACTTTTGGAAACTGAAATTAAAAGAGTTTTACATTTAAAATAGCATATATGACGAGTGACATAATCAATTTAATACATGGGTCCATATGATGTCCGATAAAAAATACTGAAATAAGTATCATAAACTCAAAGTAACACAATTACATATACGTACCATTCTCTATTATAACTTGGCAAGTATGAGTTTTACGTTGACTTAAGTGTTTAGCCATACGATCTAAGCCAGAAGAATCAGCTAGGAAATCACATTTAAGGCACACTAGAGTAATGCCACTATGAAAAAAAGGAGACAGTAAGAAAGATTATCATTTACAGAAATCCACATGAGCTCAATAATTATTTTTCCATGCATTTACTTGATTTATACTTTAGTCACCACAACAATCATTTTCCAATTTTGTTTATCATATAAACGTGATATATCTAAAATGGTTCTCTAGAAAATGGCATCGTTGGCTGGGTGTGGTAGCTCACGCCTGTAATCCCAGCACTTTGGGAGGCCAAGGTGGGTGGATCACCTGAGTTCAGGAGTTCGAGACCAATATGGTGAAACCCCATCTCTACTAAAAATACAAAAATTAGTCAGGCATCAATGGCATGTGCCTGTGGTCCCAGCTACTCAGGAGGCTGAGACAGAAAAATGCTAGAATCCAGGAGGTGGAGGTTGCAGTGAGCCGAGACTGTGCCACTGCACTCCAGTCTGGGCGACAGAGTGAAACTTCATCTCAAAAAATAAATAAAATAAAAAGAAAAGAAAATGGCACATCCAAATCCAAATTATGCTAATATTTAGTGCTTTATAAATTGTCACTTCTCAACTTGTTGCTAAAAGCTAGGCATCAAGAGACTCAGCCCCAGTCTTCCTTAACAACTTAAGTAATGTGTACAAGTTACTACTTGCAAAGGAAGGATGTAATATTCATTCACTCAAATATATAAATATATATTTGCTGAGAACCTTCTTCACCCACACTGTACTACTAGGTATTATGGATACAATAGTGAATAAAAAATGTACAGTCTGTGGACTCTGCACTCTAGTATCTTAGTCAAATGAGGATAAAATTAGAAAAGAAATGTGAAGCCTTTAAAATCATGTAATGTAATTATTATTATCAGTTTATTAACAAAGGAGACATATATGCTTGAAGTTCATCAAATATTTCACCTGTGTAGGAAACCAGCAGCATACCTCAGATTGGCTTCTCTAGTTTTAACAACCTGTTGTGTATTTACACCTAGCCAGAACTCCTGCACATCTAAAATTCTCTTCATAAAACTGGAATCATATGCTCTCCCCATGAAATTCAGGGGGAAAGTCTCTCTTATGATGCCATTTCCCTAATATTGAGGCTCAAATTTGTAGTTATATCTTACTCTCTTCTTACGTAAAACATTCAATATTTCAAACGTTTTATGTTATTAACAATTTATTGAGCACTTACTCTATGCCAGTCTGAGGGTTTTAGACATACTGTCTGATCTACATCTTATGGCAACCCAAAGAGATAGGTGCTATAATTACTTTTTTATAGAGGACAGGATTAGTTTCAGTAATCTACTGAGGCCAGGATCAGGTTGGAAATGGAGTCCTTTGATTCCGAAGCCCATGCTCTTAAACACGATGTGACACCAGCCCACCACCTTAGCCCAGGGCATTATTAAACAAATCTTAACCACTACAATAGCCTTAACCAGGCTGTGTGTCTCATGCAGCTACAACTCATCCTGTATACCCTTCCAAAGTGATCTTCTTTCAGCACCCTTGACTCTACTCAAAACATCAATGGCTTCCCCAATGTCTTCCAAATGAAAATTAAGCCCAAACTCCCTGGCCTTGTTTTCAAGGATTCCACAATCTTGAAATAGATCAAAACTATCTCCCCAAACTGATCTTTTTTTTTTTTTTTTTTTTTT
>NW_016107691.1:1523541-1561078 GCF_001604975.1 Cebus imitator | reverse complement strand
GAGATGGGGTTTCGCCATGTTGGCTAGGCTGGTCTCGAACTCCTGACCTCAGGTGATCCACTCACCTTGGCCTCCCAAAGTGCTGGGATTACAGGTATTAGCCACTGCACCTGGCCAAATTTGATCTTAATACTACGTTATATGCACTTTGTGCTTCGTCCAAATTTTACTCCTAGTTATTCATTGTGATTCGGAAGAATGTGCATGGTTTCTGCTTTTTCCTTTCTGTACTTTTATTCATATTATTTCTTCCAACTAGAATGCCCTTGTGCCTCTTCTTGTAAGTAGAAACCTCTCTCCCTTTTGAAATCAGTATCTCTCACTGCACTTATTAAAAACCTCTTTGTATTATCGTAGTTATTTATGTTCACACCTTATATCCCTTCAATAAACTGTACATTCCTTGAAGGTTGGCACAAGCCTTCTTCTTCATCACTGTCATCTGTATAGGAATTGCTACATTGTGATATACACAATAGGTGCACTATAAATAGCTAAAGAACGAACATTTCATTTTAACAAAATAGTAATTATGAAAAAATTGTTTATAGAAATATAAAATACTAAGTCCATACAGATTTTTTTATTTTTTGAGAATGAGTCTCACTCTGTTGCCCAGGCTAGGCTGTAGCTATCTTGGCTCACTGCAACCTCTGCCTTCTGGGTTCAAGTGATTCTCGTGCCTCAGCCTCCTGAGTAGCTGGGATTACAGGTGTACACACCACACCTGGTGAAGTTTTGTATTTTTAGTAGAGACAGGATTTCACCATGTTGGCCAGACTGGTCCCAAACTCCTGGTCTCAAGTGATTTACCCGCCCTGACCTCTCAAAGTGCTGGGATTACAGGTGTGAGTCACTGTGCCTGACCCATACACAGAATTTGACCAATTTTCTATTTACATGTGAGATTCACTCATTTAAAAAAAGCGCCTCAGATCTTTTAAATCACACAGTTAAAAATTTAAAAACCAAGCACACAATTGAGCTTGACAATAATGTGGTAAAAATCAAATCAAAGTCTCATATTTAGAACTAATAAGTATCTTTTCATTCTTATAAACATTTTTCAGTAAAGGTAACACCTAATATATTTTACTCTTTTCTAATTCCTTGTATTCAGTAATGTTTTAAAAATAACATGAATATGTATTTGGTTTTTTTGGGGGGAATGGAGTTTTGTTCTTTTGTGCAGGCTGGAGTGAAGTGGTATGATTTCAGCTCACTGAAACCTCTGCCCCCCAGGTTCAAGCGATTCTCCTGCCTTAGCTTCCCGAGTAGCTAGAAATTATAGGTGCCTGCCACCACACCCAGCTAATTTTTATATTTTTAGTAGAGACAGGGTTTTTCTATGTTGGCCACACTGGTCTCCAACTCCTGACCTCAGGTGATGCAACTGCCTTGGCCTCCCAAAGTGCTAGGATTATAGGCGTGAGCCACAGTGCTCGGCTTAACATGAATATGTTTTAAAAATACAATAAAAATTTCCTCTATGAGCTGTTGGTCCAACATTATCCACATAATTCATTTTCAACATATACACTAACTTATTCAACAAACATTTACCAAGTGCCTCCTATGTGCCAGGTACTATGTGCCAGGCAAACATCTGTCAACATGAGCAAAATAATTAAAAAAGAAAGATGGAGTCAAAATATATCAAAATAGTGTAAAAAATAGATGTTTACTGGATTTTGAGCTAAGTGTGTGTGGTATAACCAATGTTAATTATCAATGCCTTTAGAAATATTTATCGATAAGTTTTTCTGTACAGTAAATAAGTTATGTACTTTAATTCTAAAAACATTAAGAATTATGAAGGCTATATATTGACTTCAAGTATTATAGTGTTTTCATAAACTTACTTCTATTCAAATATGGTCGGAGGACCCTATTTTAGTTATTTTACAATGCAAATGCATGAAAGTTTCATCTTAATGCTTGGCACTACTGACAGTTTAGTTGGAGATGACAGGCTATCCCTCCAACTTTGGTCTAAGGATACAATAAACAGAACTCTATCATGTTCAGTAGCAATCATTTAGAGTTCCAGAGTAGGCACTTCAACATCAGGTTTAAAAGTTACTGCAATATTTCAATGAAAAGAATTAAAAAAAAAAATCAATGATTACCTGAGAGTTCCTGAATGCTTCTTGAAAATACAAAACTGTTTACTTGGATGGTTGCTATGAGAGCTGGAGAAACACGAGACAAACAAAATTTTATTGATTTTATTATACAATGCCATATTAATTTTATGACATTTCAAGCCAATGCTTAATGTCTTAGTTTTGAATAAAAGATCATGATCTAAATAATAAGATTCTGTTGGTTATTTCTATAATCTGAATTTTTGTGTCCCCCAGAATTCATGTTAAAATCTTAACCCCCAAAGTGATGGTATTAGGAGGTGGGGCCTTTGGGAGGTGATTAGGTCATGAGGGCAGAGCCCTTATGAGATTAGTGCACTTATAAGAGAGATCCTAGAGAGCCAGTGTGCCCCTTCCACCATGTGAGGACGCAGTGAGAAGGTGCTGTCTATGAGGAATGGGCCCTCACCCAGACACCGAATCTGCCAGCACCTTGATCGTGGACTTTCCAGCCTCCAGAACTGTGAGAAATAAATTTCTGTTGTTTATAAGCTACCCAGTCTATGGTATTTTGTTACAGCAGCCTGAATGGACGAAGACAGTCATCTCTGTTTAATTCAAGTATTTTACCTTACATTCCACTTTAGGAGAAATGACATATTTCCCTGAGAATTCTCTTAGATTATCAGTACTTCACCATTACTGAAAAAACACTTGAGTTAAAAATGCAAAGAGTGTCAAAGTTTTTTAACTATTAAGAACAATTGAAAAGGTATTTAATAATGTATTTTGCTATGATAGAAATTGTTATAATGATACTAATTATTATTTTTTGTTTCAGAGTCTTGCTCTGTCGCCCAGGCTGGAGAATAATTATTATTTATTACATTTTAATCTTAATATGTTTGGGGATAATCTGAATGATCCTGGAAGTAAACACTACTTGAGCTAAATGCCATTGCTTAATTCAATAAAAACGAAGCATTTAAAGGGTCCTTTGCAATTACCAGGAGAACTTTCAAAGAGAGCAAATTAAAAGCAGAGCTTATGAGTTAAAACAATGCTTCTCCTACACACAGATCAGAAAACCGCTAACCAAACTTCATAGCCAATGGTAATAGCTTTTATGCTTCCCTTTACATTGATAAGGAAAGCTTTCCTGTGTTAGAAAACCAGGCAAGATTAGCCAGGATTAGCCTAGCAGAGTATTACTCAAACTGTGGTCCATGGACCAGCATCATCAGCATTACCTAGGAGCTTGTTAGAAATACAGTTTCAGGCCTCACTACAAACATAGTGAACTAATCTCTGACAGTGGGCCCAGAAATCTGTTTTCCCAAGTTTTCCAGCTGATTCTTATGCAAGCTATTTTGAGAAGCACTAGCCCTTTCTTGTACTGACAGACCCAACACAGCAGGTCAACAGTTACCCTAACACAAGGTAACCATCACCAGCATACTATATATGCATGGGAAAATAAAGATTGTGGCCAGCTATAATTCCAAGAATATATTCTCAGAATAGGAACCATGGTGAATACAAAGAGCTTCTCTCTAAAAGAGGTAACAGAGACACATATGAGGCAGAAGAGGAGAATGTTACAGAACCTAAAGAAAGGAATGATTCCTCTGACTGGCTGTGCTGATCAGATACTTCACAGAGGGTGAAATGGGAGGGAAGGAGAGGGGCATTCTGGAGAATAATCAAGAATAAGAAAAAGCTACTTTAGGTACTGAATATGAAGAACCTATACATTGGGGAACATTGATCAATTCTGGGAGCCTGTCTTCTCACAATAGAGTTGGTATAGGCTGGGAATAAAGGTACTCAACCTCTGAGAAAATGAAGCCTCTGAACATACAGAGCTCAAACCTATGACAAAAGTTCATACCAGGTAGTACTGAGGGTACAACACTATTCAGAGGGAGGTACCTGAAGCAACAAGGGAAACAATGTGCTGTTGAAATAGGGCAAAAGCAAAAGGACCTACGAGGCCATTAGAAGAGCAGAAGCGGAAGCTTTCAGTTCTATATGAGGTTAATGATGAATAAGAGCTCAATATGTGTGATGACAGTTCAGGGCTGGGGATCACCAGAAATTAGGAAAAGGTTAAGAAGGTAACTTTAGGCCAATTGGGAATGTTTGGGTATAGAATGGGGCTGAAGGTTCTACCAGACAGTTGATAAGCCTACAGAAAATGGGAGAGGTGAGGATGGAAGAACACATGGTTTAGGAAATGTCAAAAATATTTTCCAATTTAATCCTCTATAAATTAGGGGCAGAATTAAAGCCTCATTAGAACAGTCTAGTGTTTGGCAGAGAATAAGAGAACATTACTCACAGCAGTGTATTGGGGGAAGGGAACCTTTCTCTAAAGGTTCTGCTTTAGAGAAACTGGGGTATAGGTGCAGAACCACTGTAGTAGTGGAAGAGGCAGATTGGTAAATTGCAGAAGGTGGACTCTCAGGAAGCTAGGATGTATGGTGGCAGATCAAGAGAACTCCAGGGGCTTCAGAAACTTGGGAGAGTAAATCATTCCCAGCTGGTGCTTCATGTTTATGCAAATGATGCCCTGAAACAGACTGAGCTTAAAGGGTACTGAAGTAAAAGTGGTTTGAATCCTAGTTAGAAACAAAGAGTTGGGTCTCAGGGAAGCTCAGCATTGAAATCAGAGGATTTACAGTTGAAAGGTAAAAGATAAAACTTTAAGAATGGTTAGGGTACCAAGAAAGGGATTATAAAGGGGCAAGAACAGTTGAAGGGAGAAAAGATAATTATATAGAGGAGGAGTAGCCAAAAGGAAAGAAGAAAAATGGTGGTAACAGTTCAACAGAAGTTGAGAAGAGTTCTACACGTAAGTGATCAAAAATGTCAAATACTCTGAAGAAGTAATAGAGGAGTAAGAATGAAAATAATGAGTAGATTCAGTGGTTAGGATATGACTGATAACCTTTAAAGAGCAGCTTTAGCTGTGTGTAGGTGGGAGGGGGTGACACTCAAATCACAAAGGGTCAAAAATGACAAACAGGCTAGTAAAGTATAATCTTTACAAATGTTGATAGTAAAAGGAAGACAAGAAAACATGCAAAGTAAAGGCAGATCTCCCTCATCCTAAAAGCATGCCTGAAAATATCAGCAGACACAATGAATGTGGTAGAGAGGAAGATGAACTGAAGGTCCAAAATAATGAAATAAGGATCTTGAGGAAATGCAAGAGATGAGGAACAGGGTTAACTTAAAAAAAGTGGGACATGTCTGTTTTCCGAGATTAATATCTGGATGAAGGAAAAAAAAACCTTGAGGCAAGAAAAAGTTAATCTTGAGAAAAACAAAAAGGATGACCTCTGAGTAATTATTAGGCAAAGTTAACAACTGAGGGACTAGAATAAAAAATCTGACAGATGCGGTGGATAAAAACAAAGCGGTATTTTTAAAAGGGCAGGACCAAATTAAAGACCATGAATTCAGAGCTGATTGAATCAAGCAAGATGTGGTGGTCTAGAACTGGGCACAGGGATACATCAAAAAGGATAAAAGATGCCCCACTAATAGCGAACGTGAGCTGGGATTTTTTTTAAAAAAAGGATAAAAGATACAAAGATAGCAAGGCTAAGTAAGCTAAGCATGCCTGAAGATATAAAGGATTTTAGGACAGAAACAAAGCAGCATTCAAAACAGAAGACCTTGAGGGTGTGATTGCCTACAAAATTCAATTGGTACTACTGGACTAGAAAAAAAGGTTCAAGACCCTGAAAGACATGGGGTAATGAGAATTCAAAATAAGTATTGACTACAATGAGGTAAAATGGGATGGTGTTAAGAAAGGGGATACAACAAAGCAGGGGGTGATGTGAAGTGCTAGCACTAAAGAAATAAAGGTATCATAAGGTCAGGCTGATCACCAAAGGGAAAAAAAAACCCCTGCAAGCCAGGCTGAAGCCATCAAAAAATGTGGTGGATGAATCCTTCAAAGTGGTAGCTGATTATGAGCAGAAAATAATATAGATGTCTTGTTATAATCTGCAAGAAAACCACTTTTATTGGTTATACCTATTTCTTTTTTAAAAATAGAGACAAGGTCTTGCCATGTTGCCCAGGCTGGTCTCAAACTCCTAGGCTCAAGCAATCCTCTCTCCTTGGCCTCTTAAAATGTTGGGATTACAGGCGTAAGCCATTGTGCCTGGCTAGTTATATCTTATTTATAACTGAAAATAAATGGAACTATCTGAATTAAAATAATCAACTTATATTTATATCTGAACACTTTTTGGTTATTTAAAATAAAATCCATTCTGAAGGAATAAAGCAAGCCCCTAGGAACAAGGTTCAAATCAAATAATGGGGGCTCTAAAGTCTTTCCCTTGTATAGAGTACATCATAGGTGCTCAAATAATATAAGTTGAATCAATGCATGAAAAGGAATTTCAACAGTAGCACCATGATGGGAATATTCCTACAGTCTCATTTCATTGAATGAATGCAAAGATGAATGATCAGAAAGACAAATGGATAGACAGATGGGGAAGACAGAGACAGAATAATGTTCTTAGCATCATTAAAAAGCCAGGAGTCTCTCAAAATGATCGCTTTGAAGAGGATAACACTCATGAAATTACATATACAGGGGTCCTTGTATCCATGGGGGATTGGTTCCAGGACCTCCTGCAGATACCCAAATCTGCAGACTCAAGTCTCTGATATAAAATTGCATAGTATTTGCATATAAACTACATACATATTTTATATATATCCCTCTATATACTTTAAATAATCTCTAGATTATTTGTAAGCCTATGATACTTAATAAAATGTAACTGCTATTACATAGTTTTATACTGTATTATTTAGAGAATAATGACAGCAGAAAAGGTTTGTACATGTTCAGTATAGACTTAATTTTTTAAAATACTTTTGATCCACGGTTGTAAATTCTGTAAATCCAGAATTTACAGATGTGGAATGCAAGAGCTGACTATTTATTTGACAAATATACTGAAAACACTTAACAAAAAATAACCACTTTTTGAAAGACATAGAAAAGAAAAAAAGTCCCATAGAAACAACAAATTTCCCTAACAAACTCATTTTAATTTCACCAGTCTAATTGTTCTCAGAGTTTTTGTCCCAGTAATTTTATGAGTTACTATGCTGGAAAATAGTACAAGGAACATCTTAGAAGTTCTCTATTGCTGGACCCTTTTAGTTCCTTGATGAGACAAACTTGCTTCCAATAGGACAACTCTGTTTTCAAAAAACAAATGACCTGAATGGCAATTCTGATTGGCAGTTTACATGTTTAACTTACCTCATCATATGATTTACAAAGGCTTTGTTACAGTTAGTATTATACTTGCAAAAACTGCAGTGGATGTATATAGAAAAGTGGCTTGCAAAATCTTTTATTTTGGAATGACACTCAATGCACTTGTGAATCCCCCGACGACACCTTATGGAGATGGAAAAAAAAAGATAAAAATAGATTATAAAACAAAAATAATAGGAGAAAATCTTAACATTTTATTAACTAAAGCCAAAATGTTTAAATTGATATCTTTAAATAGAAACTCATAATTTCAAAATACGCTTTGAAACAAGCTAGAATAAGTGTAAAAAATTTAACACCAGTTAACATTTCCCTGGAATAAAAAGGATCAAACAAACCAATTAATCTATCATAAGATAAAAGCATAAAATATTAGTATAAAAGATGAAAATTATAGAATAAACACAATGACTCAAGTTCTGCTCAGCAGCTGTAAAAAGTACCTTTTTCTTATTTGCTTGGTCTTTATGCCAGATAAGTGATTACCATGTAAATGTGTAAGAGGGTTCTATGATATGATAAATTATAAAAAATAAACTTTTAATACTTAAGATTAAATTTGTATTGTATATCAGGAATAAAAGATATTACCTTAAGTTCTTCAAAGCTAAGGTCATTTTATTTTTTCTGTTGCGCTGTCGCTTTTGCTTGTAAGAGGGTTTTGCTTTGCATTTAGCTGTACGTCCCCTTGGCTTACTTGTATTAGCTTTACTTGCAGTGGATGTAGTTGCATGAGGCCTACTTGTCTTAGATTTACTGGCATTAGATTTTCTAGGATTTTCAGCAGTTGAGTTTTGAGATGTCGGAGGTGTGACCTGAAGAAAAGAAGTGCCTGGAGTATAACCAGAAGGTGCAGTTGGTAATTTTGACTGGTGAGGTCCAAGTGAAGCTCGAATAGTAACCTATAAAAACAAAGGCAGTATATACTTTTAGAAAATAAACCACATTAGTATCAAAAATATCACTGTAAGCCCTCACATTTACAGTAAACTGGTTTTTGACAAGGGTGCCAAAACATTTCCAATGGGGCAAAGAATAGTCTTGATGAATGCTGCTACAAAAACTGATATCCAAGTGCAAAAGAATGAATTTCAATCCTTACCTATTATATACAAAAATTATCTCAAAATGTATCAAAGACTAAATTTTAACGTGTAAAACTATAAAACTCTTAGAAGAAAATATAGTAGTAAATCCTTGTGAGCATGAGTTAGGCAATGGTTTCTTATATATGACACCAAAAGCACAAGCAACCAAAGAGAAAATCGATGAATAGGCATTTCTTCAAAGAAGATATACAAACAGCCAATAAGCACATGAAAAGATGGTCCACATCAACAGTCATCAGGGAAATGCAAATCAAATCCCAAGTGAGATGTCCCTTCACACCAACCAGCATGGCTATGATAAACAGACAATAACAAGTATTGGCTAGGATGTAGAGAAATGAGAACCCTCATACACTGCTGGTCAAAATGCACAACAGTGTAGTTAGATTGAAAAAGAGTTCAGCAGGCCAGGTGCCATGACTCACGTCTGTAATCCTTGAACTTTGGGAAGCTGAGGTGGGTGGATTACTTGAGGTTGGGAGTTTGAGACCGGCCTGGCCAACATGGTGAAACCTCATTTTAACTAAAAATACAACAAATTAGACAGGCATGGTGGCAGGCGCCTGTAATCCTAGCTATTCGGGAGGCTGAGACAGGAGAATCGCTTGAATCCAGGAAGTGGAGGTTGCAGTAAGCCAAGATCATGCCACTGCACTCCAGCCTGGGCAACAGAGTGAGACTCCATCTCAACAAAACAACAAACAAAAGAAAAACAGGAATTTTCTCAAAATATTAAAGGTAAGAGTTACCATTTGACTCAGGAATCCTACTCAGAGGCATATACTCAAGAGAAATGAAAACATGTATACACAAAAACCTCTACATGAATTTTTATAGCAGCATTATAGCCATAAAGAGGAAACAACCCACATGCCCATCAATAGATGAAAGAATAAATAAAATGTAGATTTTCTATGCAATGGAGTATTACTTAGCCACAAAAAAGAATGAAGTACTCATGATACAATATCAATGAACCTACAAAACATTATGCTAGGCGAAATAAACCAGTCCCTAAAGATGACATGTTGTATGATTCCATTTACATAAAATGTCCAGAACAGGAAAATCCATAGAGACTAAAAGCAGATTCAAGTTTGCACAGGGCTAGTGGAGGGGAAACAGAGTGAATGCTAATGCATATGAGTTTCTTTTGAGAATGATAAAAATGTTCTAAAATTTACTGTAGTGATGTTTCCCCAAATATGAATATGCAAAAAGCCATTGAACTGTGAATACTGTAAATGGGTGAATTGTATGATATATGAATTATATCTCAATAAAATGTTATCAAAAAATCACTGCAATACAAAAAGTTAAACATCATTATTTTGAAAATGGCAAGTATAAACTACAAACAGATAAGCCTCCCACTTATTCTAAATGGTCATACCAAGTAAATGAAATTTACCTTGGTATTGACTTACTACTGTAATATCAGTTTTATCTTGATAGCAGTTTTATGTCAACACAGATATTAATGAATATTAGGAGTTAGTACAAATTAGATGAATATCAAAAGAACACATCCCATAGCTATTTTATGCTTCAACGTGGTAGCTCACGCCTATAATTCCAGCACTTTGGGAGGCCTACGTGGGTGGACTGCCTGAGTTCAGGAGTTCGAGACCAGCCTGGGCAACACAGCAAAACCTTATCTCTACCAAAAGCAAAAACATTAGCTGGGCACGGTGATGTGCAACTATGGTCCCAAATACTCAGGAGGCTGAGGTGGGAAGATCGCTTGAACCTGGGAGGTGGATGCTGCAGTGGGCTGAGATGGCACCACTGCACTTCAACCTGGGTGACAGAGTAAGACCCCGTCTCCAAAAAAAAAAAAAAAAAACCCACAAAAAACTAAAAAGCTTTCACAAATATAGAGGTCAAAATTTAATACAGAGGTCAGAAATAATAACCCTGGAAAGGCCTGCATTACCCTCTGGTAACTATAAAACAGTTTCAGTAAATGCGACTTCTTCCTGGGGGTCGGGGGCATGATTTCTGCTTCCAAGGTTATGGTGGAGCTTACATCAATTCATCACACAGCATGCTGATTACAATAATGCTCAGAATTTCCTTAATAATAACTAATACAAACTTTATCATTTACAATTTAGAAAAAGAAAATGTATCTATTGGTTAATAACAGAAAACATAGTCACCCACTAACATTCTCTTTAATTATTTGACTACACTTCCCCCATATACTTGAAGAACAGCTTCTGTGAAGTCCTATGAAATACATGTGGTATCACACAAAAGCACTGGAGCAGAACTTGTTAGCTTGCAAATAGAAAATAAATAAATTTTTTGAAAGCACTGGAGTAGAAGTCAAAAGACCCAAGTTTAAGAATCTTAGTACTACCTCTTCCTAGCTACATGACCTTGAGTAAGGAATTTAGCCTCTCTGAGCCTCTTCATCTCTAATATGGGAATAATACCTGCCTTGTCTATCTCATTGGATCATCACATAGATTAAATAATAAAATGTACGGAAAGGCACACTGAATACTTAATTCTAAAGTGCTATAAGACACACAGTATCATTATTATCAATATTATTATTACTATTGGTATTTTATTAATAACAGAAGATGTGAGAGGGCTGTACTGCCTAAATTAATATTATGAATGTCTAATATCAATATGGAACAAATGGATTGCAGGGAAGGATGCCAGATGGTTTATCTTACTCTAGATGTTCAGATAATTATTTTATATTATTTTTGTTAATTTAAATAACAGACATATTCGCATTCAAAAGTATGTACTTGGCCGGGCACGGTGGCTCACGCCTGTAATCCCAGCACTTTGGGAGGCCGAGGCGAGTGGATCGCGAGGTCAAGAGATCGAGACCATCCTGGTCAGCATGGTGAAACCCCGTCTCTACTAAAAATACAAAAAATTAGCTGGGCATGGTGGCGCGTGCTTGTGGTCCCAGCTACTCAGGAAGCTGAGGCAGGGGAATTGCCTGAACCCAGGAGGCGGAGGTTGCGGTAAGCTGAGATCGCGCCATTGCACTCCAGCCTGGGTAACAAGAGTGAAACTCCGTCTCAAAACAAAAACAAAAACAAAAACAAAAACAAAAACATGTACTTAAGTGACATACAAAGGTTTGAGGATTATTTCACCTTGGATTATCTATCTCTTCACTGGAGAAAATATTCAAGAGCTAACTTTGTATAAAGAAGTCAGAGGGCCAGGTATGGCGGCTCATGCCTGTAATCCCACACTTTGGGAGGCCGAGGCAGGCAAATCACTTGAGGCCAGAAGGTTGACACCAGCCTGGCCATGTTGCTGAAACCTGGTCTCTATTAAATATACAATTAGCTGGGCATCATGTTGCACACCTGTAATCCCAACTACTCAGGAGACTGAGGCACGAGAATCATTTGAACCTGGGAGGCAGAGGTTGCAGTGAGCTGAGATCACACCACTGCACTCCAGCCTGCGGGACAGGGCGAGACTCTGTTTCCAAAAAAAAAAGAGTCAGAGTATATAAGTATATAAGGCAAACAAGGAGAAGAAAATCTGTGGTCCAATGTGTGCTTGCTAATGAAAAATACCAATGCTATCCAGGAGCAAAACTTGCTTCTCTAAGAGATTAGTAATACCAACTTCAACAAGCCTATAGCATTCAAGGCACCATGACAGATGCTGGGGACACAAAGATAAATTAAATTCCTTATCTTAAACATCTTATAGTCTAGCAACTGAAACAGACATACACACTGACAACTGGAATAGCTTGAAAACAGCCTACAGAATATTGAAACAACCTGCCAACTTAGTCTACAATCTAGCTGCACTAGAAATACCCCTCCAACAAACCATGTCAATCAACTAAAAAAACAATGATTCGAAGTTTTTCTTTACAAGAATTAAGAATGACAAAACCTAAATTAAAGTCTTAATAACAATCAGAGTCAATTTTAATATTATATTCAATAGATAAAACCAGGCAGTAGTTTCTATTATCATACAAAATGTTAAAAATATAGCATATTTAAAACTCACTTTTGGGGTGTACATGATATTTTAATACAAGCATATAATATGTAATGATCAAATCAGGGTAATTGGGGTATGCAGCACCTCAAGCATGTATCATTTATTTGTGTTAGGAACATTCCAATCCCACTTTTTTAGTTATTTTGAAATATACAATAAATTATTGTTAACTATAGTTGCCCTAGTGAGCTACCTAACACTAGACCTTATTCCTTCTATCCATAATAATTAAAAATACACTGTTGGTGGGAGTGTAAATTAGTTCAACCATTGTGGAAGACAGTGTGGCGATTCCTCAAGGACCTAGAAACAGAAATTCCATTTGACCCAGCAATCCCATTACTGGGTATATAACCAAAGGATTATAAATCATTCTATTATAAAGGCACATGCACGTGTATATTCACTGCAACACTGTCTACAATAGCAAAGACCTGGAACCCAACCCAAATGCCCATTGAGGATAGACTGGACAAGGAAAATGTGGCACATATACACCATGGAATACTATGCAGCCATAAAAAATGATGAGTTCGTGTCCTTTGTAGGGACATGGATTAATCTGGAAACCATCATTCTCAGCAAACTGACACAAGAACAGAAAATCAAACACCGCATGTTCTCACTCATAGGCGGGTGTTGAACAATGAGAACACATGGACACAGGGAGGGGAGCACCACACACCGGGGTCTGTTGGGGGGGAATAGATGAGGGACAGCGGAGGGTATGGAGGTTGGGGAGGGATAACATGGGGAGAAACGCCAGATACACACGACGAGGGGACGGAGGCAGCAAACCACATAGTTATGTATGTACCTATGCAACAATCCTGCATGATCTGCACATGTACCCCAGAACCTAAAGTACAATAAAATATATATAAATAAATAAAACAAAAATAAAAAACTGATAGAATGTGCAAAAAACCACCGAACCCCCCGTGAACTCACTTTTGTTCCAGGAGGCAATCCTTCTAGTTCCTTAGGCTTTATAAATGTACGATGCTGTGCCTTATGTTCAGCTTTTTCCTTGCTGGTCAAAAATTGTAGTCTGCATTTTGGGCAACGGTGAACTCCTTTTTTCTGTTTACAGAAAATATTAGATAATAATAACTTTTACCACCACAAATCCTAGGACCTGAAATTGCTCTTAATTCTAAAATCTACATAAATTTACAACCAGAATTTTACCATCTCCCATCACAGAAAATCCAAAATTATTATTTTACTTAAAAGTACTCCTTGCATTAGCTGAGTTTCAAAAGCATTAGTTACCATATAAGCATAAAACATAAAAAGTATATAATTAGGTTTTAATTAGAAAATTTCTATACTGATAGTAGAGGCATAAATAAGAACGGATCCCAATCTGTTGTTTGAGAAACCCCTAAGTCCCCCCTCAAACCTAGTCCCATTATTTTACCAATGGGAAATAGGACCCAAGAGAATTTTAAGTCACTTGCCCATAGCTGGTTACTGTTCTTTCTACTATACATTATCAATTGCAATCTTTATGCATATGCTCTTGTTGATTAAAATATATTTTATATTTATTATAAATTTAGAACATACAAATACAAAAGAATGCTTTCTTTAAAGATATATCTCCACGAGTTCATCATTTTCATATAAAATACAAACAGTCATTTAGGAAAACCAAATGAGGTAACGTGTATGAAAGTACCTAGTACAGTTACTGATGCACAGAAGACATTTGCTGAATAAAATTTCTTTACAAAGTTCAAAGCAATATATAAAGATAAGGCATTTGCATTACTATTTCAGTATCATCTTCAGACTATTATAGAAATGTGGTGCACTGGATCATACCATAGGTACAATAAACATAAACAGATTTACTTGTAGGTGCTCAAGAGAGAGGGGGAAAGAAAACCCAGTTAAGTAACAGACAGCAAATTAAGATGATAGAATATTCATTCCCCCAGAGTATAGTTCCCACAAATTTTTTCTCTACCTCTACCTACACCTTGTCCAGTTTCATGTCTTTAAATAGCATCCACCCACTGCATACTTGACACCTCTTGATGTCTAATAGGTATTTCAAATCAACATGGACAAAAAAATTGAACTTTAGATTCCCCCTCATTCATTCTGAGTGGGAAGTGTGCAAAATCTGTTCCTTCCCTACTCCTCCCAGTATCTCAGTATATGGGAAGTAAGTTCTTACAGCTGCTCAGGACAAAAAATGCTTGGTCACTCTTAACTCTTCTCTTTCTCTTACATCCCACATTCAACAAATTAGTAAAACCTGTCAGTGATACCTTAAAAAAATTTATAATGTTTCTATTTCTCATCACCTCCAATCACTGATACCATACTTGTCTGAGCCACTTACGAGGACCCTTGCAATAGCCTTCTATCTTCTCCCTATTTCCACCCTTTCTCCCTCTACAGTCTATTCTTCCCATAGCTGTCACAGTGATCTTTTAAACCCTCCACTGGCTTTCCATAACACTCCAGAATCCTGACACTGGCTTTCAAGTCCTCATATGATCTGGCTTGCATTCTATTGCTACAACCTCATCTCCTACTACTTTTCCTCTCACTTGTTTACTGTACTCCAGCCACACTGGCCTCCTTGTTTTGCCTTGAATATCCTAGGTATATGTTCATATCATTACCTACTTACTGTTCCCTCTACCCGGAACATTCTCTCCCAGATAGCCACATGACTTACTCTCTCATTTCCTTTGGAGAAGCCCTCTTTGACACCATTTAAAAAAACAACCAGAAACCCCTCCTTCATCTGAGCCCTGGCACTCCCTATCTACCTATATTTTCTTCCAATGGTACTTACCATCAGATGGCATACAAGTATATTCTGACATCACACACACACACACACACACACACACACACACACACACTCCTTCTCTACCATGATGCACATTTTAGAGAGTACAAACCTTGCTCTGCTTAATCCTGTAGGCACTCAGGATTAAGCACTCAAGTATTCGTTAAGAAATAAAATGAGGCAAACAGCAAGAGACTGACAGAGTACAAATGAGCAGCAGGCACAATTTAACTAGTTTAAAGTGTTTGCCATTTCATTCAATGAGCATTTATTTGTTCAGAGCCCCAAGACGGGAGACAATAATCTATTAGTCCTAAGTTGGACTCAAGTCCTGCATATCTCTCTTACGCATGTATGCTTGCATTGTGCTAATAATCACAATGATGATGCTTTTTTTTCCCTTTGAGAAAGAGTTTTGCTTTTGTTGCCCAGGCTGGAGTGCAATGGTGTGACCCTGGCTCACTGCAACCTCCACCTCCCAGGTCCAAGCAGTTCTCCTGCCTCAGTCTCCCAAGTAGCTGGGACTACAGGTGCCCACCACACCTGGCTAATTTTGTATTTTTAGTAGAGACAGGGTTTCACCATTTGGCCAGACTGGTCTCAAACTCCTGACCTCAAGTGATCCACTCGCCTTGGCCTCCCAAAGTGCTGGAATTACAGGTGTGAGTCATAGTGATAGTGCTCAGCGGATACATTTTTAAAATAAAGTAACGTTTAACCAAATAAACAGTAACTTGTTCCAAGGGTAGAGAAAAGTTGTGGGTTGAACTTCTTGATATGCATACTATATGGTTTTGGGTGATTTGAGGGATTTTTTTTTTTTTTTTTGAGACACACTTGAGTCTTACTCTGTCACCTAGGCTGGAGTGCAGTGGCATGATCTCAGCTCACTGCAACCTCCGCCTCCCGGGTACAAGCGATCTTCCTGCCTCAGCCTCCTGAGTAGCTGGGATTATAGGCATGCACCACCACATCCAGCTAATTTTTGTATTTTTAGTACAAACAAGGTTTCATCATTCTGGCCAGGCTGATGTCGAACTCCTGACCTATGGTGATCCGCCTGCTTCGGCCTCCCAAAGTGCTGGGATTACAGGCATGAGCCACTGCGCCTGGCCAATTTGAGGGATTTTCAAGGGTAACTAGCTGTAATTTCTGCTTTTAGACTTAATGTTAGTGTGGAATATGAGTCTGCAGTGAAAGCTTGGGCTATAAACCAATTTTTGGTTCCATCATTTATTAGGGAATGTGACATTGAGCAAATTACTTACTTTCTATAAAGCTTTGTTTCCTCATCTATAAAACGGAAACAATCATATACCTGCCTCATAGGGTGGCTATAAAGATAAAACAAGATAATGCATGTAAAAGCACCAGTGGCTGTCAAATGGTAAGTGATTAGTGTATGTTAACTGCTTATTGCTATTATTAAAGAGCTAATGAAGATACTTAACACATCTGGAGTCTTTCATCCTTTGTTAAAAACTGTATAAACTGCGTTGCTAACTCCAAAATCACTCAAGACATAGTAATATATTATTCTTAGGAAAAAGTTGCAATCAAAGTGTTCAAAAATAAACCATAGAGTCAATAATTCTTATTATATAAAATTGCACTAATAATGCCATCTCAGCTATAAGTTTATAATATTGCTCAGCTCAGGTTTTGAGTCTTTTGGCCATCTATGAACAAGGAAGCAGGTCCTCACCAGACACTAAACTGCTGGTGCCCTGATCTTGGACTTTACAGCTTGCAGAACAGGGAGAAGTAAATGCTTGCTGCTTAAGGTTCCCAGTCTATAATAGTAATGTTATAGCAGCTCAAACGGACTAAGCACCTGTGGCACCTCGGTGGTTCCAAAGACTACTCCCAGATTTGATGATTCAGTAGAAGGATCGATAGGACTTAGACACTGTTATACTCACAGCTATGTTTTATTACAGTGTAAGGGTACAGAGTAGGATTAATAAAGGAAATAGTATATTGGATAGCTTCTAGAGGATTACCAGGCACCAACTTCTAAGAGCTCTATTCCAATGGAGTCACATAGAACACACTTAATCCCTCACAATGTACTGCAGCAACATATATAAAGTGTTGCTTGACAGGAAAGCTCTCGAGTCTAAGAGCTTAGGGTTTTTTATGGGATAAGTCACCAAATCTTCAGGTGACTCCCCCCCCCACCGCAAGAAAAACAAGTGGTCACCAAAAAAATCGTATTGTTTGTGCAAATTTTCTTGACGAACTGGTACAACATGGCGCAAGGTTCCAGGCATGTAAACCACTCTTATCAGTTAATAACACAGAGAACATTCTAGGAGCTTAATATCCAAGATTTAGCCAAGGGCCAGTTATACTAGCAGGCACTTCTGAAATTGTGCAATATTTGAGCAACCCAGACCTGTTGGGTAACTCTTTCCAGTACATATGGCAACTAAGGCATACAACTTAGGGTATGAAGAATGACCACAGATCAGATAAACCACTTATGAGAAACAACTCACATAGTGGATTCACCTATGTCTTTCTTACCTTTCTAAGCATGTTATCACTCCCTCCAAATCTACATCTCTATCACTATGGAGCTTAGTATAAAGCAAGGGGAAATAATTATGTTAAAAGACCCAAAATTAGATAATCAGAGATAATGCTTTATGTTCCCTTTTTCTTTTCAAAATCAAAGGCCAAAAAATGAAATACAAGCACCAAGAACAGTGTTTCCCAAATTCTATACCTCAAGAAATGTTAGTAGGTATTATGCAAATAAAGGGCTCAAAGGTTAAAAATGTTTGAGGACCATCCCTGTACTGTGTCCCTTGCTTGGAGATTTACAACATCTATTAGCATATTAAAAGCTCTGATGAAGATCCTTTAAAACAAAAAAAATTAATAAGTTTGGCTGTATCAGCCTAGTGAGGAAGTTTATTTAGCTGATTGGCTTGCTTTTCAGGTGATATGCTGAGTAGTTAAGTGGGAGGAGGCTTTGAAATATAAATGGGCTGGTTTAGCTTGTAACTTCACCACTTACTACTGCTTGACATTGGGCATGTCACAGCCTCTCTAGGTCTGGGTTTTTGCATCTGTAAGATGCCAGTAATATCCTATGTTTACTTCATAGTTTTATTGTAAGGAAGGATTAGGCGATGTTACATATATTAAAGACTCAATAAATGTTAGTTATTAATTCTTAAAATAAAATAAAAATAAAAGCTCTGAAAAGTCCTGTTGTTAAAAATAAACAAAAAACACCCCTATGAACTTCGTAAATCCAGCCTTTCACAAAATTTCTTCTACCAGGAACAAGTTAAGAGGGGAACACTTATTAACATCAGAGGGAACAGTGTTGGGAAAACCCTAGAAAGATACTGCCAAAGGTTTTCAAGGGTGAGGTGGCCTACCAGGATAAAAAAAAGAAAAAAGAGACACTAGTACCATCCAAGTTATAACACAGGTAATCTGAATGTATTTGGAAATTCTATTTTTACGATTTTTTCCCCAATTAACAACAAGTTGATTTCATGATCATCCAATGACTAGAACCAAGGGCCACGTTAGTGTCAGTACTGAATGAACTTGCTGAGACAATCCAATCAATACTACAAAATGTAATGAGGTGATCAGGAGGCAAAGCTTGATTACATGACCAGATTTAGTAAATCCATTGACTTCTGATTTTGGCAAAGGTATTATGGCTGTTTCAAACACTCAAGAATAGGCCCACCGTTTCATCAAAGTTTTCAGCCCACAGGACGCTCTAATTGTTTGAGGAAAAGAAGCAGTAAGCATAAAATCAGAATTCAAGGGAAAGATGAAAGCATCAATACTGGTATCCCAGAAATTATATAGGAGAACTGGCAAAAGTCACAAAGGAAATAAGTTACAAACTAAATATAGTCCTCTGGTATAGTTCATATATCTGGTTGTAAGTGTTCTTGCTGTTTCCTTTTACTGGCTGCTACAAAAGCTAATTCTGGGTCATAGATGACAACCACGTCTCATAATAAAAAATGGGCTAGAAAGTGGAACTAAGATTTCTAGAGAAAGAGGAAAACACAAGGTTATGAGTCCTTAATCTTATGTTCCTCCATTCAAACTTACTCTTTTTCCTGCTCTTGATAAGCACCTTCAAAATCAGTTCCACCATCCTTAAGTCCTGAAATAACTAACCTAAATATTTCACAAATCTTCTGTTTTTTTTCCTCCACTTTGGGGTTCCTATTTCTAGCTATCTTTCAGAACTTTTACTATTTATGATTCTCAGTGTCACCATAAAGCAAGCAAGGAAAAGAAGTGAGTTTCACAAGTAATTCAGCATAAATTATAAATTGTGTCATTCAGAACAACTTTGCTTTCTGTCCAGAATAAATCTAACCAATGTTCTAAGTTATAGGTAGATATAGATGTAGCTATAGATCTATACATACAGATCTTTATCTTTTCACTAAGACAACATGAATAAATAAGAACTGCTTAATCTCACCTGATGCTTCATGTAATGATTCATGTAGGGGGTTGCCATTTTACTAACTTTGAGGCAAAATGGACATAGCAAGTTCTTAGTGTTTTCATGGGCTGCTCTAAAATGAGCTTCTACATCAGAAAATGTTGATGATCTAAACTGGCAAACCTAGAAATATAAAGAAGGCTTAGTTTAACTTGAAATTTTATAACATCTTGTAATTACATCAAAGTAGCAATAACGGGTCATTTGTTTGGAAGGACATTATGTACTACTAGTCCAGCTCTGCTGCCTATACAATCAAGAATCGTATTACCACAAATAATAAAGATTACCTTTGAAAGACATCTTTCAAAGTTTAGGCATATATTCCAAAACACAGCAAGACTCTCTTGTTTTCAAATCTACCATCCTCTATCTTGTGAATTTTCAAGCTCTGCCAAGTTTTGTTTTAAAAAGCTTTTCCTGCTATATATAAAACTGTATTCTCTTCTTTAGATTTTAAATAGCATCCATACTATGCCAGTGTCAATTTATCTTTATCTCACTTTCTTATTACTGGAAGCCACTTCAAATTCTGCAACACTGATCTCAAAGTGTTTAATTTGATTTTCTATAACTAAGAGATTTTCCCATCTCTCTGGCATATCTATAATCTTCCCTATATGATAACCCACATATTTGTCTTTCTCTAGCAGGGCATTTCCTCATCTAGTGCAGGGGTCAGCAAACTACAACCCACAGACAAAAAAAGCTAGTCCACCCCCTTACATATAATGCATAAGTTAAACCCAAGGGGGTTCCCACTAATGAAGAGGGTCTTCAATTTTAGCATAGTAACTAATTTTATTTAAATGGTTTTAACAAATCAAAAGAATACTATTACATAGCACATGAAAATTAAACAAACACTTAACTACACAATAAAATGTGTACCTGGCAAACATATGGCATTTCACCAGGTTTATGAGTGTCCTTCATATGTTGTAAAAGAATATGCTCTGTTTCAAATGATAATTCACAGATTTTGCAAATAGCTGAAAGTGGGAACAAAAACACATTATACCATTTAAGGATGTATATAAAAAAAGATTCATTCTGTACATCCATAACAACAAGTACTAATAACAGTAGAAGTAACAGTGATGTGGTTCTAACAATTCTATAGCTGTTAACTCTGTAATGCTGTTCCAAGGACATGACTTATATTAGCATATTTAATTCTTACAACATCACCGAAGAAGGTACTGTTATTTTTATTCCCATTCTTCAGATGAGGAACCAGAAGTACAGAAAAATTAAGTAACTTGCTTGAGATCTCACAGCTATAGTAAGAGGCAAAGCTGGAATCTGAACCAAATCTATCCGCTTCTCAGGCTCTAAATCTTAACATTGTAGTTACTTTTTATCTAAAGTGTAAATCAAGACCATTGATTTCAAATTTGAAAACCATGGAATTTGGGTGTTCTAATTTAGTCCTCTACATACAATGCATGCATCATGCCAAGGAAATTTCCACTAATGAATTGTTTATAAGAAGGATTTCAATTTTAACAATTTTTTTTTCTTTTGTTAGAGACAGGGTCTTGGCTATGTTGCCCAGGCTGAAGTGCAGTTGCTATCCACAGCTGTAATTGATCATAGCATTCTACAGTGCTGAACTTGTGGGCTCAAGTAATCCTCCTGCCTCAGCCTTCTCAGTAGCTGGGAGTATAGGCATGCACCATCACTGAGCCTGGCTTTAGCAACACATTTCATCTAAATTTATAAAAGTTGTAATTTTTTTTTTCAATTTTGCCCTCAAATTACAAACTCTAATTCTTATTATTTTTTCCTCTCAGAATTTTTAAGATTTCCTCACAGTTCAGATGATCAATAATATTCAGGACTCCAAAGAAACTTTCACTTACTCGAAAACTCATGGGGAGTGTGTGTACTCTCGATGTGGCACTGCAGTTGGAAGGGTGTGGGATACTGCCGGTAACAGTGCTGGCAGGTGGTGTGGTTTTCCCAGCTTTCATTGTTCTGCTTCTCAAGTTCCAAGTGATGTTTCATGTGGTTCATAAACCTATAAACGATTGCCAACGAGAGCAAAAATTCAGACTTATAACCAAAGAAAAGCCTCGCAAATAAGTCTCTGAACCTAAATTTTTAAAATGTAATTTTATGACGCAACATAACACCTCCAAGGCCTGAAAGCCCTCTAGAAAAGTGTGTACTTTAAATAATTTACTTTCATTAAGTGGCTCAGTAAGGTATTTTTTCATCTGTTTTTAAAATAATCCATTAATATATTAGTATGAAACATCACTAATTTGCTGTAATGTTTTATCATTATTTTAGATTAAAAGGTTTTTTATAGCAAATAAAAATAGCAGGCTTCTTTTCCATATATATAATACTATTTATATTTTAAAATAAAATACTGAAAGGATGGAAACCCTATCACTAAAAGCAGCTACAGTGAAGAGACAAATCTTTGAAAGCTTTGAAATCAGCTGCTCAAAAGACAAACTGCTGGTATATTCTTATTTGTGTCTTGGTTTCTAAATGCATGCAATAGCAATTTTAATGCCTATAATTACGATAACCTTTTGTTTTATCTAATTATATTGGCTTACTGTTAGCACAAACTATTTTTCTTAGCAGGCTGTGCCCTTTGTAGCACTATTTTTCAGTTTTACATTCTGCTATTTTAGCTTCTCTAAAAGGCTTCTGAAGAGAAGGAACTATGATGTTCAATGGCAGGGAGTACAATATAAATGGGCATACCTTTTTCAAAGAGCTTACTAAAGCTTTTTGCTGAATTTCAAAGTTATTCAATTCAAACAACACTTTTAACACTGGGTCAACTATTTACAATTATGAATCACTAAAGAAAATAATCTTGAAATGACGTAATAATGTCATCACCTAGATAGCAATCATTGTGAAGGTTTGGGCATTTATCTCTTTTTCCCACCTCCAAAACTCTCTTTCGTTTTGGTAAATGTCTGCAATGTATTTTAAAATGGAAAAATTTGAGCTTTAAATAAGGTTAGTATGGAGGAGGTCATGCTGCATAGCGGTTCTTCTTATGACATGAAGAAAAGTAAGATTCAAAGTCAGCTAGAAAATCCCAGTTCAGTGATAAGTGTAGGGAAAAAAAGTAATTTCTCCCTAAATCAAAATACATTTTGTCTTTTCTTTTTTCTTTTTTGAGATGGAGTTTCGCTCTTGTTGCTCAGGCTGGAGTGCAATGGCATGATCTCAGCTCACCGCAACCTCTGCCTCCTGGGTTCAGGCAATTCTCCTGCCTCAGCCTCCTGAGTAGCTGGGATTACAAGCACGCGCCACATACCCAGCTAATTTTTTGTATTTTTAGTAGAGATGCGGTTTCACCATGTTGACCAGGATGGTCTCGATCTCTTGACCTCATGATCCACCCGCCTCGGCCTCCTAAAGTGCTGGGATTACAGGCGTGAGCCACCGCGCCCGGCCACGTTTTGTCTTTTCTTAGGCTATCTCAAAACAATACAGCTAGGTGGATCTTGGAGTCAAACTCTTAAAATACAAGAAGGGACAAAAGCTTTTCAACATGATAATCTGCCTCTGTTCTTGGTAGGAAGTATTAGACTTACTTAACAAAGATGGCACAGCAAAGTAAAGATACTATATTCTTATCTGTCATATCCCAACTTTCAAACAGAAATAAAAATAAGCATTTACATACCTAATATTATTTTTAAGAACTTTCGAGCAACTGAAGCATTTAAAGGTTGTGTAAGTCTTTGGCTCTTTCTCAGTGACTCCTTCATGCCTTCCGTAATAAAACTCATTGACTAACATGATCAACTTTCCTGTCTCTGGATCAATTTCATTTTTGTCTTCAGCATATGGACGTTCTGATTTAATGATTGCTCCCAAAAATTTAGTTATCATGTTTGGACAACAATGCTGAAAGAGGAAAAAAATATGAGCCTTGTCTATATCTCTTTTAAGATTAGATACCTAAAAAATGATTGTGTTTACATCTAAGGTCCGATGATATAAAACTATGCTTGGCAATATATCTGGAAAGATATTCACCAAAATTTTGGCTTCCATCTTTATATATTCTAAAAAATTCAAACAATAAACACCTACTATCTTAATAAAGGATTAACTTCAAAAACAAATTGAAAACCTTAAGATCAGGGATGTTTATATATCTATCTAATACATTTTCTTGCAATTTTTCTTTTTAGATGTAAATATTTAATAATAATTTGTTTCGTGGCCAAAAATCACCCATTTCATATCTGTGTCAAGATGCAGCTTACATGCTTATACACTGTTGGTAGGAACGTAAATTAGTTCAGCCCCTGTGGAAATAGTTTGGTGATTTCTCAAAGAACTAAAAATGAAACTACTATTTGACCCAGCAATCTCATTACTGGGTATCTACCCAAAGGAAAATAAATCATTCTACCAAAAAGACACCTACACTTGTATGTTCACTGCAGCACTATTAATAACATCAAATACATGGTATCAACCTAGGTAACCATCAACAGTGGACTGGATAAAGAAAATGTGGTACACATACACTATGGAATACTACACAGCCATAAAAAGGAGTGAAATAGTGTCTTTTGCAGCAACATGGATGCAGCTGGAGGCCATTATTCTAAATGAATTAACCCGGAAACAGACAACCAAATATCCTATGTTCTCACTTACAAGTGGGAGCTAAATAAATATTGGGTACACACATAAAGATGGAATGACAATGAGGTCTCCAAAAATGGGGAGGGAGTGAGGAGGGCAGGGGCTGAAAAAATTCCTATTGGGTACTATGTTCACTGTCTGGGTGACAGGATCAGTAGAAGTCCAAATCTCAGCATCATGCAATCAATATACCCTTGTAATGAATTTGCACATATACCCACAAATCTACAATAATGAAAAAAAAATACCTTAAAAGGTAGTTTTACATGCTTAATTTATGTATAACCTTGATTATCAAATAACACAGGAATATTTAAGTGAGGCCTGGATGGAACTAGACTTTGAGCACAGCTAACCTGTCATTCTCCAGATTTAACATGCTAGAAAATGTGTGGGGCACAAAAAAGAAGCATCAGTTACATTTTGAATATCTCAACATATTCTATCTAGAATGCTTAAATATCTGAAGGGGAAATCTACCTCATGAATGAAATCAAGACATCATATAAACTGATCCTAACGTGGAATACTTTCATACATAAGCCTTTTTTATCCAATGAGATATAATTTATTTATTGTATATACTTCACAGTTGTAGACTTTCTCTGGAAGAATTCTCCAAGAATAACTGGAGAAAAAATAGGAGAAAGTATATCTGAGAAAGGGTTAAAATTGAAAATACATGAGAAACTCCTACAACTCAATAGCAAAAAACCAAATAAACTCATTTAAAAATGGGCACAGGACCCGAATAGACAAAAGACACACGAGTAGCCAACAGGGATGTGCAAAGGTGCTCAACATCACTAACCATTAGGGAAATGCAGACCAAAACTACAATGAGCTATCACCTCATACCTATTAGAACAGCTATACCAAAAAGACAAAAGATAAGTGTTGGTGAGAATGTGGGAAAATGGGAACACTTTTACACTGTTGGTGGGAATGTTATTGGTGCAGTCACTATGGAAAACATGGGAGGTTTCTCAAAAAGTCAAAAATAGAACTATTGTATGATTCAGTAATCCTACTTCTGTGTATACACTCAAAGGAATTGAAATCAAAATCCCAAGACATCTGTACTCCCATGTTGATTGCAACATTATTCATAATAGCCAAGACATGAAAGCAGTCTAAATGTCTATTAATGTACAAATGGATTAGAAGGATGTGGTGTGTGTTGGTGTGTGTGTACAGACACACACACACACATACACACACACATGGAATATTATTCAGCCGTAAAACAGAAGGAAATCCTATCATTTGTACCAACATGGATGGATTTGGAAAACACACAAGGAAAACAAGCCAGTCACAGAAAGACAAATATTACATAATTTCTGTTATATGAGGAATCTAAAATAGTCAAACTCATAGATGTAGAGAGTAGAATTGTGACTGCCAGTGCTAGAGGGAGAGAAAAATGGGAAGGTATTAGTCAAAAGGTACGTAGGTTTAGTTATTCAAGATAAGTCCTAGAGATCTACTATATAGAATAGTGCATAGAGTTAACTATACTGTATTACACACTTAAACAATTTGCTAGAAAGTGTAGATTTTTCTATTGTGTTTGTATCACAAAAAGGTAATAATAAAGAGGGCAGCAGGGAACTTTTGGAGGTGACGGCTATGTTTATGACACAAACTGTGATGGTTTCATGGATGTATACTTAGCTGCAAACTCATTGAGTTGTATGCATTAAATAAATACAGATGTTTACAGGTCAATCATACCTCAATAAAGTTTTTTTTTTTTTTAAAGACTACATACTAAAACAAGTTAGAGTGGAAAACAAAAGAAAAAACTTTCCTAAAATCACAAACTGAAAGACTTTAAAAAAAAGGACAAAGAAAGCATAACAAAACATTGTGACAAAACCAAGACCAATTAAACCTATCAGACCAATAAAATTTCTCCTACCAATGAATATAAAATGTTTAACTCAACTTCTAAAAGAAAATAAGTTTTCATATAGGATTACGAAAGAAAAAACAACTCTGGTGAAAGAAAGGAAGATGATTTGGGAGGGTTGAAAATAAAAGGATAAGCAAAGAATGTAACAGGCAGATGGAAACAAGAAAGCAAGGGTTGTGAGCCTGATATCAAACAAAAAGCACTAAACAGACAAAAAGGACAGTATAAAAATGCTAAAGGGTGCGCTCACAATGTGAGTGAATATATCTGTGTCTTAAAGAGCAACATCACGAACCAGAATTGGAAGATATCAAGGGAATTAGTGGTAATGTGGGGCTTGGGATTCCCCTTTCCCAAACACACTCAAGGAGGTGGAAATGGCGAAAGATCTAATACAGGTTTGCCTCAGAGTAAAGAAATTCGTATTTGGAATTTCAGAGCTCCTTTTTTAATCCCACTTTTTTGTAAAATGCTGAATTTTAATAAAAATCTGTCAATCTTTGAAATAGTGAACAATTCCTTTTCCTAAGTTGCTTCTTTGCTTTGTACTCTTCTCATCACTTCTTTCCCACATATAATCAACACTGACTTTTTTCTTGCCTCCTTTGCCTCTTCCTGTCATTTACAGGGCATGTATTCAGGGCATGCAAGTAGAATACAGACTATCTTTATAAACACATAATACTGTAGTATCTACTAACATATTTTAAGTAGAGTGTTACCTTAATCACATACACAATTGGTACTGTGAAAATTACCTAAAACCTAATTTCAAGAACTTCCTATGTTAATATAAAGCTAGAATTCACTTATAACAACATAAACTATATTATGGATTGAGTTAAAACTATAATTTCAAATGAAATGCTCCATCACTAAGAGCTTATTTCTGAGCACTGAAAATTAAAATGTAAGGACTAACGTTTTCATAGAGTAATGTGACATGCATATATCACCATGGGGAAAAAATAAGGTAAACAAAAGGAGCTTTTACTTTACACAAAAGATTAAGCACCTAATAAAACACCTGCTTTACAAGAAGTATGAAGAACGGCATAATTTAGACAGTAAAATATTCCGATTTATACATTATTTTCATTTAAAATTAAAACGCAGGCTGGTTGCAGTGGCTCACACCTGTAATCCCAGCACTCTGGGAGGCTGAGGCCAGTGGATCACTTGAGGCCAGGAGTTCGAGACCAGCCTGGCCAACATGGCAAAACCCCATCTCCACTAAAAATACAAAAAATGGGCCAGGCATGGTGGCACCACGTGTAATCCCAGCTACTCGGGAGGCTGAGGCAAGAGAATCGCTTGAACTGGAGAGGCAAAGGTTGCAGGGAGCCAAGATTGTGCCAATGCACTCCAGCCTGGGCAACAGAGCAAGAGTCTGTTTCAAATAAATAAATTAATTAAAATGCGATATGCATACACTGTAGTGCATATTAACTTAATTTAAAAATTTAAATTGATACATGTTTATACATGTTTATGGGGAACGTGATATTTTCTTAAGTGCACAGAACATATAATGATCAAATCAGAGTGTCTGAGGTATCCATCACCTGGAGTATTTATCATGTCTCTGCATTGGCAACATTTTAAGTGTTCTCTCCTAGCTATTTTGTACTCTACTCTGCGCCATACATTAGAACTTATTCATTTTATCTGTTTATTTGTACATAATAACCAACCTCTCTTCATGTTCTCCTACCCTTCCACACACACCCTTCCCAGCCTCTGGCAACTATCTGTTCTACTCTTTACCTCTATGAGATCAACTTTTTAGCTCTCACATATGAGCGACAACATGTGATATTTGTCTTTCTATGCTTGGCTTATTTCACTTAACATAATCGCCTCCAGTTCTATCCATAACAAACTTAATTTAAAAAATTTCATCATTGGAAAGGATTTTAAAATCTTTTATTAAAAAACCATTGTGAATATCAATTTTAAGTTACATGGAAATCAATATGAGAAGGTTTCTTATCTAAGTATCTAAATAAACCAGCATTGGCTGTATATCAATTTTTAATATTTTCAAGAATCTATAAACATTTTTAAAAACTGAATTCTGAAAACAGTTTTACCTTCATGTGGTATTTCAAGGGATCCAAAAGATTGAACTGAACATTGCACTTTGGACAAGCTCTTAGGTAATGTGCTTCAGCATCATATGGAGATGAGGTATTTGTGCCTAAAATAAATTAAGGTCTTTTAAGATTCAAATTCATCTTTTTAAAACCTTAAATGACCAATAATAATGGTTTTAAAATTCATTACAATTTCTAAAACGCATGTGTAAGTTATACAATTTTTTATTTACATGCCAGATTTCATACTTGCCTTTTGCTAGCCTAACGTGGGAGGATGTCACTGGAGGAGAGTCAGTTAAAGGCAATGAAGTGGAAGGATTTATTTCAGGAACATCTTCACTGGTCTTTGGTTTTTTTGGAGTAACACTGTTTACTTTAGAAGTAGAAGGACGTTTTAATACATATGAAGCATTTTTCATCCCTACAAAGATTTAAATATTGAGAAAGATATTTGTAAATGTTTCAGTATGGAATATTGCTTATGTAAAACTGCTACTAAAATGGCCTTATATTTTAAATTGAGCAAAAATACTTTGGAACTAAAGGTAATGTAATTTAATTAGCATATCATACAAATGACAAAGAACGATTAAAATTTATATGCGGAAGTAGAAAGAAATTACACAAACAGCTAACTACTATGAACTACATATCTTTACTTCACAAAATAAGCTTTATATAAAGAAAATTCTAAAAACGCTTTCAACTAAAGAAAACATAAACAGGTATCATGAAAAAAGTTAGAACAAAAAATTCCAAGCAAAATAAAAGAAATAAAAGTTATAGCCCAGAGAATACTCTGAGTTAGGTTTCTATACATCAACTTATATTTAGATGCAGGTTTCTATACATCAACTTATATTTAGATGCTTAAATGCATTTGAGTTTGTAAAATATTTAAAAAATTTTTCTAAACATTAAGAGAAACACTTTTAAATGTTTTTTTAAAAAAACTTAAGATGTGTAATGGAAAATTCGAGTTGGTTCTTTTTCTACCTAACAACCCAACAGGTGGTTCAGATTAAATTATCTTGTTTATTCCCTATATACAACTAATCTTGAATGATAATACCTCACTCATTCATGTGAAAAGGTTTAAAGTTAGTATAATGACTTTCAAAGTATGTTCCCCTAAGTCCAATGGGTCTTAGAAAATATAATGGGCATGTCAGATAAAGAAACTCTCCTTTTACATCTTATTAGCTTTCTGCATAAATTTTGTTTGAATAAGAACTCTCTTTAGCAGTGAAATTCTGAGTTTGAGAACCACCATCTTAAAGACCAAAGGATTATGTAATTCAGGGCATTTCCATAACAATGGGGTATTTAGGCTATAACCAGACCCAGCACAAGTGATTTTTGAAAATAATATACAGTTGTACTTTGTGATAAGGGTTCTAAAACGGCACATCGTGTTTTAAAAGCTCACAACTGTACAACAGGAGAAGCAGTAGAGTAGATATATGCCAGGAAAATAAGAGTATTACATTAGTGGGTTCCTCTGTTAAATCTGTGTTTCATTCTTTGAGATAAAATAGAAGTAATTTTTTCTTTAAACACAAATGATTTTTTCCATCCTCAAAGAACATGACTACTGTCAGCTATACTGAAGGCACCTAACAGTAATTTTTGTGTCATCACTTTAACATTTTTCTGAGACGCTTAGGTTACTTAAGGAACCAATGAGTGCGCTAGTACTCTGGACTAGGTAACTGATTATATAATCAGCTGGATAATAAAAATAGACTGTTTTAATATATACTTACGTTAAGCATGATAAATCTAAGTTAAATAAAATCAACCTGAGCTCAATAGTTTTAAATTCTGACCCTTTAGCTTATTTAATTCAGTTGTGTTTTGCTCATGCTGTTCCCTACCTTGACTATTGTCTGTGCTGATAAAAACCCTATTTTCATTCTTGAAAATCAAGTTCAAATCCAACTTTCCCTAAGAACTTTCCATGATCATCTTAGACAGAAGTCCATTAATCATGCTTCTGAACATACAGCACATATTACCATTCATGATTATCATTCTAACAACTGTTTATTGTCAAGTCCTTTAAAACTGATAATGCGTTTTTCACTTTTCACTTATCTTATTTGGGCCTCAAAAAAGCCCTGAGATAAACAGAGCAAGAATTAAAATTTAATATCCAATGGCTCATTTCAGGTCTGGAGAATAAATGCTTTATGTGAGTAAAATGAAAATATCTATTTTAATAATGTGACAAAATTGAGGTATCAAGAGGTTAGATGACTTGATAAAGGCCACAGAAATGTCTAGAAAAAAGGCTTAAACCTGTATCTTCCCAATCAACTACAACCCTATTTACTACTCAGGACAAAGTTCCACTCTCTTCTGTATTAATCTTAGAGAGAGAGGAGGAGTCACTGTCTTTACCCTTTAGAAGTTTCAAGAATTCACACTTTTTTTATGAATAAAGATCATGTGCCTTGCAAAACCCGAGTTAAAACAACTATTTTATCTCTCTGTTTATTTTGGTTCTTGGCTATTTTACTAACTAGATAAGTGACACTTAGAAAGGTGAATATCAAATCAAGTAATATCAAAATGGGAAAATATTTTTGGCACTCCTATTACTATAATTCTTTTGTTTTGGTCTGGTAAAGGTTATATACTAATTTATGAGTAAATAATTAAATATTGAAAAAATCATTGTGTCCCTCTTTCCCTTCAGTGAAATATATCAAACTAGCTAATACAAAGAACAGTAATTGCTTTGATTATAGGAAATTTTCAACAATACAAAATTCCTTTACTGGCAGTACTAACCTATTTTAGGTTAATAAAGAACTTTAAGGTAGACATCAAAGAACTGTAACACTTCAACTAGAAAATTTCCACTATTACTTCAATGTATATTTGCTGAATACTTACCATGTAGAAATCACTATTTCTTTATTCTTTCATTTTATAATACTACTCTGTAATCATATTTAACTATCGTATCTACATCATTTATTTGAATAGAAAGACATTAGGCTATTGAGAATAAACTATAACCATGCACCTTTTCTCATACTAAGTGTCTTCCAAATAATTAATACTTGTTTTCAGAGTATTTAAGGCATCAGGGGTCTTCCTTGACTCACAGAAATTATATTTTTTCAGTCTATGGCTGGTTCCAAGTGAGAAAGAGTGAAAAGAATATATGCTAGCCAACTTAACAGAAAGATATAAAATATTCTATTACTAAATACAATTTTATGTGAAAGGCATTCAGGAATCATTAGCTCTATTCCATGTTATAATATATGAAAAACTTAACATGAAGGTATAGGCTTTAAAACAGAAATTTAATTCTATATGTATATTCACCAAGTCTCTTTTTATAATTTTTATGAAAAAGTGCTAAACCAAACCTTCTCTAAAAATTGCTGGTATGTCTTGGGATGGTGGAAGTGATTCCTGGGTCGAGTCAAACAGTAAGACTGAAGAATTATCCGATTCAACTTGTGAATTCTTTGTAAAATCCTGTAAAAAGTTATAATTATTTTGTTTCATAAACTTATACAGAGGTAAATTTAAAGGTATGTCAATACTATAAAGAATCTTAATAACCCAATTACTAATATGGTATGAAACACAAAGGTAATTATTAGCTTCTGCCAAAATTAGCATCTACTGGGTGAAGGATATATGGGAATTATGCATTATTTTTCTAATTTTTCTGTAAATCTAAAACTAGTTTGAAATAAAACACTAAAATTTAAAAATAATATTATTGGCAAAGTAGAGGTTATATTTTGAATCAACTTTTCTGCAAGGAAATTTTAGCAGTATCTATCAAGGGCTTTAAAATGTTCATATTCTTTGGTCCAATTATTCCAGTTACTCTAAGAATCTATGCTAAAGAAATGAAATGTTTAATGATGATTTATAATAGCAAAAACTGAAAACCTATATGCCTAATAAATGACTAAATGATACTATCATATAACATTTTTTGAGAAATATCCAATGACAAAGTACAATGTTCCGTGAAAAATGAGGAACAGACATGAAATATGTATTAATATGGTCCTGATTGATATACTCTAATGTCACCCTAACCATATAAAAAAACAAAAATCAAAATACAGTATGTATTCTTCCCTGTCTCTTTTCTAACCTGCCCCTCCTTACGTATTACTTTTATAATGAGGATATAAAGATTTTGCTTGCTTGTTTTGTGCTTACAATTTGAGATGATTAGGTTTTAGACTACGACTTAATTGTAACCAAGCACAATCGTACCACAAAGTAAATATTTTCTCTAAATATTTGCCCTTAAAAGTGGAAAATATCCATTTGCAATATCCAAAAATACTTAACAGAAGTTCCTCTGAATAAAGGTAGCACTTCCTCTGAATAAACATAGCACTTTCAACCTTTTCTGAGGTTACGTCTCTGATAAATTAAGTACCACAATTTCAGAAAGCAGACACATTATTCAACAAATAACCTGTTAAATAATTCTCCAGTTGGGAATTTCTTATGTCTCATAAAATAGTTCAGAAAGATAACAACTATAACAGTAAGGTAGACTAGGCAATAGGCTGAGATTCAGAAGACCTGTCCATTTATTTAACTATGTAACCTTGAGCAAGTTACTTCTGAGCTTCAAGTTATTTACCTTTCCAACTGAAGTAACAGCCACCAATAATTACGTATTTAAAACGTACTTGCCTCTTTCACAGCACGTGTATTATATTAAGTAGTTGTCATAACAGTACTAATAAAGACCTAATATTATCTCACATTTTATACATGGGTAAACTAAAATTTCTTGTAGTTAAGGTTTCCAGTACAACCCAGCCTGTTATTGATGATAGAGCTGGAATCAGAACTAAGGTCTGCCTGATTACAAAGCCTGTGTCCTTAAGCTATATCAAACAGACTTTAAAAGAGACAATAATACTCTCCTTCCCTGCCTGAAAGAGTTGAGATAGAGAGAATGGAATAGATTTAAATTTTTAAATAAAATTTCCTTATGTAGGCTTCTCAATTCATTCGAGAATATTTGTCCATCATTTTGAACCCTGGTTGCACATTACAATCACCTGGAGTTTTACAATGTCAACACAGTGAAAAGTGCAAATGTTTATGACAGTAGTTTTAACCTCACAGACCCCTGAAAGAGACTTAGGGAATCTTAAGGGTCTGTGGACCACACCACTACTCTAAGGCAGTGCTTCCATTTAAAAAGTACATACTTAATGGGGCTGTGTGCAGTGGCTCACGCCTGTAATCCCAACACTTTGGGAGGCTGAGGCGGAGGACAGCTTGGGGTCAGGAGTTTAAAACATAGTGAGATCCCCCCATCTTTAAAAAATTTAAAAGCCAAATTTGCTGGACATCTGATGGTGTGTGCCTGTAGTCCCAGCTACTTGGGAAGCTGACGTGGAAGGATCGTTTGAGCCCAGGAGTTGGAGGCTGCAGTGAGCTATGAGCATGCTACTGCATTCCAGACTGGGTGACAGAGCAAAAGCCTGTCTCTAAATAAGTAAATAAAAGTATATGCTTAAATGTATAAATGGATGTGTGTATACGTATATTTTTAAAACTCTGGGTTAACCTGGATTGAAATCCCAGATCCATCATTTACCAGCTGTGTATCCTTGAGTGAATCATTTATCCTCTCTGAGCCTCAGTTTCCTCAACTATAAAATGGGAATAATAATAATGCCTACCTCGGCCAGGCGCAGTGGCTTGCGCCTATAATCCTGCACTTTGGGAGGCCAAGGCAGGTGGATCACTTGAAGTCAGGAGTTCGAGATCAGCCTGGCCACCATGCCGAAACCCTGTCTCTACTAAAAATACAAAAATTACCTGGGTGTGGTGGTACATGCCTGTAATCCCAGCTACTCGGGTGGCTAAGGTAGGACAATCACTTGAACCTGGGAGGCAGAGGTTGCAGTGAGCTGAGATCGTGCCACTGCACTCCCGCCTGGGGAGACAGAGCAAGCAAGATTCCATCTCCAAAAAAAAAAAAAAGGTGCTTACCTCATAAAGGTCTCATAAGAATTAAACACGATTAACTTATATCTAGCATTTAGCACAAAGACGTGTACATAATAACAGCCCAGTAAATGTTAAGTATTACCATTATCTATTACTTTTACTGGAAGTTTTTAAAGCTAACCTATGAAAGTATATTTTCAGAATAAGCAGCAATAATGACTTCAGAGCACTCGTTCCAATTTAAGAATACCTGTTTCAGTTTATTAACTTAAAAATGTTCACTACTGAGCATACTTTTTTTAATTTTTGTTTTTTGAGACAGAGTCTCACTCTTGTCACTCAGGCTGGAGTGCAGTGGTGCGATCTTGGCTCACTGTAACCTCTGCCACCCAGGTTCAAGCGATTCTCCTGCCTCAGCATCCCAAGTAGCTGGGACTCCAGGTGCATGCCACCATGCCTGGCTAATTTTTTTGTATTTTTAGTAGAGACAGGGTTTTGCCATGTTGGCCAGACTGGTCTTGAACTACCGTGCTCAAGCAATCCACCTGCCTCAGCCTCCCAAAGTCCTGGGATTACTGGAGTAAGCCACTATGTCCAGCCTGATCATACTTTTTAACTCATATTTATATAGTACAGTTTTCAATATTGTATCTATTTAAGCATATTAGCTAGTTTATTAATACATTAGATAATTCCTGCAGTTAGTATTTTGGGTTTTGGTTGAGCTATATCATAAAGGTGGGGATTATTTTTCTACTGAAATGGTAACTAACTATGATAGTTCACAATTTTGGGGTTTGTGTTGGCTTTTGTTTTTTTTTTCTTGAATCAGGATCTCACCCTGTCACGCAGGCTGGAATGCAGTGGTAGGATCTTGGCTCACTGCAGCCCTGACCTCCAGGGCTCAAGCAATCCTCCCATCTCAGCCTCCTGAGTAGCTGGGACTACAGGTAGTACAACACTATGCCCAGCTTATTTTTTGTATTTTTGTAGAGATGTGGTCTTGCCATGTTGCCCAGGCTGGTCTCGAACTCCTGGGTTCAAGTGATCTGCCTGCCCTGGCCTCCCAAAGTGCCAACAATAACAGGCGTGAGCCACTGTGCCTGGCTGATAGATCACAATTTTAACTCAGTAATATAACAGCCAATGTGTCCCTGAGTTAATTGTTTAATTTTATAAACACTTACAGGTTTAGACTCATTCTCAACAGTAACAGAGCTTTGTGAAGATTCAGATTCAGGATGAAATCTAGGCAAGGCTGCCACTGCATTTGATGATGGGTCTCTGTAGCGTTGACTTGCAGTCCTGAATATTTCAGGAATACCTGTATTTTAAAATTATACAATATATTGAATATATTTCTATACAACCAATTGTGTCAAAATATTTCACTTTAAAATTGAAATACTATAGTAATACTGTACCTGGACTGACTGGCTCACTCTTTATTCTTTTGGAAGATGAGCTGGAGTGGCCTCTGTTCAAAATATCTATAAAATTATATTTAAAGTTTGTTATGTGAATGAAATATATACTAATAGAAAAATCCCTCCAAAATATCTCTTTATATAACCTATAATTGAAGTATATTTCTTTCCATTAATGATGACAGGGTTGTGTACAGATTCAGATCCCCGTGACTTGAAATTGAACCCTTCCCCAACACTGTGCCACGTTCACACCTCTAAAAATCTGGAAGTTTCATGATGGGAGGGCTGACTGGATTATCTTTATCTTTTTGCACCATTACACTTGAGTTCTGAATAGGAAATTAACAGAGACTACAGACTAAATTGAACCTGGAGTTCCAGAGTAGCTGATTAATTAATGTAAGGGGTTTCAAATCTATTACTACATCAGAAGTCAGTTTGAGCCTCACAAAACCCTCTGGATCAGTTTAAGATTGCACACCCATGTACCCATATGAAACTCCGTAACTTCTAGGTTACTGAGGAGTCAAATTGAAATTTGGAAGAATAGTGATTTGCCTAAAATTGCTTAACAGGAAAAGGTACAAAGCATTAACAAACCCATAAAACCTCAACATTTTTCCTTTTTTCTCTCCTAGTAGAAAAGAATCAGATCCCATAAAACATTTCTATTAAGTGAAGGGTCACACAAAAGTAGAGTTGTTTTCTGATCACAGACATGCAGTAGTCTATGAGTAAACATTACAAAAGTCTTCTAGAAGAAAAATCTCCTCAAACAACTTGATAATGTTTTAATTCAGAAATTCAAGATACGTATTACTCAATCCACTCACTAAGAGTTATTTCTACCTTTTGGTGGTTATAGTCTACTAAACACAAGTTTTTTCTCCTCCTCCTCTGCCTTCATGGTAGTTCTACATAAACATTTAGATGATATTCCATATGCTAAAATATTTTATGGCTTATACATAAAACATCAATAAAATCACTTAAATTTTGAGTTATCAATATAGAAAAATTCTAGTGGGGTCAATACCCTTTTTGATACAATCTCTTAAAACTAATACATGTTGTTTTGGTTGAGTGCTGTTAACAGTCATCTATAATCAATATAAATCCAACTTGAATCTTAATTGTCATGTTTCAATAAAATGGTTTGAGTAATAATTTTGAAATGTATTATTTCAGCATAAAAATTTTCACAGTGACTAGAAATAACAGAATATCCTATTCTACTATCAACAATAAATATGCCAAATGTATTTAGTTCATTTAATAACTTAAGTGGCTCTCCCCTTAGAACCTCCCAATTTACCACAGGAAATGATATTGAGAATTCAATTGGCTAAATTATTCTGCCTCTGATAAAACTGAGTAGAAATGCTATTCCAAGTTTAGAGTCAACAGAAGAACTAGGCTTTCAGAAAATGTAAAACTCATCTCCGAACCACACTATTAGTCACTGCCATGCTAAGTAAGAAAACTGGTAATGCTGGCTACATTCCTTGACTTCTCCAGGCCTAAAACAAGTAAACAAAATGCAAAAGGATCTGCTTCCTCTACTCTCCTGAAATTCAGTTATGCTGGTTTTCCCTTGCCCTTTATACACTTTTGAGGACTTTTTTTTTTTTTT